>NW_024429215.1:787466-1352466 GCF_017639785.1 Mesocricetus auratus | reverse complement strand
CTCCCTCCTTCAGTCCTTCTTTCCCTATCTCTCTCTTCCCTTCCTTTTTTCTCTCTACCCACCACTGCCTCCCATCTGACATCGTCTCCCTATGCAGCCCAGACTGGCCTTGAACTCACACTGTAGCTGGCTTTACCCTCCACGTTGCCACTTCCTGTGGCCTACAAGTGCTAGACGAAGGAAATAAAGGATGCATGGGTTGCCCGAATGCCTGCCCTCCCTGACTTTATTCTGTGTGTTTGTCTATTGATCTGTCTCTGTCTTTATTCTCATGCATATAGTCTCATTCTCTGTCTGTCTGTCGCTCTTTCTCTTCATTCTCCCCACTCCCCACCTGTTGGAGAAGTCCTGTTATTTGCCTGTTATTTGTCAATAAAGTACTGTTGAGCCTATAGGAATCTAGATAGGTGGGGCTAGGAGTCCAGGAGGATTCTGGGAAGGAGAAACACAAGAGAGTTCGAGATGTAACCTCATGGGTAGGAAGCCCGGAACTATTCTCCGGTAAGAGACATACTTAGATTAACAATTATGGGGTAATTACTTAAAGCAGAGCTAGCCAGTAAGAGACAAGCAAGGCCAACAGCTTCATAATGAATACAGCCTCCTGTGTGTTTATTTGGGACTGATGTGGATCTGGAACCAGGCGGGCAGGAAGGCTCCTCTCAAAGAAAAAGCTTCTCTTAACAGATCCACCTCCCTATTTTAGTTCTCCTCGACTCTCTTGTCTTTCTTTTCTGCTGCACTACCTCTGCTGGGCTGTACTCCCATAGCAGAGTCAATTCCTCACATACTGGGATTTCCCAGGGAGGCAGAAGAGCAGGGAGAGACAAGGATGGGGGAGGAGGGATGACAGCAGAGAGGAAGGAAGCGGGGTAGGGGTAGTGACCAGAGGAGGAATGGGGCCCAGCTGCTGGGATGCCCACACCCCACAGCTCTATGAACACCACTTAGTTGGGCAGGATGTGTTAATCCCAGCTGAGGAAGTAGGACCTGAGGCAAGGAGTCCCCAGGATGGGCACAGATCCCAGACATTCAAGCGGTCTGCTCCTGACTTCCAGGAACTGGGAGGACTTGGATCCTAATAGGGCCTCCCTGAGCCATTCCTCCCCCACACTCAACATTCCCGGACACACCTATATCTTCAAGAAAGACTCCTAAGAAACCACTCAGTGGAGGGAGTTTGGCTCTGTGCCTCTGGAAGGTAGCTGTCCCAGACAGAGGCCTAGACATTCTCCAGGGATTTTCACCACGTCCATCCTTTTCCCACTGGAGGAAAAACAAAAAGCAAGGAAAAGAAAGAGGACGAGGACTGAGAGTTTCATTAGCGCTCTCTGTCTCTGCCCAGACAAGCAAAACAGGAGGGATCTTGGTTTCCATAGAGAAGACTGAAGGCCCAAGAATAGTAGTATCCCATCCAGAAAGATGCAGCAAGGTTGTGGGCTAAGTTGAGCTGGCTGACCAAATAGGTGTTCTGAATTAGGAGGTGTCTTTCTATGGTAGGAGACAGGGGCCTGTACACCTCTGTGTGTGGGAAGAAGAGACAAGGCCTGGACCCATGATCTGAGGGAGGAGGCTGGGACATGGACACTTGAGTGTGAGGGAGGTGAGGTAGGATCCCTGGGTCTGAGGGAGGAGGGCTGGGATCTGGATCTCTGAGGCTGAGGGAGGAGGACTGGAACTTGGACCTCCATGTTTGTGGGAGGAAGGTTAGGGTCTGGACTTCTGGCCTTGACACTGGAAAGAAAAGAAACCCTGGTTCACATTTCTTAAAATTATTTTTATTCTTTGTAAAATTTTACATATATACTGGGGATTTGTACACACGTGCTAGGGTACACAGCTGAAGGTCAGGGGACAGTTTGTGATAGTTAACTCTTTCCTTTCACCACATTGGCCCCAGGGATCCCACTGTGGGAGGTATCATTCCCTAGGCATATGATGCTGGGTTGTATAAGTAAGTTAGCTGAGCATGAACCTTCCAGCAAGCATCATCCTCCATGGCTCCTGTCACACTTCTTTGGTGGTAAAGTGAGCTTCTTACTTGTAAGTAATGTTGTGTGGTTAAGGTAGCATGCTTGCTTTCAAGTTCTTGCCGTGAATTCCCTTGATGATAGCCTGTGGCCTGAATTTTTAACCCAAATATACCCTTTTTCCCCTGAAAGTAGATTTTTGTCAGAACAATAGAAATGAAATTAGACCTACTGCCCATCTTGAGTACTCCTCCTCCCAATGCACCATCACCTTATTGCTTAGGATTTCCACGGTGGCTTTTAGAGGGACACAACCCCTGGTTATATTATAACGCTTGCATGCCATTGGAAAGACTCATTCCCCAGAACCTCTCTTTCATCATCTATAAAATGAGATTCTTTGTTGTTGTTTTTCAAGACAGAGTTTCTCTGTGTAACAGTCTTAGCTTTCCTAGAACTAGCACTGTAGACCAGGCTGGCTTCTAACTCACAGAGATCCAGCTGCCTCTATCTCCCTAGTGCTGGGCTGGGATTAAAGGTGTGAGCCATCACTAGTCCGAAAAAATTTAAGTCGTCCTTCATGGCATAACCCATAAGCAAGCAAGAGTCTGCCCAACACAGAGGTGATGAAGTGATGTTATCCATTTGTGGAGATTGCTTGTGCCAAGCTGTCGCCACCATACCAGTGAGAGACTCCAACTCAACATTTTTAGACCCCTAGAAACTAGCCCATCCCAGAGTAACTTGTCCTTCTGCCCTCTCCTGAGAAACTGGTGACCTCAAGATAAACTTAAAAGATGACACTCCCTGATCCAGGAAATAGCTCACCACATTCCTGATCAATGTTTAACTGTACAAAGCCCAAAGAATGCTTGCTTGAGATAACCTATAACCTTCCCGTTAAGACATGAGCTATCATTTAACTTCCTCATCCTTTATGATGTTTACCTAACTTCCCCATCCTTTATGTTTGCCTAACTCCCCCATTCTTTATGGTTTTTCTTTTTTAAAAAACCCCAACTGCAGCTACTGGAGGTCGAACTCCTCTGCCCCTGCGAGGGTTACGAGCTCGGCCCCAGTGTACTGGTTCCCTGAATAAACCTCGTGTGCTTGTGTCAAGAATGGTCTCTCTTGAATTATTGGGGCATCGACTTGAGTGAGGGTCTCCCCACTCTGGGGGTCTTTCACCAGACAGAAGCAAACTCAAAGGAGGCAAGATTTACGTTGGCCCATGTTTTTCAAAGGTTTCCGTCTGTCACAGTGCGAAAAGCATGTCAGAGCAACTGAGTTCATGGGAACCAAGTGGTAGAGTCGGATTGTATCATGGCATGGGGTGAGGGGGAGCAGGGGCTGTGAATTACCTGCAAAATCTTGCCCTAGTGACCTATCTCCACTTGCTAGGCCTGTATTAGCTATTTTCTATTGTTTTGATGAAATACTCTGAAAAGCAATTGAATAAAGGAAGAGTTTTTAATCTCGGCTCATAGTTGCCAAGTACCCTCTGTCATGACATGGTAGCAGGAACTTGAGGCAACATTGTAATATAGTAGGGAGGCAGAGGGCCTTGAATGCTGTTCAACTCAGTTTGTTGTCTGGGATCACAGCCCTAGTTGGAATGGTGCCAGTCACAATGGGAAGTCCTTCCCACCTCAGGTGACCTAACCAAGGTAACCTCTACAGGCATAGCCAGAGGCTAACCTAATCTAAAGAATCTCTCACAGGAGTGGTAGAAATTTATCTCCTAAGTAATCATATTCTGACAAGTTGGCACCATCACAACACCACCCCCCCAAAAAAGTTGACAATCTTCCCAATTAGCATCGCTAGCTAGAAGATAGTGGAGACAATGCAGATTGGAGCTACAGCCAGTGAACCAGCAGTAGTCACTGGGGGTGGGGGTGGGGGTGGTGATGAATGTGCTAGGCTAGGAGCAGAGACAAGATTGTTTCTTCCTTAGCTGTATCAGCTCTTATCAGAAGAGTCAGCCATGTGGAAATTTTAAAGAGCCTGTGTTCACACTTGATTCCCAAGACTGGTTGCCTTGGGCCAGCTACCCTAATTCCTAATATCCTAATTCTTTTCCTTATGCACTTTAGACCACAAGACCCAGCCACTGTATGTGGACAGCCTTAGTTCCTGGACTGATATTTCTCACTTCTGGAGTGAAGGGTAAGGAGACCATCCTTCTTCTCAGGGCTACTAGAGGAGATTGCTCAGTTGGGAAACTTGGAATGTTTCTGCAGATTCTGCAGCATAGACAATAGATACTTAAAGGGGTGCATGGGAGGGCCCATATGACAGATGCTAGGGCCTAGAGGCCACTTTTGTGGCAAATGCTTTAGTTACCCACAACACTGACATTCACAGTGAGACAGAAAAAGGGATAGAGTGGTGTCATGGTTTCCTCTCTACTGTTGAGATTTGAAAGATAAGGCAGAACCGCCACTTTGGATAGCAGAGTGACAATAGCGTAGCAGCAAGAGTAGGTAGGGTTTTTATCCCATCTTCCCTTGTCTTCCTAAAGACATGCTGTACAAGAAAGGAATGCAATTACCCACAGCCCCCCTCTGTTATTGCATTAACCAGGAAAATTAAACTGTACACTGAGGGATGAGCGCCATCCTGAAGATCAGGTAAGTGTTTTTCATGAACACTGTCTACTCTTCAGGGATACTCATGTTCTGTAAAAGTCATTTTCTCTTCCTCTAAATGATCCTCAGTCCTCACTTCTGTTTTCTATAAAGAAAGGTATAAACAATTCTAAATCTTATAAATCTTATAGAATATTCACTTTTCATTCTGAGGATACCTCCTTGTGTATTCCTGGAACAAAGGTGACTTTTTTTCTCTTCTAATTTGTCTACTGTTTGATTATTTCTGAAATTCAAATGTCAGATTTACCTTCTGTCTCTATATCTGTCCCAGCAGATTCCCAATCAACTGACGGACTGCAAACAGCTCCACACTGAGCTTCTGATGGAATTTCCAAAAAGGCTGTCTATATCCAAGACAGCTCCAAAGCTGCTAGCCCCAGGTGGTCCAGCCTCACAGACTGCTCCAAGATGGCCTTCATTTCCCTAGCCCCAGATGGTTCCACAGAGCGTGGACAGCAAGTAAAACAGCCAGCACTCTCCTTTCTCTTTCTTCCTGGTCTTGGCCAGCATTGCAGCTTTCTTGGGTCCCCAAAAAAGATGCTGCAGTGTCAACAGGAAGGAATCATAGGAAAGATCACATCACTTCATATCTTTTATTGTTAACAAAGAGGCCAGGATGTTAGTATCAAACTCCAGAAAAGTGGCTAACTGAGGTGCCTATCAAAGTGGACCTGACCTCTAGGTTCTTCTAGCATCCCTAAGTAACTACTTGTTAGAGTGTGTGGTTGACATACCCTTCCCCTCTACCCTAGACTTCTCCAGTCCAGAAGCAGGGCTCACCTTCCCTATACAGTCCTGCCATTTTGGTTGTCTGGCCCTTTTTGCCTATCCTTTGCCTTCCTTGGTCTCCTGGCTCTCCCCTCCATGCTCTTCTCACATGGCCTGGCTCAGGATCATGTTCACTCTGGACTCAGATGTCTCTGCCTCTGGCTATGTTCTCTCTTTTATCTACAGTAAGCCTCCACCATACCTGGGAGCATTCATGTCCTGCTTTTTTATTTGTTAGGAAAGAAAATTGTTTCCTTTCTTTCTCTTTTTCTCCCTCTCTCCTCTCTCTCTCTTTCTCCCCCACTCTCTCTCCCTCTCCATCTCTCTCTTTCTCTTCTCTCTCTTTCCTCCTCTGTCTCTCTGTCTCTGTCTCTGTCTGTCTCTGACTCTCTGTCTCTGTCTCCTGTCTCTCTCTCTATCTGTCTCTCTCTCTCTCTCCTCTGAGACAGGTCTTTTATAGCCAGGTTGGCCTCAGACTCTCAGTGTATCTGAAGACCTTGAGTTACTGATCCTCCTGCCTTTACTTCACAGAGAGTGTTGGGATTACAAGTGTGCACTACCGTGCCCAATTTCATGAGGTGCTAGGGATCAAACTCAAGGTTTCACCCATGCTAAGCAAACCCACTCCCAACTGAGCCACATCCCCGGCAGCTCTTGTCTTCTTATCCAATGAATCTGTATATCATCCTATGAGCTCCAAAGCAGTGATTAAAAACAACAACAAAACCCAAGTTTTTTTTTTAACATATATGTATGCACACCTGAGTACAATGCCTCCAGAGGCCAGGAAGTGTCACTGGGTTCCCTGGATCTGGAATTACGGATGGTTGTGATTCTGGAAACTGAACACAGGACCACTAGATGAGCAGCCAGTGAGTCCTGAAATCATCCAAAGCTCTGGTACATTTGTTGGTATTCAGATTTAAGGACCTCTGTTTTACATTTCTGTGAACCCCAGAACTCTTGATGTGCTATAAAATTTGGAGATCACATGACTAGGGAAAATTGGTCCTGAGGTAAAATAACATAGTCCAGTCTATTAATTCATAAATGACATTGACCTGGGTGCAATTTCTCATTTAGTATTCTCCAGAAACATCTGAGGGAATTGTTATAATGCCCATTTTAAAGGAAAAGAAACAAAGACTCTGTTATATTCAGTGTCCAGAAGAATCCCAATAGTCGTTGGAGATAGGAAAGGGTGTAAAAGATCTTAGGGGAACACAGGGAAGATGTAGAAGAGAGAGCGCATTGGAATAAGTGCTATGAGAGCATCAGTGGGGACTGTTTGAGTGGTAAGGATCAAACTAAAATAGCACCTCCAATCTGAATATGCATACGACATATGCTGTAACATCAGAGAGAATATGACACTCCCATTTCTCTCCTGTGACTCTTGGAACAAAGATTACATCACGGAATGCACACTTTGTATGTAGTAAGCCAGTCAATGGCCTCCCAAAGCAAGTTTCGGTGCCCAGAATCTGAGGACACTGGTCCCATTTGCAGACATGATGAGCTTAAGGACTCTGAGATGAGCTCATCCTGTGCATAGGGTGGGTCCCAAATGCCGACACTGCTGAGAAAGTTTCGGGAAGACACGCTGAACCGTGACACATCTATGAGCCAAGCGTATTCATTTGTTGTAGCTTCTGTGGTAACGAAGGCTGGTGAGACAACAGAAAATTGCTACTGCACAATTCTGGAAGCCACAAATTCAAGATCAAGGTGTTACTGATTCCTCCTGACTCTGTGAGAGAGGTTCTGTTCCAAGCCCATAACTTAGCTACTGTTGTTTTTCTCTCTCTCTCTCTCTCTCTCTCTCTCTCTCTCTCTCTCTCTCTCTCTCTCTCTCTCTCTCTCTCTGTGTGTGTGTGTGTGTGTGTGTGTGTGTGTTGATGTCCAGATATCTCTTTACGTAAGGATTCCAGTCATACTGGCTTACAGCTCCACCCTGCCCTGGTATGATGCAATCTGAATTTAAGTAATTATATCTGCAGTGATCCAGAATGCAAACAGGTGGCATTCTGAGGCACTGTGGGTTCGGACTTCCACACAAGAGAGGTTGTGGAAATGCCAAGGAGTTGCTTGTAGCCAGCGAAGGGTGTGGTTTTTTCCCTACAGAGATCCCAAAGCAGAACCAACTCTGGTGAAATCTCAGTTTCAGATTTCTAGATTCAGAAGTGTGAGACAAGATATTTCTAAGGTGTTAAACCATCACTTAGTTAGTGGTAACTAAGATACTAGCTCATTTCATTACTTGGTACACATAGGCATGTGAACCAGTCTCTGGCATTTCCCTGGACACAGAGACCTTCCTTTTCTAAGGTTATCAGGACCGAATTGGTTCATGGAGAAGTTTCTTTTCCCTCAAGTTTAAAGATTTCAGAATAAAGACTTCAGAAATATGCTCCAATTAGTTGGTTGCTTAAACCAATGTTTCTCAACCTGTGGGTTGCCACCCCTTTGAGTCAGTTTGTAACAGGGAAACGTACATCTGGCATATCAGATGTTTAAATTATGAGTCATAATTAGCAAAATTACAGTTATGGTGTAGAAATGAAGTGATTTTATGGTTAGGGGTCACCCAACATGAGGAACTGTATTAAAGGCCACAGCATTTGAAGGTTGAGAACCACTGGCTGTAAAGACTCAGGCACTATGCTGGCCTGCCCCTGTCACCTGGCAGAATGCACTCAGTTAGTACCCAGATCAGGGTTCCATGACTGTGTAGTCTGCAAGCAGGCGCCAAGGACCTCTGTAAAAGGCAAACCCCGCCCACTTATGCTCTCTTTCCCACTCTCCAGCTCTCTCTTCCCTGCAGTTCCCCTGGGGCAGACAGGACTTCTCCTGTCCCCCTCTTCTCTTCTGTCCTCTCTCTGTCTCTGTGTCTCTTCACCTCTTTTCTCTCTCCTCCCCTTCCTCCCCTTTCTAATGAAACTTCTCACTTAAGTTCTGTCTGCCTGGCGCGTTTGTCCCCCACCTCAGTCACCCTCGCCTGCTATGGAATCCGCCATGGTCGCCCATGCAAGATCCCCTCAAGCTTTATCACAACACCGGCCTAAGCAGATACGACCAGAAAGAATGAGGATGAGACAAGCAGGTCAGATGGAAAGTGTTAGGACAGGGAGGTTGGGTCTCAGAGACTACAGAAGATGGAGAGAGGCCAGACTGTCTCCAGCAGGTGGAAGCTAACATGTTCATGGTGGTTGTGATTTATGCTAAGGTCCTGGCTGCCCACTCAATATTTATGAGCTGTAATAGAAAGCTCTCCTGTGATACTTGTGATAGACAGCAACCAGGTTGGAGGAAACAGAGGTCTGAAGAAGTTGGACTGAGGTCATATGGGTAGTGAGGAAGCTAGGGTCTAAACATGGCTCTTACAGATTCCAAAGCACATGTGCGGTCTATCTTGCGGTATGCTGGAAAGTGATTAACAATTGGCCTTCTAGAGAGAAAAAAAATCCATGTGTATGTGTAAATGTATATGCCCAATACTACTTGCTATTTATCTCCTGACAGCTGGGCATGTCAGATGCACAAAACCATGCCTGGCTTTTTTGGTTCTGGGGATCAAACATGGGAATTTGTGAATGCTAAGAAAGCACTGTACCAACTTAGTATCTGCAAATTCAACATTAAATTTTCTAATGCTATGGCCAACAATCATGTTACAATATCAAACCACAAATATTAAACTGCATCTCAGCCCCCAGAAATGGTTTGTTTCAGTAGTTTTCCTGACCCCTGTACCAGCTCATCCTGTCTTATTTACTCAGATGCAAAGTCATTCTAAAAGCTAGCCTTCGTTTTCCTACATGCCAGGAAACACTCTCTTCTGCCTTCTCTACTTATTTCTCTCTCCCCCTCCTTTCTGTCCTTCCATTCTCTCTATTCTCAGTAAAATGAATGAATGAATGAATGAGTGTATTTCAAGTGTCGTGTACACAGAGAACATACTTAGCACAGAGGGTTTCTTGATAAACGTTCACAGAGTTAACATGCCTCTGTTAATATACCCATGTTAACAGTTCCAGGTCAGGGAGGAGACAGTCCTTCTCAGTCCCTACTTCAAGCATAAGCATTGTCTTATCTATACTTGTTGTGTGTTTCCCCGGTGCCAAGCCTGCAGATATTTAGGCAGCTGAAGCAGAAGGATAGTAACTTCTAGTCAGGGTGGACTACAGAATGAGTTCAAGACTATCCTGAGCAACTTACTGAAATCCTACCTGAAAATAAAAAAAATAAAAATAAAAAAAGGACTGGAGCCAGGTATGGTGGTAGATACCTTTCATCCTAGCACTCAGTTGGCAAATGCAGGACAATCTGTTATCTTGACAGCCAGGACTACATAGAGAGACTCTGTCACCAAAGACCAATTAATTAATTAATTACAAAAGGAAAAATGTAAGAAGGCCTGCAAAATGCAGCTCAGTAGCAGAAATATTCCCTATATGTCTCCAGGAAGGGTGTGGAGTGTCACTAGTTAGTAGAGTCCCTACGTAGAATCTCTCAATGAGGGGCTGAGGTGACCCAGTAGTAGAGTCCCTACCTAGATCCCACATGAGTGTTTTGCCTGCATGTGTTGTATGTGCATCATATGCCGTGCTTGATACCTGCAGAGGCCAGAAGGAGTCACTGAACCTCCTAGAACTGGAGTTATAGATGTTTGTGAATGACCATGTGAGTGCTGGAAACATAACTCAGGACCTCTGCAAGAGCAGGCAAGTGCTGCTAACCACTATGCTGTCTCTCCAGCCCTACAGCTTGTCCGTTATGCAATGCGACAGGACTTGCCTAGGGATGCACACAGTGGGCTGGGTCCTCCAACATCAATCATTAATTAAGAAAACGCCCTACAGACCTGCCTACAGGTCAAACACTCTTTTTACAAACCTGAAGACAGAAGCTCAGAGGGATAAAGTACTGCATCCCAGGAGTCTGGGACTCCTCTCTACCCTCAGATCATTGCCCTTCTTAATTTCCTACTCTAGGGATATATATTTCCGGACACAGACTATTTACTTCTGACCTAATTCTGGGGTTTTTCTGGGTTCTGGTCATCTGTGGAGTATGTCTCAATCTTCAGGGCTTTCTGTACAGAATTTAGGGAAAAAAGGGGGAAGTAAGGTTGGGGCTACTTGAGTAACAGGAAGCAGGTTTCCTTCTGATTTTCAAATAGCAAGGGAAGTGGTTTCACTGTGTCAGTACAAATAGTGGTTAAGACAGAACCAACTAGAACTAAGGTATCACCCACTCCCCCTCAGTCCTAAGCTCCTCATACTTCCAAGTTCACCATAACCCAAACTCCCTTTCTCACAGTATTCTTCACCTTGGTGGTAATTTTGTTCTCCTCTGGCATGGGGACTGAAAGGAAAATAAATTACTTATAACACTTGTGAAAAACAAATGTATGTCCTAAGTAATTCTTCTAGGGCTCGTGTGTGTGTGTGTGTGTGTGTGTGTGTGTGTGTGTGTGTGTGTGTGTATCTTCTCGGAGTCATACTATTTGATTCACTTCTGATAATGTATTTTGGGTTAGAGCAGCCCATAGATGCTAATTACTTGGGGTTAACAGCTCAGTAGCCTTGGGCTAGGAATACAGTTCTTTTAATAACCTGATTCCTGATAGGCAGGATGGATTCCTTCCCCAGCACCTCACAAACCAGGTATGGTGATATGCGTTTGTAATCCTAGCATGCAGGCAGGATGACCTGTTCATGGTCTGGGGGAGATGTCCCAGAGAGTAAAGTGCTTGCTAATGGAAACATGAGGACCTGACTTCAGATCTCCAGAACCCATTTAAAAGATAAGAACAATAGTGTACGCCCATGACACCAGAGCTAGGAGTGGCTAAGACAAGCAGAACTCCAGTGTGCACTGGCAATCTAGTCTAGTAGGCTGGCAATCTCTGATTTCACTGAGAAACTCATTCTCAAAATAAGGCAGAGAGCAATAGAGGAACATTTCCTACATTGACCTCTGGCAGTGAGATAGCTGTATAGACTCAGACACAGACACTTACACATGCACACATGTACACATGCACGCACACAAAGGTTAAAAGGTCATCCTTTACTCGGAATGCCTGAAATCTTGTCTCAAAAAAAGAGGGCTTTCTGTCTCGAAAAAAAAGAGGGCTTTCCCAGAGTATCTTACACATCTATCTGATTTGGTTATAAATCAAGGACGCCCTCAGGTACTTTTTCTTTTCCCCATTTCTTTGTTAGTTCTTTGAGAATTTCATACAATGCATTTTGATTGTATTAATCTCATCTACTCCTCCTTCACTTTCTACTTCACTTTTTCTCCTCTTATTTCTTTGCTAAAATGCATCCAATAGTTTGTGCTACCCACATATTTTCTGATATATGACCTTCCAGTGAAGCATGGTTGATCTACCAGAAACTATACTCTTAAAAAAAAAACACTTCTGCCACAAGCTTCCAATTGTCAGTAACTCCTCAACTTGGTGTGGTACTTCATGGGATTTGGTTTGACTTGAGCTTGCACAGGCATTTTTCACACTCTCGTAACTCCTGTGGATTTGTATGTGCAATTGCCCCCACTGTGCCCAGAAAATACTATTTCCTTATAGTCAGCGGCTACCTCTGACTCTTGCAATCTTTCTGTGCCCTGTTTCATAATGATCCCTGGACCTTGGGAGGGCTGTGTGTGATATACATTTTCCATTTAGGGTTGAGCATTAATTAGTCTGTGGCTCTCTACACCTTAACCAACCGTGGGTCTCTATATTCATTATTATCTACAGGAAAATGAGAGAGTTGAGAGATGCACTAATCTATGTGTAGAATGACAGTCACTACTAGTTGGTTAATACTGTGTGCAGTTAGCAGAATAGCAGAAGGTTCTCCACGAGGGCCTATGACCCTAGTTGTAGGCTCATGGCTCCAATAATGGTGGCACGTATGGGTTTTCATTTGTGGAGTGGACCTTAAATCCAATAAGAAAGTGGTTGGTTAATCTCATGTTTATGCCAGTATTGTACCAATGGATACTTCTTGCCGGGAGGGTTGTTATTGTAGCTCTCAGTGTTCACAAATGGGTAAGATGGGTGATTCCTTTTCTGGTGGTGTGCATAGCACCTCCTAGCACTATATAAGTATGCTATAGATCACTACAGATCTAATAAAAACAGCATGCCACTGGCCTACAAGCAAACTCATTGATCACTGAGACAGAATTGAGGATCTAGATGTAAGTCCACACTCCCACAATAATCATTGCAGTACACAGCATCATCAAGAAATGGTACTGACTAAATTTGATAGTGACATGTAGAAAAAAAAGCTGTATCCTTATTCTCACTATGCATAAAACTCAGCTCTAAATGGATCAAAGACTACAATGTCAGGCATGGTCCCCTGAATCTGATATAGAAAAAAGCAAGGAATACAATTGAACTCACTGGGAAAGGCTTTATTTATTTATTTATTTATTTCCAAGACAGGGTTTCTCTGTATTGTTTTGGAGGCTGGCCTGCAACTTGCTCTATAGACCAGGCTTGGCCTCGAACTCACAGAGATCCGCCTGTCTCTACCTCCCGAGTGCTGGGATTAAAGGCGTGTGCCACCAATTCCCCGCTTGGGAAAGGCTTTTTAAATAGGACCTTAAAGTACAGGTGTTGAGATGAACAATAAAATAAATAAATGGGACCCAATGACACTAAAAAACTTCCATACAACAAAGAATTACATCGCTCAAGTACAGAGGCAGTCTACAGAATGGAAAAAAATCTTTACCAGCTGGATATTTGACAGAGTGTTAGTATCTAAAATACACAAAGAATTCAAGTAGTAATAATAACAAAAATGCTAAACATCAAGAAAACAAAGAACCCAATTAAAAAACAGGCACTAGAGAAGATTTCTCAAAAGACAAATTACTAATGGTCACAAAACATTTAAATGAATGTTTAAAATCCTTAGCCAGCAGGAAACTTCATATTGAAACTATTTTGAGGTTTTATCTTACTCTAGCCAGAGTGGTCAAGATCAAAAGAACGCAAATAACAACAAATCATGGTGTGTGTGTGTGTGTGTGTGTGTGTGTGTGTGTGTGTGTGTGGCGGGATGGTGGGGTGGATGGGTGACACTTAACTCACTGCTACTGAAAGTAAAGCCTGGAGCACAATTTTGGGGTCATTCACTTTGAGTTAGGTACCTCAAATACCAGATGCTACACAAACTGGACAAATTTGGTTGTAGTTACACAGAGAGACATAAATGAAAACACTGCCTTTTTTTTTTTCTTTTTGGTTTGGTTTTTCAAGACACAGTTTCTCTGTGAAGCTTTGGAGCCTGTCCTGGCTTTAGCTCTATAGACCAGGTTGGCCTCGAATTCACAGAGATCTAACTGCCTCAGCCTCCCAAGTCCTGGGATTAAAAGTATGTGCCACCAGAAAACACTGATTTTATGATGGTAAGTGGTATGGCAAATATAGCAACACAAGGGGTCAGGAAATTATGTATCTCAAGAGATACAAGTCTTTCCCCTTCTTCATTATCTAAAGGAAGCATACACCTATTACCCACAGAAGGACACTTGAGAATCAGCAAGTTTACAGCCTGTGAGGGGACTGGAAGTGGCCAGCATTAATAATGCTATAGCAATAACTGTCATTTGTAACTATCTCAGACCAACAAGAAAATGTATATTATTTTTGTCTTTTCTCATTGACCTGCTTCAGTTGAGGTAACAAAAGTCCAAAAAGTCATCTCAAGTTTTTCTATTGAGTGTGTAGCTTGAAAGTCAACAGGGAATCTCTATTATAGCACAGGGGAACTCAAAGCAGACAAAACTTGAGTTGAAGTCCCCTCTTCACTTTGCCTGTACATTGTCTTCAGAAGGTAAAGAGGAATTGTTGCCCATATTCATGCCTGTGTCACTAGTCTGGGCTGAGTCCTCACTCAAGGCCCTCTCTAGACTGGCAGGCAGTGAGTGAATTAGTCTCTCTCTAAAGTCCTGGCCCATGAAGACATAAAGAATTGGGTTGAGGCAGCTGTTAAAGAAGGCCAAAGAGCTTGTGACATTGACTGCAGTTGCGATGCCTGGAATCATTCCGCTTAAGAGTTCCCTGACTTTGATTGTGGATATGAGGGCCACTACCTGAAATGGGCACCAGCAGAGGAAAAAGGCAGCCACCACAAAAGAGAGAACCCGCAGGGGCCGGCTGGATTTGATCAGGCCTTGCCTGTGGATTTTAGTGGCTATGAGCCCATAACAGATGGCAACAATGGACATGGGTGTGCTGAAGCCAATGATGAACCTGATGATTCCTCTGATGGTAAGCATGGTGATGGCCACCTTCTTCTTCTCTACAGGATCTTCGGTCCAGGGGGAGAAGTCAAAAGTGCAGACTGTTTTCCCTGGCCCAAGTTTATTAGGGATTGTGGTCAGACGAATAATAACCGGTAAGGTAAGGAGAAAAGCACAAATCCAGGGTCCGATAATTACTTTCTTGGCCAGGCTCACGGTTCTGTGGTTCTGAGCCCAGACTGGATGCAGGACACAAATACATCTGTCTAGTGCAATCAGGGCGATCAGGAAGACACTTCCAAACAGATTTATGTCTACTATGGTAAATATGAACTTGCACATGAACCAACCAAATGGCCATTGTCCTCCCATGGCCTTAGAGGCAATAAAAAATGGCAGCGTGGAGGTGAAGCAGAAGTCAGCAATGGCCAGGTTCAAGTAAGAGATAGTGGTGACTGTGCGTACCATGCGGAAGCCGGCCACCCAGATCACGAGCCCATTGCCCAGCACTCCAAGGACAAAGGTGATGGCAAACATCAAATATGAGAAGACATTCAGAGCAGTGTAGGCAGCAGATACTGGTTGGGTCCTTGCAGATACATTCATAGAGTTCCCTGCAGTCATGTTCATGAGGAAAGAGATGTTGGTGTCCATCTTGTTCACTCCTAGAATATTAAGAAACAGGGATATTTATCTATCTATTTATTTATTATTTAACTTTTTCTTTTCTCCTCAAGGCAGGGTCTCCTTTTTCTAGCCTAGAACACTCTCTGTAGACAAAAGTGGCTGTAATCTCAGGGAAATCTGCCTGCCTCTTTCTCTTGAGTGCTTGGATTAAGGGCATATGCTACTATGCCTTTCTTTATTTTTGCCAGTTTTCATGAGTGTTTTCTTTGTATGTATGAGTGCACAGATGTTTGTGAGTGCTTCGGCACATATGTGAAACCATGGGGTTGATGTCAAGCATTATACTCTACAGCAATTACTAACCTTGTTAGGTAGATTGGCTCTCTATCCTTTCTGAGACTGGAATTATGGCTGAACCACTGAGCTCAACTGACATTTACGTGGGTTTCTGAGGATTCAAACTCTGGCCTTCACACTTGTATGTAAGCTCTTTAACCACTAACCAACCTCTTCAGGTTGAAAGTGCCATAAAAAAGGCAATTTTCCTTGTCTTTATTGCTGTTTTCCATATATTTTCCCTCCCAGTCCCTCACACCCAAGCTAGAACAAGCTCACCACTGCCTGATGTGCTTACCCATGTTGTTAACTGCTTATCAGATAGGGAAAAGTTATGTCTATATTCCCACAATTGCTAATATGCACTCCACCACAAGGGAACTATTTGGCTGATGTAGATCCTTAACTTACAAGAGAAAAAAACAAAACAAAACAAGACAAAACCAAAAACTGGGTGAACAATATGTAGATAAAATCAAGCCAACAGGATGGGTCAATACTCTAGCAAGCAGCTCTCACTGGGCTGCTAGGAATAGAAGGAGAGGACATGGTGGCAGGGGTGTGTGCTGGGTGATGCTATGAGGGCAAGAGTGTGAGGATGATTGTGCTTGCAGAAGTTAAAGAATAAATAAAAGTTACGGTTAAGAAAAAAACTTGTGTTCAAACATAAGTTGTGCTAATTTGTACAGCAGCATTTTTTATTATAGATTGAGTATAAAGACATCCTGTCCTAGATTGCTTTCTAAAAACAATTTGAAAAGGAAGGGGGTTATTTCAATCAATGTTATTTTATATCCCATAATGTAGGGAAGTCAAGGCAGGGACCTGGAGGCAGGAGCTGAAGCAGAGGCCATGGAGGATGCTGCTGACTGGCTTGGTCTTGTGAATTGCTCAGCCTGATTTCTCATACAACACAGGCCCAGCCACTGAAGGGTAGCACCACACACAGTAAGCTGAGCCCTTCTACACCAATTGTTTTTGTTTTCTTTTTAAGGTTTATTTATTTATTGAATATACAGTGTTCTGTCTGCACACCAGAAGACGGCGCCACATCTCATTATACATGGTTGTGAGCAACCATGTGGTTGCTGGGAATTGAGCTTGGGAACCTCTGGAAGAGCGGTCAGTGCTCTTAACCTCTGAGCCATTTCCCCAGCCCTTCTACATCAAAAATTTTTTTTTGGTTTTAATGAGACAGGGTTTCTCTGTATTGTTCTGGAGGCTGTCAGTCCAGCCCGGCCTTGAACTCACAGAGATCCGCCTGCCTCTGCCTCCCGAGTGCTGGGATTATAAGCGTGTGCCACCACCGCCCGGCTCTACATCAATTATTAATCAAGAAAATGACACACAGACTTGTCTCCAGGCCAATTTAATCGAGGCAATTTCTCAGTTGAGGCTACTTCTTCCCAGCTAACTCTAGCGTATGTCTAGTTGAGGAAAACTAAACAGACAAATTGGACACCCAGAATGTGATATTTCCATCTGATATATAGGTTTCCGACTTAAAAAGGAATGAAATACGCTGATTGTGGTAGCTTGTAATCACAGCATTTTGGGATACTATAACATGAGGATAGCTAAGTTTGAGGTCTTCATTCCATAGGATATACAATGAGACTCTCTCAAAAAGTAAAGCAAAATAATGAAGAACTAATACATGGCATAACAGATACACTTTAAAGGCATATCCCAAAGGAATCTAGACATGGAATGTCACACGATGCGTTATTCATCTTACAACAAATACCCATGAAGAAACAGCATATTAGTGGGTACCGAGGCTTGATGGAGGGCGAGAGAAGAATTATTGCTCAAGGGGTGTGGAATTTGTTTTCTTTTGAGTGATGCAATAATTCTAGAATTAGATAGGGGTATGTTGAAAAACATTTTAAATGCCCTTAATGACATTTAATTTTCAAGTGGTAAAATTTAAGCTGGGTGTGGTGGGGGTGTACCCTTGTCACCTCAGTTCTTGAGAGACAGGGGCAGAAAGATCTGTGACTACCTCCTTCCTTGCTGGGGCCTCAGTAAAGACTCCTCTCCTCTGATTAGAGGGGGCATTTACATGACTAATGCCTGCAGGTGACATCTCTGAAATGGTCTCTTTTATACTATTTCTTTTATATCTGATATTATAACATAATTTCATCATTTCCCCTTTCCTTTTCCTTCCTCCACCTGTCCCATATTCTCCCCCACCTTTCTCTCTTTCAAATGCATGGCCTTTTTTTTCATTAATTGTTATATCACACTCACTCATGCTCCCAAATACGTAGAAACACATGCCCAGTCCTAAATACAACATGGGATTTATAAATATATTTTCAAGGCAAAAAAACATTTGGTATTGGATAACCAATTGATCTTAGCTTTCAAAAATCAATTTTAAATTATTTTAAATTATGTATATATGTGTGTATCTGTGTGTGAATATGTACTTGGGTGCAGATGCCTGAAAAGAACAGAGTTGATGGACACAAGTTAGTTATGACCTGCCTGGATTAAGTTCTGAGAACTGGATTCAGATCCTTTCCAAGAGCCTTGAGTACTCTTAACCACTGAGCTGTCTCTGCAGCAGGTTACCTGAGATTATCTTGGTGGAAGGAAATAATGTTCTCTCCTTCTATGAGAGAACTCAAGATGCTTGAGGGTGGGAAAGGGCAAGAGAGAAATGAATCTTCCAATGTGTGGTGGATAGGAAATTTCCACTGGATTAAGTATGCAAAGTATTGCTCACGTCAAAAATGGCTTTTTCTAATAATAGCTGTGGACTTCCTTAAATGGCAGGTGGGGAGGGGTAAAATAAGTTAATAACCTTGGATGTTGAGTCAGTGATTGACAGGTAGCATGTAGTGAATAATGACAGGTGTGGCGCACGTGTGTGTGTGTGTGTGTGTGTGTGTGTGTGTGTGTGTGTGTGGTGTGTCCATGAACATGCATGTAGAGGCCAGAGGTCAATGTCAGATGTCTTCCTTGATTACTCTTTAGTTTATGTCTTTGAGACAAGTCGCTCACTACACTTAGAGCTACACTGCTTGTTCAGTGAGCTCCAGATATCTGAACATCTGCTGTCTCCACTTCCAGTGCTGAAGCTGAAGACTCGCATTCCTGCACTTGGCTTTTATGTGGGTGCTGGTGATCTGAATGCAGATCGACTTCATTGGCCGAGCCATCTCTTCAGCCATTGACACTTGGGAAAACAAGAAACTGGACCTGAAACATGAACTTCTTATACTCACCCAGTCTCTCAGTCCGAAGTTCAGCAAAGGTCTTTTTCTGCCCCTGCTCTGCCACACTACCTTCGGAAGAGGGGCTGACTCACAAAGTATCAACTCCAATTTGAGACAGGGAAAGAGCAATGGTGGCTATCAGATTTGAAAGTCTATGAAGAAGCAGCTTTCGATGTCTCATTAATAATGCTTACAGCCCTTGGTGCAATTGTTGAACCAATAGTTGTTGCTGAAGGGGTCAAGACTGGGCTGGTGAAACCCACAGAAACAGCTGACCTGAGCAAGGGAGAGCTCTTGCACCCCAGACTGATGGCTGGGAGGACAGCATGGGACTGATCCAGATCCCTTGAATGTGGGTGTCAGCGAGGAGGCCTGGACAATCTGTGGGACCTTGGGTGGTGTCCCTGGCATACAGATGGGATTTGGGTGCCCCTCCCACAGTGAGGGATGCTCTCTCAGCCTAGACTTTTGCGGGAGGGCCTAGGCCCTGCCCTGAATGAAATGACAGACTCTGGAGATCCACCATGGAGGGCCTCACCCTCCCTGGGGAACGGAGTGGGAATTGGGTGTGGGGCTGGGGGGAGGCTAGTGGGGGATAGGGGAGGAGTGGAGGGAGAGGGAGCTGGGATTGACATGTGAAACAAGCTTGTTTATAATTTAAATAAAAAATTTTAAAAGCAAATAAAAGATTGGATAAAAAAATAGTTGTTGCTAGTGGTTCTCTCCTGCCAGCCTGGTCTCATAGCCACCTCAATACCAAATAAACATACAGAGATGCTATATTAATTATTAAACAGGTGACCGGTGGCAAGGGCCTCTTATTTTCTAGCTCTCTCTTTACTGACCCATAACTACCAATATATGTATTTCTATATGGCCTTGGCTTACCCGAGATTGCTCAGACCTGTTATTCCTTTTGTGGTCTATATGGCAACTCTCTTTGGCTAACTCTCTCTGACTATCTTTCCCAGAATTCTCCTCCTCGTAATCTGGTAGCCCTGCCTATCTTTCCTGCCTGGCCACTAGTCAAACTGTTTTGTTCATTAACCAATAAGACAAGCATATATACAGGAAGGACGTCCCCCATCAAATAGTGAATTAGAACTAATTCATTCCCAACTGCTCCCTGCTCCATTTCCCCCTCTTCCTTCCCCTTCTCCTATTCCACATAAGTTCTTTTGTATCTATCCCTGATTGGCCTGGAACATTCTGTGAAGAACAGGCTGGCCTTGAACTCGTAACAGTCCTCTTGCCTCTGCTTCGTAAGTGGTAGGACTACAGATGTTTGCTATCAAGACCAAATAGCTCTCCTTTCCTTCCACTCTCCTCCTCTTCTTCCTCTGTATTGCTCTTGTCTTTTAAGATAAGTTTTCATGAATCCCAAACCTGTGAAGGACAGACTTAAGCTTCCAGTATTCCTTCCTCCACTTCTCAAATTCTGAGATTGCAGGTATGCACAATACTCAGTTTGTGTGATGCTGGGTTTTGAATCCAGGACTTGTATGCTAGATACACGCTTTTCCTGCTGAGCTGCAACCCCAGCCTGCGACTCTCTTTATGTCTTTAAAGCACCCACAGAATGGCCTAAAATCACATCTGTAGCTCACATTATCATTGAATCTCAATGCTTTACAGTTTCAGAAACAATTTGCAAGTGACTCCTCTTCTCCACCTTCCACCAATAGACCAACCACCAAGCTGGGCTGAGGGCTGTTTGTTCTCAAGACTCTCTGAGACAATGATTAAAAGGTTTACAGAATGAACAAGGAGGGTTTTTCAGTGACATGTCAGAACAGGCAAGAGCAGAAGAACAATGAGAAATGGCCCTACCTATGGTTGGAGGCAGAAGAATGTGATTTGGGTTGAATAGGAATGTTGTTAGCCACCAGTTAGAGAGGGCTTTAAAGATGTCAATCACTGTACCACATCATCACCCTCTTCAGACCCTGATAAAGGCAAACCTGACTAAATGAGAAAACAACCAAAATTAGCAGTTCCGGAGGAAGCAGAGACAAATTCTTCAATAGAATCCATGAAGCCCATGGGACCTGTCTGCTTGCGGGCTCATCACTGCCCTCATGTTTGCCATTTTCCTCAAGTTTCCTATGACTTGTAAGAGTGATTTCGTTCCTTCTGTATTTTGTTTAAAGCTTTGAGCCTTTTCTCCATCCACCCAAACACAGCCCATGCCTCTCATCCTGCTCTGCCCAGCCACTGCCCTCCGTGCTCTTGACAGATCTTCTCTGGCCTTATGTCAATGCCAGAGGACAAATATCCCAGCCTAAGGCATTCCCTCCATGATCTACTATTTCCAGGAGTGCTATCCCTGATTGGTGCACAGTCAACACTTTTCTTGATTCCTCTCAATGAATGAGCACATCAATGTGTTCTAGACCATCGCATCTTTAATGCAATTTATTCTTCCATAGCCCCTTTTAGTTCTCAACCACTCCTTTGACTGTCTTTTGCAGTAAAACACCCTGAAAGAGTGCATTGCTGCATTCACCTCTCTGTCTTACATTTTTCCCACAATTGAGCTTTATTTATACCTTCTCTTTTCTTTTTTTAAAAAATCTTTTTAGACAGGTTCTCATGTAGTCCAGGCTGACCCTGAACTTAGCCAAGGATAACATTAGACTTCTGCTTGCCTCTCCAACTCTGATATTGAGATTGCAGGGTTTGTGCCACTGTGTATTAGAGATAAAGCCCAGGCTTTGTGCTTGTTAGGTAAGATTCTACTCACGAAAGCATATCCCCAGCCTTCTATTTTACAGATCAAACTCTACTCTGCCACCAATCTGCCACCGTGTTGTGTAGACCCCAAAGGAAGGTTTTCTCACCTGTATTTTCCAACAGCTGTGGACCTTCTTCTGGGCAGCTGCTCTAAGTCTGATCTCCTGTAGAGAGTGGCCTGTCTCTAATGGCCTCAACAGAAAATATACAAAGGGATGGGGGAGGGCTAACAGAGCAGAAATGAATTGGGAAACAGGAAACAGGAAACCAGTGATTTGCATTGACCCTGAGATAATACCCAAATCACATTTTTCTTAAAAGCATTTGGTGATTGGACTAGATCCTTCTAGAAACTCAAGAACCTGAAAACCTTCCTCTGCTTCATCCTTGGTGGTTTATAGAGGTCCAACCTTTTCTATATCAGAGGTGAAAAGATTTGTGTTCAGGAGGAGGAAAGGGGAGGAGGCTGTGGTAAGGAGAATCTACTGGAAAAGTGAAAGGCAGAGATGGAGGGAAAGAGAAACTAGAGACCCAGAGACAGGAAGGTAAATGTGAGTAACTCAGTCAGAGAGGATCAATCATTCTACACTTAGCCACAGTTGCCAAGGTCAATACCATAACTGTCCACACTTCTGCCAACTCACTTTTGTGGTCATTCACAACAGACACCTTTTAGAATGTTCCCAAGGAAGGAAGGTGTTGACTTTTCCTGGAAGGGCATCAAAAGGTGTCTATTCACCCCAGACAGGACACTGGGGACAAAGAAAAGTAATGAATATGCTGAGTCCAACTTGGCAAACCAGTGAGCTCAATGGGGACACTTACAGAGTATATGTGCTTCAGGGTTTACTTGCAGGAACCAGGGTGGTTGCATCACCAAACCCCCCCCCCCCTCAGCCTGAGTGACAGTGAAGAAGCATAGCAGACATGGTGCCCTCTGCAGAACATGCAGGCAACTAGTTAGGTTGGAGAAGCCTCCTCCAGGCAACTTGACATCCTCTCTTCTCCCAAAAATGTGTTTACTGCTTTCTTAACCTTGTAGAGGGTCCTATATATTTTGTAAGTTTCTGCTTTTGCTGACCCATGTTTTTCCTGGGGGGAAATGTTTCAAGTTTTAGCTTCCCCAAACTTTAAGAATCCTTCCTCCACAGTGTCTGAGTAGGAAAAAACATTGCTACACAATTGAGGAAGCATGCAAATGAAGTTATAGCCAGTCACAAGGAACTGAGCGGTAAAGGGCATTGTTTTGCATAGTGAAGGACCAAGATCCCAAGAAAAACAAGAAAGGGAATAGGTAGAGAGTAACTGCTGAATGGGGAGTGGGGGTGGGGTGGGGGGGTCGGGTCTTTGAAGTCTGAAGGCTCTCCTTGCAGATGGTTTGATGGGAGTCCCCCACTTGCTCCTCCACAGCTCGCCACACCTCTGAGTGAGGCACAGGGCGGTTTTGTTCTTTGCTGCGCCTATGATTACCACACAGCACCTGAGAAAATGCAGAGGCATGCTAGTGTAGGTTAGAGTTTAGATGGTGAAGAAAAGCAGGGAAGTCCCAGGGCGGACTTCTGCTTTGTGTGGCCCCATTTGCACAACCTAGGTAAACCCAAAGGAAATGGCTGTGAGCTGTGCTGCGTTGGAGGAATCCCTGCTTGAGATGCCAAATATTCTGTCAGAAAATAGACTACTGGCAACTCCCTTTGAGCACTGTGAAGGTTCTCAGAACTTGGACTGGGTTGATCACTAGTTGGGTAACCAGACAAGCCACTTAACAAGGACTGAACATTTTCTATCAAGGAAGACAAAGTCAATATTTAATACCTGGTAGGCTTCGTGATTCCTCTGTTCAGCTTTACAGGGTGAGTACACAGAATATGCCAACAGTACATCATTTCAGAACACAGTAATTGGATTTCACATCATTTCACACACCATATTTTATTTTTCTTTTGTTGCTCTTCATGCAGAAAAAAAAAAACCAAAAATCAAAAACCCCACAAACAAACAAGAAAACTCTTCCTGGCTTGCAGGCTGTGCAAAAACCAGTGTTGGTGGGACTGGAGAAGGGTGCTAAATGGTTAAAAGCACTTCATGTTCCTACAGACTACCACAACAAACCATCAGGTGGTGGTGACTTAGGAGGCTCAGTAACTTCACCTGTGAATTCAGAGTCACAGTAGTTACAAAAGTAATTTTTATTTCAGCACAACAGACAAGATAACTGATGCAGAGCACGTACCGCAGATTATCTACATCTTACAAAACATTCTTGTCTCCTGACAGGCTTTCTGTGTAGACGTTTCTATCACACCTCCCTCCACTCACTGTCTGCAGTGTTTTTGGACTGCAGGCACATCTTAGGATCACCTGTCCCTTCAGGCCTACCTCTAGAATTTTCTCTCATCAATTTTTCGCTTAATCCTGTCTTCTGCCATATACTGTGATCTCCTTCAATCTCAAGTTAAAGCCCAAATTCCCATGCCATTCAGAATGTGACTGTTCAGAGTTAGGGTGTTTAAAGAACTAATTAAAACTAAATGAAGTAATAAGGGTGGACCCTAATCCAATATAAGTGTTGACCTTTTGAGAGGAACCACAAGGGCTGTGCAAGCTTACAGAGATGTCTCTGGAAGGACACAGAGAGGAGAAGATGGCCACCTGCAAGCCAAAGAGAAGACCCAGGACCAACATCATGAGCTCGGACCTCCAGCATCCACAACTGTGACAAAATCAGTTGCTATGCTTTAAGATCTCCAGTATGTGGGTGCTTTGTAGTGACAGCCTTAGCAAACCAACCCATTCTGCTGTAGTTCAGGGATTTCTACCTCTATGATGACCTCAAATCTACTCAGTTCCCACAGTGTGTTAAAGAAGATGGCCATTGACTGGGGGTGTAGATCAGTTAGCAGAGCGACTGCCTGGTCTGCCAGAAGGAAGTCCTGTCTAAACTGGGTGTGATAGTGCACGCCTCTAATTCCAGCACTTGGGAGGTGGAGAAAGGAGGATACAGAGTTCAGTTGTTTACTCAGAGTGTTTGAAGATCGCTTGTGATACAGGAGAACCTGTTTTCAAGATGTGGGAGTAGGAGAGGTGGGTGGAGACATGGAGAGAGAGAGAGACAGAAGCAGAGCCGCAGCGGCACATACAGAAAGGATGTTACCAGGAGATTGTTTTTTTTAAAACTTCCCACACTATGGTAGTGTCTATGCCCACTGTCCTTACATCTGAATTAGGAAAGAACTGAATTATTGGGCCACCCAGTTAGTGTCCACAGGGAACTGGAGATTTTCTTGGTCTGAAAAGAAACCCACACATGTGCTGTTGGAACTCTCGTCATATGCAGAGATGCAAAATTGTGTTTGTTATCATCTAAGTCTTTATAAATGTGTGTATACCTGCGCCCAGAGAGGCAAGAGGACATGCCTAGTCTCCTTTGATCTGGAGTTACATGCAGTTGTGAGGTGTTTGATATGGGCACTGAGAAATGAAGTTGGGTCACCTGGAAGAGCAGCAAATGTCTTAGCCACTGAGACATCTGTCTAGCGACTCCCATTTGTGTTTTAAAAGCAGATTTATTTATTTATTTATTTTATTTATTTTTAAATGGACGAGTGTATGACTGCGTGTCATGTTTGTGTCTGGTGCCTGCAGAGGACAGAAGAGGACGCTGAATGCCATGGAACTAGAGTGACAAGTGGTGTGAGTGGCTATGTGGGTGACAGAAACCCAACTTGGGTCCTCCTTAAAAGCATTCAGTGCTCTGAGTCCCATCAACCTCCCCACCCCACCCCCCATCCTTTATTTTAAAGAATGAGGGACCTGGAGGGATGTCTCAGTGGTTAAGAACAAGTACACCTCTTGTAGAGGACCTGACTTTGGTTACCATAGCCAATGTTGGGACTGTTCACAACTGTCTGACTTCAGATCAGCGGATCCAGAGGACCAGAACTCTGAGTGTCCACAGATGCCTGAATCCTGAGATTGACAGGACTGACCTCATGTGCTCCACAGATCAGTGGTGGGAGAACATTTAAACTTCTGTGTTTCTAAGAACTCCACTTCAGTAAAGAGAAGGCTTAGCAGTTAGAGCCCTGGCTGCTCTTCAGGAGGTCCCAAGTTCTACTCCCAGCATGAATGTAGTGACCAACAACTGCCTTTCACTCCAGTTCCAAGAAATCCAATGCTTTCTTTGGCCTCTCAGGAAACCAGACTTGTGTGTGGTGGGTGCACAGACATATACCACCACACATATAAAATAGGATAATAGAAAATTACTCCAATAGCATCACATTTGCATAGCTTCTCGGAATCTTAGGAAACATCGGATTTCTGCCACCGCATTGGTTTCAGGTTTCTTGTTCCTCTGTGTGTTTTCTTAAGTCTCTGATGAGAGGCAAGTACTTCACTTGCACCACAGGAACCCAGGAGTCAGTCATAGGAAGAGGATCATTGCTGGTGGTAAGTTGCACTCCAACAACTGAAAACTTAATTTTTGAATACCTGTTATATGATGGACACTTTCTAAAATCCCATGTGGAGATGTGCAATATCACATTTACTTTCAATAGATGACTTCTGAGTTCTTGACTTAGAATATTCTGAGGATAGAATACAGTTGGAGATATAGGGAAATGGCCCACTCTGCAAGTGGGTGCCTTGCAAGCATGCAGACCTAAGCCAAACCCACTTTTAAAAAGTTCATTGGAGGCAATCTCATCCTTAGGCTGTGATACATCTAGCCATTGAGCTATAAAGGCAACCATGAATGTGCTGTGTATATCTTTTGTCATCTTAAAGCACAAGAAAAATGTTACTTAGGAAGGAAAAAGGGGTTTCATTGGTACTGTGCCATGGGAGAGATCAGGATAAGAACTGAGAACGGTTCTTTGGGTTTGACTATCTGGAGTCCATATCCTTGAGCAGGGCAATTTGGTGCACTAAGGACCCAAGTCAGTATGCAGTGGGTTGATGATAAGCAGTGAGGTAAGGGAGTGTAAAGAATAATTATAGGTTCTAAGGTTGAATCAGAGCTTTTTCTTTCTCCTTCTCTCCTCCATTCTCAACTGAATATAAAGTCTCTCACATGTACCCAGATGCTGTGCTGATGAACCATACACCTCACTGGGGATCCTATACAGGTGCTCTATCACTGAGTAACACTGACAAATCTCTCACTACTGGGGCATTCTAGGCGATGCTCTACCATTGAGCTACATCACTAGTAATGTATTTTCTTTTTCAACTTTTAAAAATGTATATGGGTATTTTTTGCAAATGTGTGTCTGTGTGCCATGTGCTTTCTTGGTGCATGAGAAGGCCAGAAGAGACCATTGGACCCCCTGGAGTTGAAGTTTCAGATGGTTATAAGCCTATGAAACACTGTTGGAAACTGAACTAAGATCTACTGGAAGAACAGGCAATGCTCTTAATTTCTAGGCAATCTATCTGGCTCTCTTCCTTTTTCTCTTTATTGTGAGCCATGATACTAGTAAATTACTGAACTAGAACTTGTCCTGTAGCTGAGGCAGGCCTTGACTAGGCAATTCTTATCTCATCCTCCAAAGATAGTTGCAATTATTGGTGTGAAAGGCAAGGATTAACTGGGAATGGTTTATTCTTGAAGGGAAGTGACATAGCAGTGTTAATATGCCAATGAGAATGATCTGCTGGAAAGTGTATCCTGGTGTTTTGTCTTGGTTTGGAAGAACAGAGAAGGAAAAACTCGGGAGTCTAATATCTGGGATAGAGAGGGACAGATCTAGAGAAAATGTGTGTAGAGAGACCATTTGAAATGAATGACAACCTTTCCCCCTTAGGAATGCGTACCTGTAATAGCTTGGAGAGATGGCTGATGATACAGTAAAAATTCCCCAATTAATTGGTATAATTTTTTTTAAAAAAAGAACATACCCTGGGAATAGCAGAAGAAATGATACAGTTTGAGGAGCAATCAAAGGGACAGAATAATCAGTTTAATGTGTGTCTGTGTGTGAGCTTCTGTTTGTATGTGTTCATGTACGTGCGTAAGCTCATGTGTGTAGAAGCTGGTGGTCAACATTAGACATCTAACTCAGGTAATCTCTATCTTTTTTATTATTATGAGGCAAAGTCTCTCCTTGAGGTTGTAACTTACTAATGATCTAGATAGTCTGACCAGGGGGCTCCACAGATCTTCCTGTCTCCACCCTCTCCCACAGCAGGAGGCATAGATGTATGCCACCATACCTGGTTTTTATGTGGATGCTGTAGATCTGAACTCATGTTCTCACTGCATGGCAAATACTTTACAGTGAGCCATCAGGCCAGCCCCGAGTACTCACTTTGCAGACAAGAAATGAGCATGATAAAAAGTAGAGAGAATTGGCAAAAAAGTGCTGTTTCTGCAAGCCCCTTCCTGTTTAGAGCCACGGTTTCATCTATTACAGAATGGTGACGTGTGTTCTAAGATACAGATGTTATAATGAAATGATTGGCATATGTTAGGGTTTCACGACACAAGGATCATCCTAACCAGTACATTTTCTTCTGTGGCCCACAGTTCCTCCACTTTGCAAAAACAGTGTGATGGAACCACCCTTTAACACCTTTGTCTTTCCACTAGTCCTTCCTTGCTGTGTTAACTTTTTTAAAGCAAGGATTTAAAGATTATGGAGGGCATATGGTATGGCTTGTAGGATACTTGGAAAGGTGGGAAAAACCTGAATACAGTGAGGAACATATAGGATGGGACAGGCTTAAGAGCTGGGTTGGGCTCCAATGATGGGCTGCTTCTTTCTACCTAGGAGCGTAAACAACGAATGTTCTAAATTTTATCTCATTTAATTTTTCAGTGGCTATTCTTATTATAAATTATATTATTCAATACTCACAAAATCTCAGAATATGCATAATGCTTTACATTACTAACTTCTGTAATCTGCAAGAGCTAGGATGAGTTGTAAATTCTTAATGAACTTGTTTAAGTGAGGACAATGTTCATTGAACTAGTTGTTATCGACACAACCATGTTTTTTCTATGTAACTCTTGAACTCAATATATAGTCAAGGATAACCTTGAACTCTTGATCCTCATGCTTATACCTCTATGTTGCTGGGATTAAAGATATATACAACCATACTCAGTTTTGTGCAGTGTTGGAGATCAATCCCAGAAATAAGCACTTGTTTGTCAGGTACTTTCCTAGTTGAGGCACTTCCTTAGCCACAAAAACATGTTCTTCTCTGTATGCTAACTTCTCCAATGTATAGCCCACAAATGAGCCCCAAAACACTGTACAGAACATGGTGAAGACAGGGTTAACATTTATTAAAGACTCACTTGGTCCAACCAGGAAAGCCTCCGTGTTTATTCTCATTATAGTCTTACCTGAAAAAACATTCTCCACCATAACACCATTCCTGATCAGCAGATGATGAAGCTAAGGTTCAAAGAAATGATACTGATAGCATTAGAGATATGATCAGGAAACAGATTAGTCATGACTGAGGATATGGCTTGGTGGGTAAAGTGCTTACAACAGTAAGAGGATCTGAGCTTGGATCCCAAGTACCTACAGAAAAAACCATAAACAATCAAACAGGCACTACAAACCCCACTAATAACCACAGTTTTAGGGAGTTAAAGACAGCAGGAAATCTGGAGTTAACTAATCAGCAAGCCATCCAATCAGTAAGCCTGAGGTTCAATAAGAGACCATGTCTCAGAAAATAAGGTGAAGGATAGATACATTGACAGAGACAACAGACACTGGTCTGTGGTATCCACATGTACAAAAACAGGCACATGGATATACACAGGTACACCAATGTGGATAACACACACAAAATAAAAAAAGAAAGAAAATAAAAAAAGAACGAAAATTTGTAGAACCCAGGAATATTTATTATACTCTATCAATGGCTTTCCCTTGCAGGTGGTTTTGTCTGCCAGAGGATGTTTTGCATATATAGACACTTTTGGTTGTCATAACTGCATGAGGGTTACTCCTGGAATCTAGTAGATGAGGTCAAGGAGCTGCTACACATCCTGTGATGTACAGGACTCCACCACACCCTACCACAATTAAGTAGTGGCAGATGTCAACTGTGCCAGGGTTGAGAAATCCCAAATCCTATTACACAATGTCCTGCATAGGACCTTGGTGAAAGTGACGGGCAACAAAAAGAAAATAAGGAAGTGTAATAGGAAACCAAGGAGGGAAATGGGAAATCCCTATCACATCAAATGTGAGGATAGTCAGCCATTGTGGGCAGGTCGTGTCAAACTAAGCACATCAGTGAGGCAAATTTGGGAGATCTAGGATTAGTTACATTAGGGTTCTAATGCTTGTTGCCGTTAACAAAAACAAAGACAAAGCAAAAACCCTACCAAAATCCGTTGAGTATGGCTTTTGTCTGATAAAAGAGGAATGTAACTGTCTCTCAGTATTATGAGAATAAAAGGAGAGAAACTTCTGGGTATGTGTTGTGTAAGTTTCCTGAGGAAACAAGACGCTCATGTCTACTCATCCCAGAGAACCCATGGCAGACCAAAGTAATGATTACATCAGAGTGCAACTTGGTGAATCAACAATTTTTATTGGGTTTACTAACAGGAGTATGGGTAAGGAGTTACAGGAGCAGATATAAAACAGATGCAGTTCCATCACCCAAAAGCTGACCACAACAAGGGTAAAGACCCATGAGAACTGTATCCATGGAGCAATCTGCATGGCTTACAGACAACTTGGCAAGTCAGGGAATCTCTTCTAGGTAGCAATGCTGTTCAGAGTCTTCTTTCCCACCTGATATTTACCGTTTTTATAACCTTGGAGAGAACTCTCCAAGACATGTGGAATATTTTTACTTTCTGAAACCCAGGAAGCTCCTTTCTGCCTCCTGAAGGGAATGTTTGAGTTTGAAGGAAATTTCTGCATAAAGCTGTTGGAGTACACATCTGTAATTTCAGCACTCTAGCAGTTGAAGCAGAAGGGTTAGGAGTATGAGGTCAGTTTGGCTACATAGCAAGACCCTATCTCAGCCAACCATGTATCCAAATAACCAACCAATCAACCGAAGCAGTGCTCAGTATTACTGTTTCTTTTTAAAGATAGATCAGTAAGTCTAAAACTTTTATGGTTGTGCAAAATTACCCTAGATTTTATGTGAATTCATTTTAAGGCAGGATTCATAATTAATTGAGATATTTCTTTCTACATTTTTATTTTATTATATTTCTAGGGATTGAACTTAATTTTCTTGCATACTACAAAAGTGCTCTACCACTGAGCTGCAGCCTGAGAGTCTCCCTGCAGGATTCTAGGTAGGTAGATGCTCTACCATTAAGCAATGTTCTCATCCCCTCACAGTTGGTTATAGACAAGCACTCTATTACTGATTCAATATCCTCAGGCCTATAAATAGATAACCTGTATGCAGATTTTGTAGCCCACACACCATAGCTTAAGAAAATATTCCGAGCTTCCTGAACCTGGGTGGGGCTGCTCACAGTTGCTTCTTGGCTGAACTGGCTGCAGACATGATCTGACCATAAGTCAGGTAACACAGCAAAGTTAAGTCTTGTTCTTAAGAAACTAGAAAAGCAATTACAAAGGCTCGCTGAAGACTTACTCCCATTGTGTTATCATCTGGAACTGTGTCCTGGAACTGTCTATCAACTCCTTATGAAGCAGTGAAGATTCAAGATACTCTCTAGACGGATCAGGATTTAGACTCGAAAGTAGATAGACAGATAACTTCCATGAACAAAACTGTGGTTTGCTCAGCAGAGAGAAGCCCACATTTAGCAATTTCTGTCACATTTGGAAGAACTCAGAGGTCAGACCCAGCTAGATTAAAATCTGTTATCACTATTTGTGTAGACTTTAAGTCATATTTTCTCTTAATGCAATTCTCATCTTACAAAAAATAGAAATAATGAACCTTATATAGATCAATCTAAATTCCATAATAAGCGCACAGTGCATAGTCTTGAAGAAGTACACAAACTCCACCAAAATTCATTAAGTCTCACCCGCTGTCCACCTAACACTAAAATATGCAGTCATAATATTCTTTGTATACCAAAGAGTGAGGAACTTCATTACAACCATAAGTAATGGAAGGCACTGTTTTGAAGGTAAAGATGTTACCCACTACTCACGATCTTCCTTCCACACTGCAGAACCAATAAACTGCTGCTACTCATTCTTTGCTTCAGCCCACCCTAATATCTCTCATCTGTCTGTCTGCCTGTCTCTGCCTGTCTGTCTTTATGTCTATATCTTTTTCTCTCTCCCTATGGAGTATACAGGCCTTGACTTCGTTATACTTTTGGCATCTCTCAGCTGAGTTATTTCTTTTGGGAACAGGAGAACTGAGGAAAAGCCTTCACTAAGGAATTGTCTACTGCATCTACTGCTTTGCTCCAAGTGTTAAACTCCATCACCCATGTTTTCCTGCCTGTTCACCCTCAGTTCAATATCACTGTTGGAAGATGGGAGCTAATTATTCTTTCCATAATCAGTCTGAAAAGCATAAATAGCTTTAGGAATGTGGAGGATGTGGAGAACTATGCTATCTCAGAAAGACATCCAGTAGAATGCTAGTTTTACAGTATTACTGTTACAATGGATCTCCTGTGGGGCCAGGTGGTGTGGATTCTGAATTTGTGTAATGTAAGATGGAGCCACATCTAAGAAATGGCTGTTATTGAAATTTTCAGGTGCAGAAAATGGAAGCCAACTACTCCGTGCCTCTGAATGGATCAGAAGTGGTGCTCTATGATTCTACCACCTCCAGAGTTTTGTGGATCCTCTCAATGGTGGTCATCTCCATCACTTTTTTCCTCGGGGTGCTGGGCAATGGGCTTGTGATCTGGGTAGCTGGATTCAGGATGACACACACTGTCACAACTATCTGTTATCTGAACTTGGCTTTGGCTGACTTCTCTTTCACGGCTACTCTACCATTCCTCATCACCTCAATGGCCATGAAAGAAAAATGGCCTTTTGGCTGGTTCATGTGTAAATTAGTTCACATTGTGGTGGACATAAACCTATTTGGAAGTGTCTTCCTCATCGCTCTCATTGCTTTGGACCGCTGTATTTGTGTCCTGCATCCAGTCTGGGCTCAGAATCACCGCACTGTGAGCCTGGCTAGGAAGGTGATAATTGGACCCTGGATTCTTGCTCTCATCCTCACATTGCCCATTTTCCTCTTCTTAACTACAGTTAGAGTTCCAGGAGGGCATGTGTACTGTACATTCAGCTTTGTGTCCTGGGGTGACACTCAAGAAGAGCGGTTGAACGCAGCAGTCACTATGCTAACAGTTAGGGGAATCATCAGGTTTGTCATTGGCTTCAGCACGCCCATGTCCATCGTTGCCATCTGCTATGGACTCATTGCTGCCAAGGTCCACAGAAGATCCCTTGTCAATTCGAGCCGCCCCTTTCGTGTACTCACTGCAGTTGTGGCTTCCTTCTTTATCTGTTGGTTTCCCTTTCAACTGGTTGCTCTTTTAGGCACAGTCTGGCTCAAAGAGACACTTGATGGTGGTTATAAAATTCTTGACATGTTGGTTCATCCAACAAGTTCATTGGCCTTCTTCAACAGTTGCCTCAACCCAATGCTCTATGTTTTTGTGGGACAGGACTTTAGAAAAAGACTGATCCATTCCCTGCCTTCCAGTCTGGAGAGAGCCCTGAGTGAGGACACTGCCCAGACTAGTGATACAGGCACCAATCCTGCAGACATTGAGATAAAGGCAATGTGAAGAGAGGACTGGGCGATGCTTTTTTCCCTCCCACACCAGTTCCATTTCATTATTATCTTACCTTATATTGTGATCTAGAACATTATTATTCTGGAAAGACACTTCTGTGTCCCCTGAATTGGAAAAAAGAAATAAAAGTCAAAGCTAATATTGCTGTCCTTTTAGGGATTTTTCAACTAAGATTGCAGCCTGGAGTAAGACTAAGATGGAAGGAAAAACATTACAAGAGAAAAAGTAGTAATGCATATTTGTAAGGATTAGATAGAATAGTAGATATTAAAATCAAAATTATACTATTTCAGGGCTTGGAGAGATGGCTCAGTTGTTAAGAGAAATTTCTGCTCTAGCAGAAGATCTGGTTTTATTTCCAAGTGCCCATTCCACTTAACTTAGAACTACTAGTAATGACATCTCTAGGGATTTCAATGACACTGGGTTCTGCAAGCATTTATACTCATATGCACATACCGTTAAACACACACACACACAATTAAAAAGAAAATAAATCCTTAAAATTATTTTGTCATTAACAGGTAAAATTTTTCTGGGCTTTGTGGCGCATGCCTGTAATATCAACATTTGGGAGACTGAGGCAGGAAAGAATAGTTCAAGACCAGTCCCCAAAACAAAATTGTGTGGTTTGCAGGGAATGAGATGCAACTCGAGAAAGGCACACTAGCACATTAAATGATTCAAATCAGGCACAGGAAGGTAGGAATTATATGTCATCTCTCAGTTTTGGTTCTTAGATTTTATACAGAAACATACAAATTGTGTGTGTGTGTGTGTATGTGTGTGTGTGTGTGTGTGTGTGTGTGTGTTTAAGTAACCCTGTCTAGGGAGACAAAGGAGGGTAGCAGGAGTGAGGATAGGTGAGAAAGAGAGTGTGGTGGGTTTGAAGGGAAATATAGAAAACAGTGTACACATACACAAAAAACTTAAATTCCAAAACAAATGAAATGATAATAAAGGAAGAAAGGAAGAGGTATTGGAAATTTATTCAAACATGTCTCCAGGTCTTTGGTTTACCTAGATATCATTTAGAAGATTGCCACTACTGACCATCCTCCTGGGCAAGCAAGAGGATTTATTTGCTCCCCTTTGCATAAGATAATCCCAGTTCAATTTGTTGGCAGTTTGCACCTTGCATAGAGGGGCAGAGTAGGGAATATAATATTCATTTGAGTATCTAGCCATTCCCCAACACCTGGCAACTCTTCGTGCGGCCTGGAGAAGGTGCTAGAATATACAGAGGCTGGGGAAGACTAGAAAATGCACTCTGCATACGTAGTGCCCTGCAGGGTGAGGCTTTTTAGGTGAGGCTGGCTGGGGAAAGAGTGACTCTACTCCTTCGAGGAACCCATCCCCTGTGATCTGTGGGGAAACTCAATACACTCATTGGTTTTCCAAAGTTCTCTTTGACCAAGTGATACCCTGGGACCTTTTGAGAAGTGTAGACCTGAAGAGATGTTGGGAATTTAAGAGAAGAGGTGGAAAATGCTTATGTTTCCGCTGGGAAGGAATTTACCAACAGAGTCTGAGAGGTCATTAACTCATGAGAAATAATGTATGTCAGGGTAGCTGAACTGCTGTAGTAAAGAACTCAAACAATCTCAAAGGGGTTTAAATTGATTTCTTGATAATGATGAAAGGTCAATGAAAAAGAAAATTATGGAAATTTTGTTTTAATCATTGCCCATACACTTTCTTCTACTTACTAAATTCATTGGTCAATCTCACCCACCACCCCTTCTATTTCCCCATACGTCCCTTCCCCACATTGTTTTATCTGAAATATAATTATTTCTCCCTTCCTTTCCTCTCTCCAAACTCTTCCATATAGCTTTATCCGTATACACAGGACTCTCCCATCACTCCTCGCACTTTTTCAAATTCATGGCTTCTTTTCCTTCATTACTTGTTGTTACATACATATAGGATGTACTCATTTACTTGTTATTACGAATAGAGGTTCAATAAGTATGGATGAGCAGATATCTATGTGAGTCTATGGAGCCCTTTGGTTACATGACCACAAGTGGAATAGCTAAGCATAAGTGTTTTTTTTTTTTTTTTTTTTCGAGACAGGGTTTCTCTGTATTGATTTGGAGGCTGTTGGTCCAGCCTGGCCTCGAACTCACAGCGATCCGCCTGCCTCTGCCTCCCGAGTGCTGGGATTAAAGATGTGCGCCACCACCGCCCGGCAAGTATAAGTGTTTTAAAAAAGAAAGACAAATTAAACTGGAGTCCCTTTTCCTTCATCTCGTCTGGATTCAGGGTACTTTAATAAAGGGAACCCATTCATGCAGAAGCAGAAGTTCTTCAAGCTTGAATCTTCTAATAGAGAAGTGAAAGACAAGGCACTACAAAATTTCCTGACAAGGGTGACTAAGGTCTTTCAGTTGGGTTCCACACGCAGATGCAAAGCAACTTTCTGGATACTGTGCGCCATCTTGTGGCTTTTAAGACTCACAGCAAGGAAACACGTCAGTCTTGGTGTTCTGCTCTGTGACCTTAGAACTGCTTGAGTGCCCCCTGCTGATTCCTAAGTGCTGCTGGACAAGGAACTAAGGTAAAGCCTGGAGCCTCCTTTCATTTCAAAACGTGCCTTTCAGCTCTGATTGGAGAAGCAATCTGGGGATGGCTTCTCCTTTCATCCACCCCTCCCAGGAATACCGTGAGTTTGTATTAAAGAAAGACTGCCTGGGGATTCATCATCTTGGCCAGCTACTTTACTTTCCCCACACCCCAAGTTCTCCTCTGTCCTGTAGCTCCACATTCCATCTGAATGATGGTTTCTGGGAGGCTGATTTAGAACAGATACTGCAAAACTCAATCACCGAGAAGCCCTCTTTCCGTTTTCTTTTCTCATTATTATTATTATTATTATTATTATTATTATTATTTTCAACCATGGATGAGGATACAGAAGCATCGGGGCATCTGATTCATAAAAACCGGTGCAGGGAGCTGGAGGTGCTGCTCTCCCTCAGCATTCATGGCATTCTGTGATCAGTTCCCACCATTGCATAAAAGCAGCCCGTAATCCCGACAATCAGGAGATAAAGGCAGCAGAATCAGGAGTTCAAACCTCAGCTGTCTGGAGAGTTTCATGTCAGCTTCAGTTCAACGAGACGTATCAACAACAAAAACAAAAACCACAAATATGAAGTCTGGTGTAGAGTTCCGAAGTATGCCCGTTCACTCAGCTTTACTGACATTCCTGGCTCAGTAAGAATGAATTATATTCCTTATAAACACAATTCACACCCCAGAGCTTGCGGGGTTCTACACAGGGGGCTGGTGCAGTAGCCACTGGAAGGAGGGCAAGGGGAGAAATCCAGTTTACCAACCTAGACTTAGTTTGCTGATCCGTGCATCTTGTGCAAAATCCCGTGGGAACTGATGTTGTCTTGAAGCAGGAAGCAGCTGCAAGTTCAATGTCAATATTTTCTTCTTCTGAAAGAGCAGCTTCTCAGGTAGAAAGTGCTACCTCCTCTTTTCCACTACAAATCATGATTCCGGTAAATCAATACACCTGACTTAGCATGTGCCTGGGTAGATAAAGTTTATGAGAATAGATTGAGGCAGAGAAGAAAGATAGCCTTTGATCCAACAACAAACTTCCAGTTACATCCACCTCTACTCCTCCCCCAGACTCTAACACTAACTATCCTTCTCAAATTTCTGCTTCACCACACTGTTACTATGCTTTATTTTATTTGTTATGTGTATATATGCAGCGTATGAATACTTGGTGCTTGTGGAGGTCAGATGATGGAGTCAGATCATCTGAGACCTATGCTATATGTAGGTGAGAACGGCCATGTGAGTGTTGGGAACAGAACCCATATCCTCTGGAAAAGCATCAAGGGGTCTTAAACACGGAGGTATCTCTTCAGCTCCCAAATAATTACCTTTGACCAGTGAAGTTGCAATCTCAGAGCACACTTTGGGAGATATAATCAAAGAATTAACTCATTAATACTGATCACACTGGACTAGTTCCATCATGGAAGGCCTGGGACCTTGTTGCTAGTGGCTGAGATCTTTATACTGGGTGTTATTTTGCTTTATAGACAAATGGACTTGCTATGAAATCCACTGCCTTGTGAATTACCCATAATTCCTTCAAGATCATGCAGTTACCCACACAGTGTTGCTTCTTGTTAGGCAGCTCACTGAGAGCAAATGGACTGTGCTGATGGACCCACACTGGAAATCCATTGGTTTTACCATATTTTCCACCACCCATGAGTCAGGAGAATGGTGGCTTGGCCTTTTGGAGAATCAGTTATTATACCACATAGATGTCAGTATATTTATGGACTGGAGCAATGTCCTGAAAGATTGTATATACTATATATCAGCATCCAATCTGTGGCACTGTCCTTCCTATATGTAGGATTCATAGTTCCAGGAATGAAGAGGGAAGAAATGGGAGTGACATAGCTTACCACTAGACCTAGGTTCCCACTAGTAAAATGCTCCTTTCCCATCCCCATGAATTCATTTTCTGTTGATTTGATGTCTTTGTTATAAAGTAAGAAATGCTTCCACTCACAAATATAACCATTCCACCAAAGAAGTATTTTCTCTCATTTATCCTTCCTACATTGCCATTTTTCCTAATTTTGTTTTTATAAGCAGCGTAACTTGCATTCTCAAATCATTTCCCCCACTTGATCTCTTTTGACATGGTCTCTCTGTGGTTCCTGTGCTGGCCTTGAACTCCTGTGATCAAGCTGTCTTCCTGCATGAGCTACCCTAATAAAAGGGAATACAGGAGTAATCCACCATGCCCAGCTAGAATTTACCACTCTGGACTCCTCTTGTGCCCAATCTGCAGGCAGAGAAGAGAGCAACTGAGCTGGTTGTGGGCAATTCATTCTGATTACATTGAGAAGGTCATATATGGCGGAGAAAGAAGACTACGCGTGCAATGTAGGAGACCTCTTAGGGTGTCTCAAGATGACTGTGCACTTCATTATATGTCCAGAGTCAGGCAGATAGACTGGTGGCTCAGCTTTCCAGCAATTCAGGTTTTCCTCATCTACCCTGACCAAAAATTATGACTGGATAAGTTTGAAAAAGAAGACAATAATTATAAACCAGCACATGTGATCACATACATTCACTAGTAATAGGAATATTTCTCCCTGATATCTTACAGGTATATTTATGTGTGTCAATTTTTTTCTCATTTTATCTCCTTACTAACATAAATGTAGTAAGAAGAAGGGTATAAATAATAGGTAATTTTGCATGATTTGTTTTTAAGGATATGAAAGGCAATAGTGACTGTCAATAGGACTCTGTATCTACTTCTGGGCAAATGTTAATGGATTCATTTGGTGTATGGAGGTGGAAGTATGAATGGCTGTTCTCTTTTTATAATATTAAATATGATTTATAGAGATGTATACATGAGTGAAACTGACAAGGAAAGGTGGGGATGGCTAGCTGTATGTGTCAGTGTTATAGAATATAATAAATGAGTCATTATTACTTGAGAGCTTTACATTCTTTCATTTTTATCATTGCCATCAACTTGACTTAAAGTAAAGAAAACTGTCCTTGATGGTCTGGGTGTACCAGAACCAATCAGTTGAGGGGATCTTATGACTAGAGAGAAAAATCTAACCGTGAGATGAAGCATTGGCAACACATCTTTCTAACTATCAATAGTCACGGAAGAGTCCCATAGGTTGTCTTGGGTCTTGGAGAACCAGATGATCCATCAAGTTTTGACTGTTTAGGTCAAGCATGAACATTTTCTGGCTCTTCTAATAGAAGGAATGCTCTGATGTAACCTGTTGGCATTAACCTGTTCTGTTTACATGTGAAAAGTTTCTTTCTTCATACCTGAGGTCAAATCAGCCCAAGAGCAGTTCATCCCCAAGTTCTTTGCTGTCTAATATCTTGGCTGAAATCATAGAGCCTGTGGCTAGACACTAAGATCTGCAACCATATCTTACAGCTCATTTTTCAGATGAACACAGAGCCACAGATGCAGAGCGTAAGGACAGAGAGAGTTTCAGAATTCCCAAAGGAAGTGAAAGATCTTGGGTTGATAATTGTGACAGCCTCACTTATCAACAAAGTTGGAAGCAAACTTGCCCACAAACATATTAGCTGAGTATAAATCTTCTGGACACTGAAATATGCATCCAGTAGACAAATGGCTGTGTAGACACATTATTAGTACAATGTTCTGGATTTTTATTCCCTGGCTTTTGCAGACTCCTAATCTTTTGTAGGCCTAGAACAGCTCAGAGGGCTATCTCAGAATCACTAAGGAATTTCATCATGAAGGAGATGTGATGATTGATGTACTTTCCCCTCTTCGTATGTTTTACACAGTCAACAAAATTCCTCATGCCACTCAACCAAATTTTTACATGGACAGTAAGTGCCATTATTTTATTAATTCTTAAGAGTTCAAAATTCCTATTTCCTGTGGTATATGTGGTTTCTAACTCCCACACACATTATATTTTTCCTCATGACAATCCCACTTTAATTCTGATATACTTATCTAATTCTACATTCCTATTAATTTCTTTTCCTCTCTCAGAGGGGAAGTGAGTTTTTTTAATTAATCATTGCTTCCACATGTGACAATTGTAATCTCATAGTCTTACTTTGTCATCTGTATAGTGCTATATATGTTTTACGTTTTATGTCCTCAGAGGAAGTGTGATTTAGTCAAAGGTTGACCAGCACTTCAGGGCATTTGAATAGGAATTGTGCTTCTGAAAGACAAGGTAATGGCATTAAAAGAAGTGACTTCTGAATGTCTGGTGTGATACTAGACAGACAAATGCTGTTTGCTTTCCATGTGGCAGATACTGAGTCCCAAGCACCAGAATTGTTTGTTTTCCATGTGGTGGATATTGAATCCCAAGCACCAGAATTAGAATGTGGGAGTTCTTCTCTGCTGCAAAAAATGCTTCACCCATGACAGAGTTTGCATCTAAAAGTTTACCTGATAATCTTTGGTTCTCAGGCAGTTTTTCATTTTATCTGCTTGCTTCATGCATTTCTAACATGCCTTTCCTCATTGCCACAAAGGTAGCCTTTTTTTTCTTTCATTATTTTTATTGAAAAGTTTTTTAAGTCTGTAACACCATCTGGGGCAGGACCTATACCTTCCCCCATGTGTCCAGGCTGAAACAGCATCCCTCCAGGTTGAATGGGCTCCCAAAGTCTATTCGGATGCCAGGGATAAATACTGATCTAGTATCTGAGACCCCAAAGATTCCCAAGAAGCAGAGGCAGACACCCACTGCTAAACACTGAACTGAACTCCTGGAAACCAGTTGCAGAGAGGGAGGAGTGATGAGCAAAGTGGTCAAGACGGAGTTGGTAAAACTTACAGAGACAGCTGACCTGAACAAGGGGGAGCTCATGGACCCCAGACCGATGGCTAAGAGGCCAGCATGGGACTGATCCAGACCTCCTGAAAGTGGGTGTCAGTGAGGAGGCCTCCACAAATGTAGTCTTAAGATACATTTCATTGATGGTTTACATTTTAGGCTATTCATTAGACTGTCCTAAATATGACAAATAAAGGGTTAGTGTCATTCAAGTCTGGCTGTATTCCTTGGTCCAGTTAACAATAAATAATCACGAGTGTTTCTTTTTTTAAAGAAGTAAGGTATGCTGTAACCTAGGGATGCATTTCTACAGTAGCATGTTCCATGCAATTGAATGTGAAACAGTAGCATTCATGTTTAATTGTGAACAGAGTATGGAAACACAGAAACACATAATCAAAGCCATGCTCGTAATCAGTGAATAAAAAATTATGATAAGAAACAAGTGGTTGGAAGGTCATTGTGACATTACTGTGTATTTGCTAATTCATTAGATTCTGGAAAGTTTAGGAGAGAAAACTTTCCAGAATTTAGATGTGAACAGTCACAGGGTATTAAGTGCATCTTGACAGGTTCAAGTCATGATTTACATAGCAAAAATCCAAAATAGTTGTCTTCTGCTTTGTAGCTTGCTAAAGCTTCCCCTGGCTCGTCTTTGTCACTAGTCTCTAATGTCACCAGCTAAGTCACCCATGTGCATCAGTCTGCATTGCTTTCTTGATTGTGTAGCATGGAGCATGTGACTGCAAGAGGAATGCTTACAGTTAATTGAGTTTTGAGAGGTTGCCTTATTAATCATGCATAAAGACTACAGTGGTGTGTCAACGACTTAACTTCTTATGAAGTCAGCGATAAAATCAAACTATGCCTATGGAAGGAATAATTTTCCTACAAAAGATTAACATTAACATGTTTTTGGTATATTTTCCACACAGGATGAGACTCATGAAGTCATATATACTGCAGAGTTAAGACCCTTCTGTTGTGCTTTTAATTAAATGGATTATTTAGGTGTGTGAATTCACATACACTTTTAAAGAGGTATCATTCTCCCCTTCCTCCCACTCTTCCTTCCCACTCTCTCCTTTTGCTTTTTGTCATTTTTTCCACACACCAATTGTCTTCTTGCATCACTTGTTTTGTTGTATTTTTCTTCATGAATAAGTATGTTCATCATGATGGTCATGACTTCAAAAGGATACAAGCTGTGTCCTATCATTATGTTCCAAAGCAATAGTTTTAGTATGGTCCAACTTATGTATGGTGACTCATATCTTTGTAAAATGAAACTAGATGGCATTTTATTCAGGTATCCATGATAGTATTTTTTTCATTTCAAATTTATAGGAAAAATGTGTTTAACTTGATATTTCAAAATGGATCCCATCAATTGCATATGCAGTTCTTAAGTACTTCATTAAAAATTCATGTGTCATAAGAATATCTTTGACAATTTAAGTTTTAATAGTTTTTATATTTTTCTGTAGACATATACCCTTTCTGAACATTTTTATACATTAAAAGATATATATGTGTGCTTTCAGGGCATTCTAAAATGTCTTGCAATGCCTATTTAAAAATATATGCATATATATGTAATATTTGAGATTGCAATACAATTACAATTCCTTGCTTATATTGAAAACAGATTCTTTTTCTCACATAATATAACCTCACTCCCTTTCTGTCTCTCATTAGAAAAGGACAGGTTCTAAGAGATTATATTGAAATATGACAAAATAAATTATAATAAGATAAAACAAATACTATTACATAAAAGTTAGTCAGGAAAATCCAACAGAAGAAAAAGAGCCAATAAAAGGGGGCAGGAGAATTGGAGACCCACTTATTTGCACACTCAGGAATTCGATAAAAGAGTAAATTGGAAACACACACACACACACAATCCTTTGATCATGCTGATTTAGAAGGCCCATTTACTTGGTGTCTTTCACCCCCTATAACTCTGAAATTCTTTCTGCTTCCTCTTCCCATGGGTTTCACTGACCTCTGAGGGGGAGGAATTTGATGGTGACATCCCATTTAAGGGCTGAGTGTTCCAACTTCTCTCTCTCTATGCAATGTCTGTTTGTGGGTCTCAGTGTTTGTTCCTATTTGCTGGAGAGGGAAGCTTCTCTAAGAATGACTGAACACATCACTGATCCATGTGTATAGCAGAATACCCTTAGGAGTAATTTTTATCACTTTTTTTCTTTTTGTTGATGAGCATCATTTGGTTGTACCCAAGATCCCTAGGCTATGTTCTTTACTGGTTCCTGGTGACTGAAAACAGTGCAGGTATGGGTTTTTTTTCGAGACAGGGTTTCTGTGTGTTCTTTTGGAGGCTGTCCTGGAACTAGCTCTGTAGACCAGGCAGGTCTCCAACCACAGAGATCCGCCTTCTTCTGCCTCCCGAGTGCTGGGATTAAAGGCATGCACTACCAATGTCCAGCGCAAGGTATGTGTTTTAACTCATGTAGTGGACCTTAACTCAAATCAGCTATTGTTTGATTATGCTCACAGGCTTTGTACACCGTTGCCCTTAGTGTATTTTGTAGGCAGTACATCATTCTAGATAAAGGGTTTTGTAGCTGGCTTGGTTGTCTACATTTCTTTTTTTGGTAGCATGAAGGAAGGCCTGTACCAAAGATGCCAGAACATGAAGGCTGTATGTGGGCACTTTCTCAACTTCTCTGTGTTCAATGATATGTGTAGGTGTTGTGCCACTGGAGGTTTCTTTCTCACCTGTTCCTGCTGCCCTTCAGCCCCAAATAAACACACAGATGCTGTATCAATTATGAAACTGTTGGCCAATGACTTGGGCTTCTTATTGGCTAGCTCCCACTAAATCATTAACCCATATCTGTCGATCTATGTATTGCCACAGGGCTGTGGCTTACCCACAATTCAGAATGTTACTTCTTAGGCAGCATGACATCTCTACTGTGCCTTTCTCCCCAGCATTGTCCTCATCCCTTAGCCCCGCCTATCTTTCCAATAAGAGAAATATATATAAGAACATCCCCATCAGGAATGGGATGTTGTCATTTTGTGGAAATCAATTCACTGCTTTGGTAATAGCCTGGGTGGCTTTGCAATTCCCATGAATTTCAACCACTCAAATACATGAAACTCAGTCTAGGTACTGGAATTTCAGTTGGCAACAACAGATGACCAGTTGGGCCTCTGTCTTTTCAATTATTTGGTGATTTCACATAAACCACTTTTTTGTATGTATGCATTTCATGAATTTCCATTATATTAGGCTTCCATACTTCTCTTAAATATTTTGCTGTCATTCCCTGTATTTCCCTATATAGGGAATGATATACTCCATTCCCTCCCCTTCCCACTTGGTCCCCCCCATCCCAATGTCCCATACATCCACAATTGTCTACTCTATTTCCCTTTCCTAAATCTGTTTGTTTTCTCTAATCCCTTACTCTACACCTACCCTTTGTAGTTCTACAGATCACACTTTGGTTATCATTGACTTAACTCCCAATATCAACATGTGAGTGAGTACATACCATATTTGTCAAGATAGATTTTTCTAGTTCCATCTTTTATTTGCCTGCAAATTTCAGGATGCCATTTGTTTTTAAAGCATCGAGGAATACTTGTGTAAATGTGCCACATTCACTTTATTCATTCTTCTTTTGAGTGACATCAATGTTGTTTCTGGTTTGTAGTTATTATGTTTTGATCTGAATTTCCCTGATGGCTAAGAATATTGAAGATCAAGTGATTTTGAGTTTCCATTACTGAGAAATTTTTGTTTAGACCCACAAACAGACGTTTTGCAGGGAAGAAGGGATATATATATATATATATATATATATATATATATATAGAGAGAGAGAGAGAGAGAGAGAGAGAGGTTGGACACACATTTGGAACACACAGTTCTAAATGGCTGTCTCCACCAAATCCATCCCTTTAGAGCTCAGGGAGCCCCATAGAAAAAGGTGGCGGAAAGAGAGTAAGAGCCAGAGAGGGTGGTGGATACCAAAAGTTCAAAGCCCTTTGAGTCAACTGAGCAAGGTTCATATGAACTCACAAAGATTGCAGCAGCAAGAACTGCATCCGTGCAAACAGATCTCCATACAGCGAGCATCCAGCGAGTCGCGCTGCACGCCGACGGAGCAGACATGGGCAGAGCGATAGTGGTCAGACTGGGGCTGGGGTTGCTGCTTATGATGGCACTGCTCATACCCAAGCAGATTTGTTGCAACCAAACATCTGTTGCACCGTTTTCAAGTAACCAGAGTATCTCTACTTTCCCAAATACAACTAATGCCACCACCATAGCAGGTGGCAGTGCCCTGCAGTCAACAGCTAGTCTCCTCATCGTCTCACTTTCTCTCCTACATTTCTATTGTTAGAGACTCAGGCCAAGAAATGTCTCTACTCCCCCATCTTCTAGACCCAGCCCAAATGGTAACCACATGTCTAGTGTAACCCGGAAAAAACAGGTCCACATCAAATCTACTATTGCCACACCTCAACAGAAAACATTGAGAATTTATGTGAAGGGTATTATGACAGATGACGAATGCCAATATTGAATCCGATGGGGTTTTATGTTCAAGATGAAGAGATAACAACCAATGTTGACGACGTGATTTCCTTGAACGAGGCTTAGGAAATGTGGACACTTACTCTATCTTTAAATGAAGCATAGGATTTATGTAGAGATAAGGATGGGATGTAGAATGAAGATTCAGTTTTAGTTGGCTCATTACCTGTGAGGCTATAACACAGCTAGGTGACGTTAAAGGCTTCTCTGATGCTATTTATGTATATGTTGGAAGGAACTATTAGGTGTTACTTTACATCCTCAATGTATTGTTTCATTACTACTAATTTAATATGCTAAACTCTAGTAAAGCTGTCCTTTTGGAACTGAACATTTTACCCCCTCCTGTGGCTTTAAGTTCAACATTATACTTGACCTTTATAATTGACATGTGCCAGGCAACTATGGATTGGAATCCACCCTCAAATCCAGCCATCATTGAATAAATCTTATTTCAAAAGTAAAAAAAAAAACCCAAAAACAAAAACAAAAACAAAAAAAAACCAACAAAAAAAGAACTGAGTTCACATTGGTCTGAACCAAGTCTTCCATATATTTCTTATAGCTTCTAGCTTAGTATTTCCTATGGGACTTTTGAATGTGTTAATGAGTGGGTATCTGATTCTTGTGCCTGATCCTGGGGTGTAGTGGCATCCAGACAACCTGATCTTCCACCCAAGAGAGATAGAGCCCACCCAATGATTTGCCTTCCAGTTCTATCTGTACAAGAAGCCATGACCAAAGGGGTGTGGACACTAACACAAATACGCTCGCAAGGCTAGATGACACTACACTGGGGCTCTTTTCCTTCTGTTTGGTTGCCTTTCCAACCTCAGTGGAAAGTTTTTTGTTTTGTCTTATATTTTTTACAAGTACTATGCTTTTATTTATTTTTACATTTTAATTAATTTTTATCTAATTAAAAAAATCTTTTTTCCATGTTCTTTTTTCCTTTTTTAAACTTAAACTAGAAACAAGTTTGTTTTACACATCAAATCCCAGTTCCCATTCCCTCCCCTCCTCCCCTGCCCCCCACTGACCCCCTATTCCTTCTCCTTTCTGCTCCTCAAGGAGGATGAGGCCTTACATGGGGAATCTTCAAAGTCGGTCATATCATTTGGAGCAGGGACTAGACCCTCCCCCATGTATCTAGGCTGAGAGAGTATCCCTCTATGTGGAGTGGGCTCCCAAAGTCCATTCATGTACTAGGGATAAATACTGATCCACTACTAGTGGCCCCATAGATTGCCCAGACCTCCAAACTGACATCCATGTTCAGGGGTCTGGAGCAGTCCTATGCTGGTTTCCTAGCTACCAGTCTGGGGACAATGAGACCCCCCTTGTTTCTGTGGGTTTCTACAGCCTTGTCTTGACACATTTGCTCATCATTCCTCCCTGTCTGCAACTGGATTCCAGAGCCTATCTCAGTGTTTAGGTGGGGTGTCTGTTTCTGCTTCCATCAACTCCTGGATGAAGGCTCAAAGATGGCATATAAAGTAGTCATCAATCTCATTATCAGAGAATGGCATTTAAGCTAGCCCCTTGACTATTGCTTAGATTGTTAGTTGGGATCAACTTTGTAGATCTCTGGACATTTCTCTAGTGTCAGATTTCTCTTTAAACATATAATGGCTTCCTATATCATGGTAGCTCTTTTCTTGCTCTCCTCTATTCTTCCCCTGACTCAATCTTCCTCCTCTCTCATGTCCTCCTCTCCCCTACCCTGTGCTCCCAATTATCTCAGGAGATCTTGTCCCTTTCCACTTTTCTGGGGCACCATGTATGTCTCTCTCACAGTCTTCCTTGTTTCCTAGCTTCTCTGGTGGATTGTAGGCTGGTAATCCTTTGCTCTATGTCTAAAATTCATATATGAGCGAGTACATACCATGTTTGTCTTTTTGGGACTGGGTTACCTCACTCAGGATGGTTTCTTCTAGTTTCATCCATTTGCCTGCAAATTTCAAAATTCCATTTTTTTCTGTTAAGTATTACTCCATTGTCTAAATGTAACACATTTTCTCCATACATTCTTCTGTTGAGGGGCAGCTAGGTTGCTTCCAGGTTCTGGCTATTACAATTAATACTGCTATGAGCATAGTTGAACAGGTGTCCTTGTTGTATGAATGTACATGTTTTGCTGGATTTTGTGATAGACTGATTCCTATTTTCCTGAGGAATGTCTATACTGATTTCCAAAGTGGCTGTACCAGTTGGCACCCCCACCAGCAGTGGAGGAGTATTTCCCATTTTCCACATCCTCTCCAGAATAAAATATCATTGGTGTTTTTTATTTTAGCCTTTCTAACAGGAGTAAGATGATATCTCAGAGTTGTTTTGATTTGCATTTCCCTGATGGCTAAGGATGTTAAGCACTTTCTTAAGTGTCTTTCAGCCATTTTACATTCCTCTATTGAGAATTTTCTATTTAGTTCTCTACCCCACTTTTAAATTGGATCCTTTGGTGTTTTGGTAACTAGTTTCTTGAGTTCTTTGTATATTTTGGAGATCAGCCCTTCAGATGTGGGGTTGGTGAATATCTTTTCCCATTCTGTGGGCTGCCTTTTTGTCTTGTTTACTGTGCCCTTTGCCCTTACAGAAGCTTCTTAGATTCAGGAGCTCCCATTTATTAATTGTCCATCTGAGTGTCTGAGCTACTGGTGTTATGTTCAGAAAGCAGTCTCCTGTACCAATTCGTTCAAGGGTACCACCTACTTTCTATTCTAAGAGGTTCTGTGTCTGGATTTATGTTGAGTTCTTTGATCCATTGGGACTTCAGTTTTCTGCATGGTGATAGAAATGGATCTATCTGCATCCAGTAATGCCAGCACATTTTTTGAAGATGCTTTCTTTTTTCCATTGTATAATTTTAGCTTCTTTGTCAAATATCAGGTGTTTGTATATGTGTGGGTCCATATCAGGGTTTTCAGTTTGATTCCATTGGTCTACCTGTCTATTTTTGTGCCATACCAAGCTATTTTTAGGACGATAGCTCTATAAAAGAGATTGAAGTAAGGGATGGTGATGCCTCCAGAAGTTAATTTAATTGTTCAGAGTTTTTGGGCTATCCTGGGTCTTTTGTTTTACCATATAAAGTTGAGAATTTTCCTTTCAAGGTCTGGGAAGAATTGGACTGGGATTTTGATGAGGGATTGTATTGATTCTGTAGATAGCTTTTGGCAAGATTGCCATTTTTTACTATGTTGATCCTACCTACCCAAGAGCATGGGAGATCTTTCCATTTTCTGGTATCATCTTTAATATCTTTCTTTAAAGACTCAAAGTTCTTGATATATAGGTATTTCACTTGTTCATTTAGCATTACCCCAAGGTATTTTATATTGTTTGTGGCAATTATAAAGAGTGATGTTTCTCTCATTTCTTTCTCAGCCCATTTATCTTATATAGTAGGACTACTGATTTTTTAAATTAATCTTGTATCATGCCACTTTGCTCAAGGTGTTTATCGGCTGTAGGAGTTCCCTGGTAGAGTTTTTCAGGTCACATATGCAAATAGTGAAAATTTGAATTCTTCCTTTCCAATTTGTATCCCCTTGATCTCCTTTTGTTGTCTTATTGATCTAGATAGAATTTCAAGTACAATATTGAAGAGGTAAGGAGAGAATGGACAGCCTCGTCTTGTTCCTGATTTTAGAGGAATTGCATTGAGTTTCTGTCCATTTAGTTTGATGTTGGCTGTTGATTTGCTGTATATTGCTTTTATTATATTAAGATATGTTCCTGTTATCCCTTATCTCTTCAAGACCTTTATCATGAATGGGTATTAAGGATTTTTAATCATTTTTTTATTTTAATTTTAAATAGCTTGTTTTACATGTCAATCCCAGTTCCCTCTCCCTCCCCTCCTCCCGCACTCCCTTTCCCCTCCCACTCCCACCCTATTGCCAAATCCTTCCACATAGGGGATATCTAGAGTCTGTCATTTCACTCTGAGTAGGGTCCAGGCACTCCCCTAAGAGTCCAGGCTGAGAGAGCATCACTCTTTGTGCTATAGGCACACGATGACTGCTTGTATTCCAGGGATAGACACTGATCCACAGCTCAGGATCCCATAGGTTGCCCAGGGCTTCTTGCTGACACTCACATTTGGAGGGTCCAGATCAGTCCCATGCTGGCCTCCCCACTGTTGGTCTTGGGTCCAAGATCTCTCACCTGTTCAGATCAGCTGTCTCTGCTGGTTTTGCCAGCCCATTCTTTGCCAATTTGCTCATCACTCCTCTCTCTCTGTCACTGGGTTCCTTGGGTTCAGTTCAGTGATTAATTGTGTGTTTGCCTCTGCTTCCATCAGTCACAGGATGAAGGCTCCCGGATGGGTATAGACATCAAGTTCATTATCAGGAATGGGCATTCGAGGTGGTCTGTCCACCATTGCTTAGCTTGCCAATTGGTGTTATCCCTTTAGATCACTAGAGGTCACTCTGATTCCTGATCTGTCTTCTATCCTATGATTCCCTCTTCCCCCTATTCTACCCCCACCCACTCAACTTCCTGTTCCCCCATGACCAACTCTCTTCTTCTTCACCCCCTCTCTTCTTCCCAGCTCCCACTCCCCCCCACCCCTCGCCGTGTTCCCCATCCATTCAGAGGATCTTGTCTCAATCCTCTTCTCTTGGGTACTATGCATATATGCATATCTTTTAGGTTCTTTCCTGTTTCCCAGACTCTCTATCAGTGGAAGTGCAGACTGGCACTATCCTGATCCATGTCTAAAATCCATATATGAGCGAGTACATACCATGTTTGTCTTTTTGCGACTGGGGTACCTCACTCAGGATGGTTTCTTCCAGTGCTATCCATTTACATGCGAATTTCAAGATTCCATTGTTTTTTTCTGCTGAGTAATACTCCATTGTGTAAATGTACCACATTTTCTCTATCCACTGTTCAGTTGAGGGGCATCTAGGTTGCTTCCAGGTTCTGGCTATTACAAATAATGCTGCTATGAACATAGTGGAGCAGATGCCCTTGTTGTATGAATTTGCCTCATTTGGATATATGCCTAAGAGTGGAATTGCTGGGTCTAGTGGTAGATTAATTCCCATTTTCCTGAGGAATCTCCATACTGATTTCCAAAGAGGCTGTATGAGTCGGCACTCCCACCAGCAGTGGAGGAGTGTTCCCCTCTCTCCACATCCTCTCCAGCATAAATTGTCTTCGGTGTTTTTTGATTTTAGCCATTCTGACAGGAGTAAGATGGTATCTCAGAGTTGTTTTGATTTGCATTTCCCTGATGGCTAAGGATGTTGAACACTTTCTTAAGTGTCTCTTGGCCATTTTAGCCTCCTCTATTGAAAATTCTCTATTTAGTTCTGTACCCCACCTTTTAATTGGATCCTTTGGTGTTTTGGAGACTTGTTTCTTGAGTGCTTTGTAAATTTTGGAGATTAGCCCTCTGTCAGATGTAGGGTTAGTGAATATTTTTTCCCATTCTGTGGCCTGCCTTTTTGTCTTGTTGACTGTGTCCTTTGCCTTACAGAAGCTTTTTAGTTTCAGAAGGTCCCATTTGTTAATTGTCGATCTCAGTGCCTGTGCCACAGGAAGTGGCTCCTGTACCAACTCGTTGAAGAGAATCTCCCACTTTCTCTTCTAAAAGTTTCAGTGAGTATCTGCTACTTTCTCTTCTAAAAGTTTCAGTGTGGCTGGACTTATGTTGAGATCTTTGATCCATTTGGACTTAAGTTTTGTACAAGGTGATAAACATGGATCTATCTGCAGTCTTCTGCATACCAGTACCCAGTTATGCCAGCACCATTTGTTGAAGATGCTTTCTTTTTTCCATTGTACAGTTTTAGCTTCTTTGTCAAAAATCAAGTGTTCATAGGTGTGTGGGTTAAAATTAGGGTTTTCAATTCAGTTCCATTGGTCTACCAGCCTATTTTTGTGCCAATACCAAGCTGTTTTTAGGACTATAGCTCTATAATAGAGCTTGAAGTCAGGTATGGTGATGCCTCCTGAAATTCCTTTATTGTATAGGGTTGTTTTGGCTATCCTGGGTCTTTTGTTTTTCCATATAAATTTGATTAATGTTCTTTCCAGGTCCTTGAAGAATTGTGATGGAATTTTGATAGGGATTGCATTGAATCTGTAGTCTGCTTTTGGCAAGATTGCCATTTTTATAATGTTGATCCTACCAATCCAAGAGCATGGGAGATCTTTCCATTTTCTGGTATCTTCTTTGATTTCTTTCTTTAAAGACACAAAGTTCTTGATATACAGGTCTTTCACTTCCTTGGTTAACAGTATCCCCAGATATTTGATGCTGTTTTTGGCTATTGTAAAGGGTGATGTTTCTCTGATTCCTTCTCAGTCACTTCATCATCTGTATATAATAGGGCCACTGATTTTTTTGAGTTTACGTTGTATCCTGCCACATTGCTGAAGGTGTTTATCAGCTCTAGGAGTAATCTTGCGGAGTTTTTTGGGTCACTTATGTAAACGATCATATAACCTGCAAATAGTGAAAGTTTGACTTCTTCTTTTCCTATTTGTATCCCCTTTATCTCCTTTTGTTGTCTTGTTGCTATAGCTAGAACTTCAAGTACAATATTGAAGAGATATGGAGAGAGTGGACAGCCTTATCTTGTTCCTGATTTTAGAGGAATTGCTTTGAGTTTCTCTCCATTTAGTTTGATGTTAGCTGTTGGTTTACTGTATATTGCTTTTATTATATTCAGGTATATTCCTGTTATTATCCCTGATCTCTGTAGGACCTTTATCATGAAGGGGTGCTGGATTTTGTCAAAGGCTTTATTAGCATCTAGTAAGATGATCATGTGGTTTTTCTTTCGCAGTTTGTTAATATGGTGGATTACATTGATAGATTTTCTAATGTTGAACCATCCCTGCATTCCTGGGATGAAGCTTACTTGATCATGTTGGATGATTTTTCTGATGTGTTCTTGAATCAGGTTTGTGAGTATTTTATTGAGCATTTTTGCATTGATGTTCATGAGGGAAATTGGTATATACTTCTCTTTCTTAGTTGTGTCTTTGTGTGGCTTGGGTATCAAGGTAATTGTAGCCTTGTAAAAAGAGTTTGGCAGTGAGCCTTCTGCTTCTATTGTGTGGAATACTTTGAGGAGTATTGGAATTAGCTCTTCTTTGAATTTCTGGTAGAATTCTGCACTGAAGCCATCTGAGCCTGGGCTTTTTTTGTTTGGGAGACTTTTGATGACTGCTTCTATTTCATTAGGGGTTATAGGTCTGTTTAGATTGTTTATCTGCTCTTGATTTAGTTTTGGCAAGTGATATCTATCCAGGAAATTGTCCATTTCCTTTAAATTTTCGAATTTTGTGGAGTACAGATTTTCAAAGTATGCCCTGATGATTCTCTGGATTTCCTCAGAGGCCGTTGTTATGTCCCCTTTTTCATTCCTGATTTTGTTAATTAGCATGCTCGCTGTCTTTTGGTTAGTTTGGACAGAGGTTTGTCTATTTCGTTGATTTTCTCAAAGAACCAACTCTTTGTTTCGTTGATTCTTCTCAGTGTTTTCCTGGTTTCTACTTGATTGGTTTCAGCCCTCAATTTGATTATTTCCTGGTGTCTGCTCCTCCTGGGTGCATTTGCTTCTTTTTGTTCTAGAACATTCAGCTGTGCTATTAATTCTCTAGTATGACTGTTCTCTAGTTTCTTCATTTGGGCACTTAGTGCTATAAACTTTCCTCTCAGCACTGCTTTCAAAGTGTCCCATAAGTTTGTGTATGTTGTGTCTTCATTCTCATTGAAATCGAGGAAGTCTTTAATTTCTTTTTTTATTTCTTCCTTTACCCAGGGATGGTGCGATTGTGCATTGTTCAATCTCCATGAGTTTGTGGGGTTTCTGCGACTTGTGTTATTGTTGAATTCTAATGTTAATGCATGATGGTCTGATAAGATACAGGAGGCTATTCCAATTTTTTTGTATCTGTGGAGATTTGCTATGTTTCCTATTATGTGGTCAATTTTAGAGAAGGTTCCGTGTGGTGCCGAGAAGAAGGTATATCCCTTTGTATTTGCGTGGAATGTTCTATAGATGTCTGTTAAACCCAGTTGGATCATAACTTCTATTAGTTCTTTTGATTCTTTGTTAAGTTTCTCTCTGGAGTTCCTGTCTAGCAGTGAGAGCAGAGTGTTGAAGTCTCCTACTATTAGTGTGTGAGATTTTATGTGCATTTTGAGCTTTAGTAATGTTTCTTTCACGAATGTAGATGCCTTTGTATTTGGGGCGTAGATGTTTAAAATTGAGACTTCATCTTGATGTACTTTTCCTTTGATGAATATGAAGTGTCCTTCTTCATCTCTTTTGATTGATTTTAATTTGAAGTCTAATTTGTTAGATATTAGGATTGCTACACCCGCTTGTTTCTTGGGTCTGTTTCATTGGAAGATCTTTTCCCAACCCTTTACTCTGAGATAACGTCTGTCTTTGATGTTGAGATGTATTTCTTGAATGCAGCGGAAGGAAGGGTTCTGTCTTCGTATCCATTCTGCTAGTCTGTGTCTTTTTATAGGCAAGTTGAGGCCGTTGACATTGAGTGATATTAATGACTGTTGATTGATGATTCTTGTTTGTGCTTGATTTATTGTTAGTGAAGTTATTTTGTGTAGTTTCTCCTCCCTTTTCCTTTTGGTGTTTTGTAAAGTGGAATTATATATTGCCTGTGTCTTTGTGAATGTAGTTATCTTCCTTGGATCTAGGTTTTCCTTCTAGCACTTTCTGTAGAGCTGGATTCATGGATACGTATTGTTTAAATCTGGCTTTGTCATGGAATATTTTTTTTCTCCATCTGTGGCAATTGAGAGCTTTGCTGGATATAGTAGTCTGGGCTGGCATCCTTGTTCCCTTAGTGTTTGTAGGACATCTGTCCAGGATCTTCTGGCTTTCATCGTTTCCATTGAGAAGTCAGGTGTAATTCGGATAAGTCTGCCTTTGTATGTTACTTGGCCTTTTTCTTTAGCTGCTCTTAATATTTTCTCTTTACTCTCTAGGTTTGATGTTTTGATTATTATATGGCACGGTGACTTCTTTTTCTGGTCTAGCCTATTTGGTGTTCTGTAAGATTTTTGTATTTTCATAGGCATATCTTTCTTTAGGTTAGGGAAGTTTTCTTCTATGATTTTGTTGAATATGTTTTCTGTACCTTTGAGTTGTATTTCTTCGCCTTCTTCTATACCTATTATTCTCAGGTTTGGCTTCTTCATGGTGTCTCATATTTCCTTATATTTTGTGGTAAGGATTTGTTGGTTTAGAGATTTTCTTTGGCTGACAACTCTATATCCTCTAATGAGTCTTCAACACCTGAGATTCTCTCTTCTATCTCTTGTATTCTATTGGTGATACTTGCATCTGTAGTTCCTGATCGTTTACCCAGCTTTTCTATTTCCAGCCTCCCTTCATTCTGTGTTTTCTTTATTGTTTCTATTTCAGCTTTCAATCCTTCAACTGTTTGAGTTGTTTCCTTCATTTTTTTGGTTGTTTTTTCTTGGTGCTCTTTAGATTCTTTGAGAGATTTGTTTATTTCTTGAATTTTTCCCCCATTTCCTGGATTTTTTTTGTTTGTTTTTCTTCTATTTCTTTAAGGGATTTCCTCGTTTCTTCTTTGAGTGTCTCCATCATCTTCATGAAATAATTTTTAAGGTCTGTCTCCTCTTCTTCGTCTATGTAGTGCTTTTCGGTTCTTGCTGGTGTTCGATCCCTAGATTCTGGTGGGATCATGTTGGTCTTTTTATTGCTGAGGGAGCTCTTATTCTGTCTTCTTCCCATCTCTTCTTCCAGTGGGTGCTGGTGGGGTCTTTCTGTCTCCACTGGTCTCCTTCCTTCCTGAAGCTGAAGCTGGGGATGCTGACATGGAGTTTGGGGCCTGGAAGGGCTGATGTCTTTCCTGAAGCTGGGCTTGCTGGAGTTTGGGGCCTGGAAGGGCTGATGTCTTTCCTGAAGCTGGACTCGCTGGGGTTTGTGGCTTGGAAGGGCTGATGTCTTTCCTGTGTGGGCAGGTCTTCTGGATTCCAGGCAAGGCCCCGGAAGATCAAGGGGATGGGTGTTGGGTGGGGGACCCCGCCGGAGACCCAATCTCACCTGAAGCTGGACTCGCTGGGGTTGGGGTCTTGGAACGGCTGATGTCTTTCCTGTGTGGGCCGGTCTTCTGGATGCCCAGAGCGGCCCCAGAAGATCAAGGGGATGAGTGTTGGGCGGGGGGGGGGGTCCTCGCCAGAGACCCAATCTCACCTGAAGCTGGACTCACTGGGGTTGGGGTCTTTGAAGGGCTGATGTCTGGCACTAAGGTATATTTTATTAACTCACATTTCTCAATGTGTTTCACAGGAAAAATTTAATTCACAGAGGTGTATTTCATCACTGACAGAAAGGCAAAAAAGAGCAGTCTATGGTATCCACCATTCTCTGTGTCATAATGCTATTTTCAGGGTCTCTTTAAGTTGACTTTTGAAGAGTGTTAATGTCAGCACTGTGGGGAATTTTTTAAAATCATTGTTTCAAATTGTCTTGGAGATAATTGTGTTCATCCCACCACTGCATTTTCCTTTAATAACAATTCAGGCATTTATGGATTGAGTTTTTCTGAAATCAATGAATGAAGAAAATATTAATTAAATTATTCAGTGTTCATTTAAATGTACTATAATTGAATAATAAATTAATGACAGCTCATCCAAATTCAAGGGGGAAATTTTATGATGCAAGAAATTTATGGAAATAATCATAGGAATTTCTAAAATATCTAACCTCTCATACATATATGCCTATATATTGTGGGACCATTATCATACTACTGAAAATATTATACATAATCAGTTGTTAAAATTATCTTTTCTGAACAGGCACAATTTTCACCTTTCACTATTTTCACATGACTAAAGTCCTAAGTAATTATATGTGTTCAAAAATGACCTAGGTACTTGTATTGATTTGAGTATAATTGGTGCCCATAAGTTCATAGGGAGAGGCACTATTAGGAAGTGTGGCTTTTTCACATAATTGTGACCTTGTTGAAGACAGTGTGTCACTGTGGGGATAGGCTTTGTGGTTTTCTATGCTCAAGCCATACCCAGTGACATAGTTCACTTCCTGTTGTGTATGGATTAAAATGTATAACTCTCAGCTTCTTTTCTAGCACCATGTTGGCTTGCATGCCAATATATCTCACCATGATGATAGCTGATTAAACCACTGAAATTGTAAGCCATCCAAATTAAGTGTTTTCTTTTATAAGAGTTGTCATGATCATGGGTTCTCTTTACAGCAACTAAGACAGTACTTCAACAGTATTAATCAAAATGAACTTTGAATTGGTATATGTGGCAAAGTCCTTAAATTATTTGTATGTAAGGAATTTGCCATGGTCACAATGCAGCATCCATGGCCTTGAGGGTACCTTGAGCTTCCTTATTTCTCTGTTCAAAAGTTTGCATCTCGACATAGGAAGTGAAACTTTTGTCCTTTTCTTTTTCTTGAGTTTTTCTCTCAGCTACTGCCCAGAACCTGAAGGTGCTTTTTGTGATACTTTGACTTCTTTTACTCTTTTTCTATGTCTGATCATCCTCACATCAGGATGCTTTCCCATTATGGGTTTTATCTCTTCCACTAAATCAAACGGAATCTCTTTTTGTTTTCCTCTTCTGCATTCTCTTTGTTCAGGTAACTGACCGGAGGTACAGCTTGTTTGTGGTTGGCTCTTTTCTTTTTAAATGCTAATAAAATTGTGTTCAAAAAATTCCTCAAGGCAAATTTTCATTTTCATTTTTATATACTAATCATACAGGATTATTACACAGCATGTGTTACCAAAATCATGTTTCAAAAATATAATGATTAATCCTTTTTATGTTTAAAGTTTGCAGCTCCTTACTGCAGCTCTATGTTAGAAGATTTTGAGATACTCTACTGACTTAAAGGAATATGTGATAGAGATTACAATATACAATCCTATCTAAATTTTAAATCACTAGAAAACACATGGAAAAAGTCTTCCCTAATTTGGGGTAGTAACTGAGTGGAATGTATCTAATCAGCCTGGGTTTCATGAAGGAATGTAGGCTGGCTCTCCTCTAAACCCCAGGGATCAGCTTGCCTCTTCATCGCCACCATATGGACTTTAAAGTGTGTACCTCCTTGCCTGGGTATTACTGGATACTGCAGATTAAATCTCGGTCCTTGTGTGTGCATGGCAAACAGTTTATAAAATCTCCCTTGCTGTATTCTAATATTTTTGAGATGAAAAGAATGATAAAAATGTTTCCATTGCTACTCATGTGCATTTCTATTTTAGCCTTTGTACTTCTCCATGCTTATCCCTAAAATGAAGTTATCATGATTCCATTGAATTTAATATTATGGAGTTTTTAGCTTTTGTTTGCATTTTTGATGGAGTTAGATACAATGTTCTTTTTCAAAGCTTGAGGCTGATTGTGGTAGGATTTCCAAGAAGCACACCTCAAAGGTAGGCAAACTGTGACTTACAGCAGCTACACTAAGGAGGAGAAATGAGAAGAAAGGCACCATCCTTTGTGTAGGAATGGAAGTCAGACAGGACAGACAAGCAGACACTGTGGGTAGGGAAGATTTAGGAAAAAATTAAGGAAAACCAACAGATGAACAAATTTTTGGTGCACAGGAAACACATGTAACCAAACGGCCGGAATTCTGCAGCAAAGTGTTCTCACAGGAGCCATGCCTCTCTGTTTTTTCCACTTTTAAAGAAGTACCAATCTCCTGACTCATAGTTCCCTGCACCACAAAGAACTTGTTTCTCTATGAAACGCTAAAATGTGCAGTATATTTGTATCAAAATATAGAACAATTTTAAAAATACAACCTTAATGAAATATGCCTTCCTGAACACTGCACTTTGACCCTAAAATTATATTCCTCCATGTGAAGATTTTGTGGACCTGCAGAGTGTAATCTATTTTGTTCCCTATAAATTATGATTATAAGGAGGAGGAGATGTCAGTGAGTAAAATGTTTCAGGTACAGAAGAATAGACAGGTATAAGCACATGTCTATAATCCAGGATTTGGATAGGAGAGGGGAGATAGAGATAGAAGAGTTCATTGAAGTCTGTTGGCCAGACACCTGGGCTTACATAGTGGAACGTCTAAAGGAACCTTGTGTAAAAATACATGGAAATATAGGACTTTACCTTCAGGCTGTCCTCTCTCTTGTGCTCATACCCGTGATTTCTGTGTTCCTGCACACAACACACACACACACACACATACAAAGGCACACAATATACCCAAACAATCATGATACACACATATATCATATATCCCAGAAAGATAAAGAAATATTGTGGAAAAGACAATTGTTGACAAAGATGATGTGAATATACTTGGTGTTACCCTATATGATATTGTCTTAGAAGACGGGATGGCTTAAACAAGATGACTGTCTTTGGGGCTGGAGAGATGATGAAGTATTTAAACATACTTTCTGCTCTTTAGAACACTGGGTCTTAGTTCTCTATCTCCATAAGGCAGCTTGAATCCATCTGTATTTCCACTTCCAGGGACTCAACACCTCTTCTGTCTTTTACTAACATAGCATGTATGTGGTGCACATCACACATGCAGGCAACAATAAATGACATTAAATTCAGGCTTTTTCTAGTTGAAGAGGCTGGAAGACTAATATCCAACCATCAGGAGATTTGATAACTCTAAGAGCCTTTTTCCTGATTTAGAGTAGAATTCTGTTACTTCCATTAACATATGGAAAACAGATACAGCAAGATCCTTTGAACATTTTGTTGATAGTTTGAGCCTGTAATGAGACACTATAGCCATGGCAACTCTAATAAGAGAAATGATTTAATTTAGATTGTCTTGCAATTTCAAAGGTTTAGTCCAGTATCATGACTAAAGCATAGTAGTATATAGGTAAACACAGTGCTGGAGAAGGAGCTGAGGCTTCCACACATCTTGATCCGCAGGCAACAGCAGGAGACTGCCACACTAGGCCTAGCTTGAGTATACGAGACCTCAAACTCCACTTCCACAGTGACACACTTCACCCAACTAGGTCATACCTACTCAAACAAGACCACACTTTCTAATCGTGCACGCTCTATGGGCCAAACATTCAAACACATGAGGCTATGGGGGCCATTACCATTCAAACCACCACAGTATCCCATTCACATCAAACATTTAAAACTATGAAAAATGGACTAGAGAGATGGCTCAGTGGTTAAGAGCACTGGCTGCTCTTCCAGAGGACCTGAGTTCAATTCCCAGCTCCCACATGGCAGGTCACAACTGTCTGTAACTCTAGATTCAGTGATCTGACATCCTCACACCAATGCACATATTATCAAATCAATTACTTTATCCAGGCATTGGTAGTGCACACCTTTAATCCCAGCACTTGGTAGGTAGAGTCAGGCAGATCTCTGTGAGTTCAAGGCCAGCCTGGTTTACAGAGTGAATTCCAGGAATGCTCCAAAGCAATACATAGAAACCCTGACTCAAAAACACAAAACAAAACCAAACCAAGCCAAAACAAAACAAAAAACAAAACTCAAAACAAAACCATGGAAGACATTTGATAAAACAGGTCTGTTCTACCTCTAAGATCCACTTTAACATTAGTTCATGCATTCTTTCAGTTTAACTTCAATGTAGGTTCATGAATCTCTTTCTGTTTGGCTTTAACACAGATTATACATCTCTTTCAATTTAGCTTTAGCCTAGTTTTTGCATCTCTTCCAGCTGCACCCTTTCTTGAGGAACACTCATGTGAACAATCACATGGGAGGACACATGGATTCAGATTGGAGACAGACATTAGGTTCAGACTATGATATTCTCAATGCTTGGAATTTTCCAAAGGGCCTTGGGCTTAAGGTGAAGGTAGGAACATTTTCTTACCAAGCTCACCTGAAACTGGGGTCACTGGAGGTTGGGGCCTGGAAGGGCTGATGCCTTTCCTGAAGCTCGGGTCGCCAGAGGTTGGTGCCTGGAATGCGTAATATATTCCTTTTGTATTTTAACTTCAATTATTATATACTGTCCTTCTCAACCTCTGCTGCTTTGTTTTTGTTTGTAGTTTATTTTGTTATATATTATAAAATAGCTATGACTGCTACCTTATTACACATATTTCCTTCTAATATTTTTTCATCCTTTTAAAGTTATCAATGACTGAACTTGATGTCTTGGAGACATCAGGAAATGCATCCTATGTTTTCATCCAATCTGTTAGTCTGTGTCATTTTTTTTCTTCAAGACCTTCATTCTCTGTGTAACAGCTTTGGATGTCCTGGAACTCACAGAGGTCTGCCTGTCTCTGCCTTCAAAGTGCTAGGACTAAAGGAGTGTGCTACCACCACCTGGCTGTCAGTGTCTTTTTATAGGGAAGTAGCAACAATCCCTTTGATAGTTATTAATGGGCACTGTGTGTTTATTTCTGTTCTTTTGATGTTGTGGTGTGTTTTCTACCATATTTTGATGAACTGTTAGAGGAGAATTTATCAATTCTGCCCTATTGCATGTAAGAAACCTTAGCTTCAAACTCATGTTTTTCTTCTGTATGCTTGGTTTTCCTGGCAGAAATTGGTTAGAGTTGATTTTATTGTGAAAAGTTTCTGTTCTTCCATTGATGCAAATGGTATATTGTTGGGTATAGTGCTCTAAGTTCTCATCTGTGGCAAAATATAGAATATCCTCCTAGGCACCTCTGTATTTCAGAGCATCTGTTGTAAATACAGGCATTAGTCTAATGGGTCAGCCTTGGTATGTATTGTTGTCTGTTTTCTTTGCAGATTTTAGTGTATTTTTTTGGTCTGTATATTTAGAGTCTGTGTTTCTTTTCTGACCCTGTCTATCTGGTATTTGCATGCCTCTTGGTCTTTAAGAGACATCCCCTTCTTTCGATTGGAGAAGATGTTTTTAGAAAAATCATATAAGTAGTTATCTCAGTATGTCCAATAGAATTCCTGTAACTCAAACTAGTATAGTATAAGAAAGAAGCAAACACAAGCTTATTTCACCAGTACACTCAAGACCATGGATAGCAAGAATAGCACCATGTCAGAGTTTGCTGTTTTGAAACAGGATAAGTTACTCTATTACACAGATATACCTCAAATTTGTGATTTTCTGCCTTGAGATTATAGGCATGTCTACAACATGTCTATATTATCATAAAACAAATACAAATAAACAAACAAAAGAGTAATTTGTGTGTGTGTAGTTACTCATTAAAAATAAAATCATAAATATATTTTATATATTTGCAACATAAGTATATGCAAAATATTTACCTAGTTATGTGTGTGTGTGTGTGTGTGTGTGAATGTACAATGCTTAATAGAGATATACACTCTTTTCTTTAGAATCATGGATAGTTGAATCTTTCTTTGCAGCATCTGTGGACAAGAGAAGGATTAGAATCTTGGTCAGTGGTTACTCTTATTAGAGTTCTTACAAGGAATGTGGTCTGTATTCTGGTAGATGATAACTCATGGAGAATGTCACATATTCTAAGGACTGTGGCATAGTCTAAGGTCTCCTAAAAAATCAAATATGAAATGAGTCAGAAGAAAACTAGGGAAGCAAAGACAAAGCAAAGAAGGAAGAGAGAAGTTGAAGTCAGGAGGATGCCAAGGTTCCTGATGAGTCAGGCACTGACTTCAGCTTGTGCCATGGTTCTTCACTGAGAGTCAGAGTATGGAAGTTTATATCATAGAGAACTAGACAACTCAGGTAGGGAATGACATGCTGAGACAATGCCATTTAGGTAGTGATAGGAGAGGGGCCAGCATCCTAGCTTTACCCAGGTTTCTTCCTGTCTCATGTCCTCCTTCTAGTGTCCAATTTAATAGAGAGAATTTGATGAATGGTGCTGACAGCAAGCTCTTTTGTAGAAGAAGTCAATAGTGGGAAAACAGCTAGGTTTCCAAGGGAATTTCCTTCCCGTGATTCACTACTGCCTCCTGCTAAATCTCCAAAAATGTGACCTCCATTAAATTCATTGCTTCTATCTAAGATGGACACACCACTTCATAAATCCAGAGTCTTCTTGACCCTCAGCAACTGCAGAACCCAGATATCCAGTGTAACTGAGGTCTTCTGCTTACTGTTATTCAAGTGTTTCCTAGTGCATATTTTGAGAAAATAGCTGAGACTTCACCTTCCCTTGACTAGGACTTCAGCCCTGTGAGGCCTACTTGACTTCCCACAGGTGGTCTCTTCCACCTCTCACCTCTGCCAGGATCTTTAGATCCCACCATGCCCAATGCAGCTCTTTTGACAGATAGCTCAGGGATTTCTGGAATAAAAAAGCATTTAAAATCACAACAAAGAATCTTACAGTGTCCTAAGTTTTCTGAAAGGTTCAGGCATTATGCTGGCCTGCCCTGTTACCTGGCAAGATGCACTCAGGCAGCACTCTGGCCAGCCCAGAGTTCTTTGAGAACCACACAGGTGCAAAGGACCCCTTTAAAGGACTGACCCCTGCCTGCTTATGCTGTCTTTTACTCTTGTCTTCCTCTCCATCTCATCTTCTCTCTTATTCTTCTTCTCTCTCTCTCTCTCTCTCTCTCTCTCTCTCTCTCTCTCTCTCTCTCCCTCTCTCTCTCAATCTCTCTCAACTCTGCACGGGTTGGTTACCTCTCACCCCCCTTTTCCTTCCCTGTCCACCAACAAAACTCCATGTGGGATCATTGAGTCACTGTTTGTGTCTTCTTACTGGGTAAACCTAGACATTTTAACAACAGTTTCAAACATCCCTTTTCTGAGAATAGAGTTGTCTTGTGTTTCTCATATGAAACGAGTTTTCAATGTTGAGCAGATATTTTTGCATTGTTTAGATTTGTTAAACCCTTACTTATTACTCCTACCTACTCCGTGTGTGTGTGTGTGTGTGTGTGTGTCTGTATTTTGTTTTCCTTTCTGCAAACTATTTGGAATAGGCTATAAATCTTACATTGATCTTCCAGCCTGTCTCCATTCTGTGGTGTCTACAAGTCTTGAATAATAATTCTATTGTTGTAAGTCTCCTCTTCTTATTGTGGCCAAGGAGTCCAGTAGAAGGAGTCAGAACCCCTGATACTGGAGTTACCGACAGAAATAAGCTTCTGTATGTACTGGGAATTGCAGAGTAGATGTTATGAAAAATCTTCAGTGGTCTTCACTGCTAAGGTATTTTCCACACTAAGTTTTTTTCTTCTAGATTGTGTTTCCTCTCCAACACAGTCTACTTAGGCTCATACTCCCAATAATATTTAAAAATTAGAATTCTTCTCCATTTGAGAGAATGGATCTCATGCAGTGATGAGCTCCCTAATTGTTGCAATACAATATGATCAGCCAATTATCAATGTATGTACAGCAAGCAAATATGGATGAAACCATTTGTATTTATGTATGACAGCATATAGATTCACACATACTTAAAACAAGACAATTTGTAATCGGGTTTGGAAAGGAAGCAAATGAAGAGATAAAAGGGAAAAGTGATAAAATGTCTTTAGATAATCAACTTATGGAAATAAATTTTAAGCAATAATAGAGGCTAGAGAAATGACTTAGCAATTAATTGCACTGGGTATTGTTACTGTTGACCCAGGTTCCATTCCAGACCTGACAAAATAAATATCCTGTTCCCAGCATCTCTTATGTTTCTCTGGCCTCTGTAAGTACTCTGCATAAACACATGCAGGCCAAACGCCCATATAACTTTCTTTTTTTAATTTAGGAACACTAAATATGGAGTCCCATGACTGCACAGAAAAATCCCTGTTTTGAAAATACCAAAAAACTCACAAAACAAAAACAAAAACAAAACAAAACAACAACAAAATGAAATCAAACAAAGACTGAGATCCATCTTTAATCTGGATCAGACCTTCTGGTGGCAGTCTACATAGAGAAAGGATATTGAAGACGGAGGCTCTCTCTTTGCCTATTTGTCCTCAGCCCAGGCTAACATGTTCATTCCTTTATCAGAATTTGAACCATTTCCTTGAGATTTTGGTATATATTGAAGACCAGCTGAGATATTCATTCTCATAATGACTACAACTCCTGGATTCTTCAGAGTTTTATGGGAAGGCAACCATTGCTGGACTATCATGACAAACACATAAGACATTCTAATAAGTTCATTTCCACATGCATGTAGTGAATCATTCTGCCAGTCCTGTTGATGTAGAGAACCATGAATAATGCAACTGTGGCTTTTATTTTTTTTAGTACCCCACTGAGGAAGTTGTGTTGGGTAACAATACTGATTTAAACACAGTTTTCCTTGCTCCATTGTATCTCTAGATACTCAACATTCCCTGAGGGTTATTCTGTATCTGTTCATTTGTCAACACTTTGCTCTGGATTTCAGGAATGTAGCCCCTTAATCAATGTAGCCATCATCCAGGTTTCTGATGGGAAAATTCCCCATTTCTTTTTTTTATCTAATTCCTGATTTTCTTTCCTGGTTGTCTGAAGTCACTATTGCAACTGGATAAAAAGCAAGTTCATGTCACCTGACCACAGTGTGAAGCCAGGTAACCAACTCCTCCTATTTTTTTCTGAAATTGCTCTTTAGTTGTTAATATTTTGGCTACTCTCTCACATGTGTGACAGAAATTCACTACACTACACTACACATACTACAGAGGTCTGTAAAAGTTTGCTAGCTACTTTGGGTTCAGAACAAAGAAGAGGAGTGCCTCTGGAAATCAGGGAGAGAGAAGGATCTGCCATTCCAGTCAGATGGTATTGAAATGCTTATCAGTGCTGACTCAGAAAAGGTCTTTGTCCAGGTTGGAAGGCAGGATCAGGAAACTTTGGGCTGTGTCTTAAAGCACAGTGTAACCCAAAGGAGGAGCTCTTGTCACTCAGAACCATTGCGGAGGGTCCTCCCATGGCTGGGTGGGAGTAAGTATCCAGAAGCAGAGTTTGCCATGTCACTGCCTGGTATTCCATTATCCTGTGTGGTCCTACTGGTCCTGTGTGCCCCAGTTTATTACTGTGTGGTCTAAGAGTCTTGAATGTTCTCTGCATCAGCTGGCAGATTCTTAAATATGTTCACTCTGCTGTCTACACATGTTTAGAGCATTGCAATTAGGACTGTGCTTTGAAATATCCTTGTTGACATCACTGTTAAATGAAGGCACCCTTAGTGCTTGTCCTGTCACTATTAAACACAAATTTGCCAAACTCAGAGAGCTTTGGTCCCTTTAGCATTCCAGAAGTTCTGCAATGTAACCATTTAAAATTTATGTTTTGAATACATTTGTAGTTAATTATGTGGACCTTGTAAACAATATTTCCTGTTTAGAGAAGCACTCCCTGATAAACTGTGATATGGAAGTGTAGACATGATGGCAGTAGAATTGATACTATACAGATTTACCAGCTTTTAGGAGACATTGAGGCACAAAATAGAATTTAGGTAATGGAGGCCTGCATCACAAATACTCCAAAGGCTTTTATTATGTTAACCATGACTGCTAGAACATGGGATTATTAGATGTAAATGTTTGTTCCTTGGGTTTAAACAGTTCTATTCCAACAATAAAGGAGACAAGCCTGATTTAAAAACAGGAGAAATGCCTATACCTCCATTAAAATCAGGCCTCTAAATGCTGTGCAAGGGACAATTACAGGGTCACAATCAACATTAAGCCCTCGTGTGACATAAGGTATATTAATTTTAGAAGAGCAGGATCTCTAGTCTTTTGTAAAGCAGTTTTTTGTCAACATCTCCTATACTGATTGAGTGGACTTGAACCCTGTCTGTAGCCCCACAGGGCATTGCTCTTATTATCCTGACAAACTTCCCTAAATATTGGATTAAAATCTGAAGAGCCACAGAATCTTAAAATTACTAGTTTGAGTCACATAGTTGATTGTCCATTGCAGAAGAGGGAAAGGAATTATGTTTGAAGTATGGTTTTCCCCTTCAGATCACAGGAGGGGGAAAGAGTGAATTGTGCACACTTCAGGGGGAATCAAATGAGATGGTAGCATGATTCCATTCTGAAGCTGAAATTAGTGAAATGCAGGGATCTTCATTATGAAGAAGGACCAATGGGACATGGTGAATGACTTCATCTACAATTTCCCTGCATGCATTAATTCTTTCCATGTGAATGAAAACAGACAGAATTGAAGAATTGATGGGTATACATTTTATGGAGGATTGCTTGAACTACTAAGTATTCAATTTCCAGTGAGAGAACTCTCCTACACAGATGTGTGCAATCCTGGTTGAGACAGTTTAGTCAGCTCTGAGGTTTGTGAAACAGTACTTAGTGGATAATATTATAAACAGGACACAGTCAGACAGTGTCTTATTACTTGCATTCACTCTATCAATGAATTGCCTACTCCATTTCAAAGTCATTATAGCTAAATGTTCTTCCACATATTTTCATCATTCCAAAACATCAATTATTGGTATTGTTTTAAATTGCATTTTCTTTAAATGCCTTATAGCTTTTTCTTTCTATTTTTCAGTGTTACTGAGTTTATGAATTTCATTCAAATTTTTTCTCAATTGCTTTTCAATAATTTATTTATTTATTTAGAGCAGTGATTCTCAACGTTGGGTTTCTGGGCTTCCTTTTGGGGAATCAAATGAATGACCCTGTCTCATGACTCACCTCACAACATCAGAAAACATATATTTGTACTATAATTCCCAGCATTAGCAAAAATACTGTTATGATGTAGCAGTGAAAATGATTTTAGAGTTTGAGGATCATCACATTATGAAGAACTGTACTAAAGGGTCACAGCATTAGGAAGGCTGAGAGCCACTGTTTAGGTCAATGTCTCCTATAGCTCAGGATTTCCCCCCACTATATATTTGGAATTTCTTTAAACACCTAATCCTGCCTCTGCTGCTCACTGCTGGAAAGACAGTGCTGCTTATCCTATTTTGGCTGGGCTTTGACTGGTATGAAGGAAGGAAAAATAGATCAGTGAATGAGTATCCTCCAATTCTGCAGATTTTATGGTACATTTACAAATGAAGTGGGGCATGTGTAAGAATTGAGTTCATTGACTAACTGTAAAACAGGTTTAGTCACAACAGATAAAGTCATGGGCAAGAAAGAGGGTGAATTCTTTCCTGTTGTGACAGTAGTTGTCTTTAAAAGTGAGTAGTGAGGTAATAAATTTTAGATGACCAATAAAAGTTCTGACTGGCCATTTCTTGGGTCCACAGACCAGGCCATCATAAAATTATGTAAAGAACTGAACTCATGGGCTGGAGAGATGGTTCAGAGTTTAAGAGCTCTGCCTGCTCTTCCATAGTTCCTGAGTTCAATTTCTAGCTTCCACATGTTGGGTCACAATGATCTATAATGAGATCTTGTGCCCTCTTCTGGCATACCTCCAGGCAGAACAATGTATGCATAATAAATAAATAAACCTTTAAAAAGGATGTAGTTATTTTAAAAAAAGGAACTAAGCTTACCAGTAAACCAAATTACTCTAGTTACAGTAGTTCAAGCAAAGTAGAAGAAATAGATAAAATGGTGTGGTCCTTCCCAACATGATTGTGTTTTCCAGGTTAATATGTGTGTCCCAAAAAAAATGACGTAGGTAGTACTTTGTGTGCTTTAGTACACATGGCCATAAACCATGTTTCAACTTTGTTTTCTTTTTTTTTTAATTTTTAAATTTTTCGAGATAGGGTTTCTCTGTGGCTTTGGAGGCTGTCCTGTAACTAGCTCCTGTAGATCAGGCTAGTCTCAAACTCACAGAGATCTGCCTGCCTCTGTCTCCCAAGTGCTCAGAGTAAATGAGTGCACCACCATCTCCCAGCTGCCTGTTTCAAGTTTCTAACAGATACTTTGTATTATAGTTATGTTATTCCCAGTATAACTTTTCTGCTTCCAAGCACCTCCCCCCATAGTCTCTTCATTGTGTGCTATACATGGTCTTTTTCCTAATTAGCCTCAGCTGTCAACATGACATAGCCTAGAGACATCTGAGGTGACATCAATTGAGGGTGTACCTTGATCAGAATATCTGATGGCTGTGTATGAGTGAGTTTGTGTTGACTATGATTGATGTTTGAAGTCTCTTCCTTTGAGTTGGCCATATCTAAGCAAGTAAGCCTGGGCTGGATAAGAAAGCAAGTTTATCGCTAGGAAATAACAAAGCAAGAGAGATAGCTAGGAAGCAATGTTTCCTCATGGTTTACATTTATTTATTGCTTGAGGGTTTAGGTTCAGTTCCCACAAGGATGGACAGTGAAATAGGGATATCAACCAAATGAACCTGTTCATTAACTAAGTTGATTTGTTTAGAGAATTTAATCAGAGCAACAGAGAAGAAAGTTGAAACAAAATATGGAGCACCAAATGTGATTTTCTTGTTGTTATTTTGCTATCTAGTCCAGGGATGCCAGTGATTGCCTTAATAGTGATTTCAGATTTGCATACATGTTTTAATACAATAGGTTTCTGTTAATAGGAGATTTTTACTGTATATTGTCCACCTCTAAATATGTTGTGCTCTATAATTTTCATCCATGAGAATCATCACTTTAATTTAAACCAGTGGTTTTTCTTGTTGGGATTTTATTCCAGAATTGACTAAGGTTAACTATGAATATCTTTGAATTGAAAAAAATGAGAATACCAGTACTACATGAACAAAGTTGGCCTCTTACACATTTTTACAAGAAATTGATATTTGAAATTAAAACCATTAAAAACATAAAGACTTTCCTCTTTTAGCCATAGGTGAATGTTTAAAGTCTTGGAGTTTGATTTCACTGATTTATGTTGAAAAGCTACTTGGAAGATAATCACATCTGATATTCACTTGAGAACATGGTAAAGCAAGTTGCCTTCTATTTCAAAATATTTTCATTGGGTACAGTGATTTCAAGACTTACACATGTCCTTCTTGATAAAAGAGAGAGGTTATAATTGAGTGATTGTAAATGTTCTGAAATGGTTTTTCTTGAAGGAAAAGGAAATATTTTAAGAACTGAAATCAACATTCATATTGTCATATTTTGTGACTTTCCATTCTGGTTTTGAATCTTAATTTTATAAGAATGTTTACTTCTGGCTGGGCCATGGTGGCGCACGCTTTAAGCCCAGCACTCGGGAGGCAGAGGCAGGCAGATCTCTGTGAGTTAGAGACCAGGCTGGACCAACAGCCTCCAAAACAATACAGAGAAACCCTGTCTCGTAAAAATAAAAAATAAAAAAAAGAATGTTTACTTCTGGGAAATCAGTACACTGCCAACTTCCCAGTACTTTCCTATGTGTAATTTTTATTTATTTTTTTCTGAGTTTAAGAAGCATTCATTTGCCATATTGTGGTGGATAAAATCTTTAATCCTAGCACTCTCAGGAGGCAGACTCAGTCAGATTTCAGTGAGATGTAGGCCAGGCTAGTCTACAGAGCAAGTACCAGGAGAGGATCCAAAGCCACACAGATAATCCCTTTATTGAAAAATCAAAGAGAGAAAAAAAAACATTCATTTTGTTTATAGGTGCAAGGTTTATACATCATGTTGCAGTGGCTTTTCTCTTACCTAGGAACATCAATGACCAAAACAATGTTGAAAAATTCATTGTTATTGATTATTTTGGTCTTGTTAATCAAACTTTAGGCAGCCTTTATTTTTTATGGTTTTCTACAAAAGTAAAATATATCGTGATCAAATCTACCCCTATTTTCTCCACATATTTGCCCATATCTTTTTTATTTGTTTGTGTGTTTCATCCTTAATCTCCACTTCAGGGGATGATTTTATACTCCCTGAGTTCAGTTAGTTCTTGTGGGAAAAAATAATTATTTCCCTTACAGTTCAAATTCACAGTATGTTACTCAGGCAAGTCTGCCTTGAACTTAATGCAGAAGCCTAGAGACAAGAACAAATTAGAGTCTTTGGAGGGATACTCCTGATTGTATTGTGTCTGCTTAAGTTTTCTTAATTATTTTCTTTTCTGTAAAATTGTATCTATATTTTCACATAATATATTTTGTTTATGGTTTTCCTGTCCCTAATTATTCCTCCCAGATCTTTCCCTCCCATCTAAATCTATACCCCATTTCTCTCTCTGTCTCTCTCTCTCTCTCTGTCTCTCTCTCTCTGTTTCTCTGTCTCTCTCTCTCTCTCATTAGAAGTAAGCAGGCAGTTAAAAATATTTTTGCTTTCTTGTTGGGAGTGCCTCAGGTACCTTGATCTTTTGGAGCCAAACCTGTACTTTCTAAAGTCTAAAGATGTATGTGATGGGACATTAGCCTTAACAAACGAGCCTTCTGTGTATACTCAGAAGAGAAACAGCATAGGTAGAACATAGGAATGCTGTGACCCTGAGATTTTGTCCAAACTCAGCCAGCCCTAACCATCACCAAGACATCGGCCATTAGCCCACGCATTCCTCTTCCTGCTGAACTTTTGACCTTGCCAATATCCTGTTCTATGTGCTTAAACAACACCCTGCTATGTGCACAAAAGCAACCCTCTCACTCCCTCAGCCCCCTCACATTCTCTTGCTCTATCAAGTATATTAACTGCCCTGAGAAAAAATAAAATTGCCACATGATCAGCTGTTTGTCGTGTGGTCATTCTTTTGTGTCTTCTTGTTCCCATTGCCGATCCTTAGGTCTCTTGCTCCAGGTTGATGTCCTTCAGGTTGGGACACTTTCTTACATACTGCTATACCACATTCCAAGGAACAGTACAGCTCCACAGTGGACTAGGCCATCTCTCATAAATCATTAATCAAGAAAATGCCAGAGTATTTAATTTCCTATTCCCAAATAATCCTAGTTTATAACACATGGAGAAAAAGCTAACTAGCACAAGGACTTTGAGTTAAGTGCCAGGCTGTTCTGTGTATTAAAAATAAAATCAAATAAAGTAACTAACTTAATAACTAACTAACTAACTAAATCCTCACAGTTTATCTTTTAGCATTCCTCATTTCTAATATGTTGATCCTTCTCCCAAGATGTTGGAATATTTGATTATGAAACACTGTTAAGTTTTTGCATTTCCTTAAGGGTGTCTTCCAGCCAAATGTGATGACTTTGTTCAGAGGTATAAAACTCATAAGGGTGCCTTGCATGTAGGTACTGTCTGCTCCAGGTATCATACCCTTTTATTTTTATTCCTAAATAAAATCTCAGGATGACACAAATTTTTCTTTTGACTCCTCATGATCATTGCAACCCATGCACACTTGTGCACCTTCATGTGAACATACAGGCAAAAGAAAAATAAAGTTTAGGAATAGTGAGAAGTCTAAATGTCTAGGAGTTTTTTAAATAAGACTGATTGTTGCTGATGGAGTCCTGGTTGAAGTTTGAAAGTTAAGAAAGGTCATTGAAGTCTTAGTGATGGAATAAGTTTCACAAGAGCCATTTAAGCTAAATGATGTAGTAGGGATGATTGAGTGTGAAATAATTAAGATAAAGTTATTTGGGAGTAATCACTGTAGAGAAATATTCCTTTCATTAGGGGAATGAAAGAACATAAAAAACCACTATTTGTCTTGTTATTGTAAACAAATGGCTTCCATATTACACTGTCTGCAGATACACAAATTTCACAGAGCTTTTGTTAATGCCAGAGGACAACTATAGGGAATTTCTTTCCTTCTAATATGTGGGCTTGTGAGTCAAACAAGCCTTTAGCCTTAAATGCAAATGCTTTTATTATCTGAGGCAATCCTTAAGCCCTCGTATTTTTTATAAAATGCTAATTTGCATTCATTTCTATGGATATGACTCAAATGATCTTGCAAATGTATCCTTAATGCTTTAACCATACATAGGTTTGCTTGCCATACTGAGATATTCATCAGTTGATGCAAACATAAGGAGTTTCTATTTTCTGGCCATTGCAAATAAAATCATAGTGAGCATGGATTAGTAAGTGTCTCTAGAGCAGGATATTGACTTTCTTCTTTAAGAACAGGGGTGGTACTTCTGGGTCATAATAGTATATCTGGAATTAGCCTTTTGAGAAATCTTCATACTAATTTTAAAATGATTGCACCAGTTTGCAATCCCTCCAGCACTGAAATGGGGTTCTGTTTTCCACATTCAATGCCAGCACTTGTGACTTTATTTTTTTGATTTTAGGCATCTGATTTTGGTGATGCAACATTAGAGAGAAGTTGCAATTTGTACTTTCCTAGTTCCTAACTATGTTGAACAGTTTTAAATGTCAGCCATTTCATTTTCTGAAAATTCTCTATCTTGTTCTATTCCCTAAGATTAATATTTAAGAAACACATAACCACTCCCTTCTCCTTCTCTCTTCTCACTTCATGCCCCTACTGAAGTAAGGTTGTGTTACATTGGTTTATTTTGTGGAAAATTACCTTATATGAAGTTTTCTTGAATATTTTTCTGCTACATTTATTCAATTATATAAAGATGTGATGCTGTTGAACCTTGCCTACTCTAGGCATTTGATTGATCTAAAAAGCTGAAGAGCAAATATCAATATCTAGAGAAAATAAGGATAAACAGACTTGGCTGGCAGAAAGAATGAATAGGAGAAGAAATCTAATAAGAAGAGGCAAGAATGAAATTGACAGAGAGGAACATGCAGATTACCAGAATCAAATGATCAGCACATTCCGCAGTTTAGGAAACAAAAGAAACCTTATCAATATACCAAGCACTTTCTAAGTGCCACCACAAAACTGGATAATGCACAACTTGAAACATAACCTATGAATAGTCACTTGAGAAACCATTCATTGGGAAAATTTCCATGAATTTTTGATACCTCTCATCAGAAACCATTAAGAGAAATTTAGAAGCTGTTATAAGAGGAAAGTCTGGATAAGGTTGTTTATATTGTTACTCTTGAGAAATATTGAACCCTATTTGAAATTAGTAAAACACAACTAATTTACACACTACCAAATGAAATATGAACAGCCTTTTTCATGATTTTAGTGGGATCTTAAAGTTTTAAAAAAGCTGTCTCTGAGTAATGAATGACATTTAGACAATTTTTTTGAAATTTTCATATGACAGTAAAATAGAAAACATGAAGCCACAGAACTGAGTCAATTTAGTGATATAATTGAAACCACACAGATCAGGGATCATATTTAGAATTAACACCAAGACAATGGGAATTTACTTAATATGTTTGTTTCCTGTTTATTTTCTCCTTTTTGTTCTTGAGACAGGGTCTATTTGTTACTGGCTAGCCCAGACCTCAGTTGCATAGACTGGCCTCAAACCCACAGCAATCCTCAGGTTTCTGCCCCTTGAGGGTTGGACTTAATGACATGTGGCACCATTGTTAGTATTCAGGCACAGCTTGGTCCTTAATCCTGGGACACATTGGTGGGGCTTAGCCCCCACAGGGTCTCTGAGTTGTTTGTCAGCTGATAGCCACAGGTGTAACCTGTTTTCTAGTCCTGGCTTACTGCCCACCTTCCCCCTCTTCATTGTCCCACTCACATCAACATCTAACATGAGGAAAAAAGGGTCTCTTCCACCTGGGGTTATTCTAGTGTGTTGTAAGACTATATATAAGACTGCTCCCTCCTACAAGACAGAGACATCTTAGCACTTGCAAAATAAAGACACTTCTTAGTACACACAGCTGGACACCTGGTCTTTCTTTTCCTGATACCCAGGACTTGCTTGTGGCACAGGTGCTGCAGCACATGGAATGTACTACCATGGCTCTACCTGAAGACACAAAATGTCATGTTAACAGCTGAGCTCTGCCTTCTCCCACTCTATTTCCTCTGAAGGGGCAGGCAGGTCTTTGCCTGTCTTTCTCCCGCCATCCTTCTCTCTGTCTCTGGTGCTCTCTCTCTATATCTTTCCCTTCCATTCTACCCTCTTCCCTTCCCCCAATGATACTTCCCATGCAAGTTTTTTCTGTATGGCGTGATTGCCACTTACCCATTATTAAATCCTTCAAGATCCCCCTCAAGTCTTTTATATCAACTATGCCAGTCAATGAAAATAATATTCATTAATACATAGAAGCTGGAAAGAGCCAATGGAGTTTAAAGATTTAATAGCCTCTTTTTGTCATTTCTGTAACAAATATTCTTCCTTACACTTTCAAATCTCTAGTCATCAGTGTTATTTTGCACTGCATAAATGCTTCCTTGTTTAATAAGCCTCCCATGTTACTATCAAGTGTTAAAAAATTCACCACAGAAACACTAGAGCAAGCATGAAGACAAAGTAATGTGTTTCAAATTTATAGTTTTGCTTGTCTAGAAACAGAGATTGTTAGTAAGCCAACTAGAACTCTAGCAAACTATTTCAAATCATGCAGTATAAAAGAAAATGGATTATATCACAAATAACTATTTCATTGAAATTATAAACATGTCTAGTGAAAAACAGTATTCCTAAAATAAGACATCATGAACTAACAGTGTTTGGCCATTAAACAAATTTTAAAATTGGTATATACCTAAATATTTAAATACTTCAAACTGTGTTTGGCAGATCACGATTAAAAATTCATGTTAGAATAGTATTTAGTCTAAATAAATTTAGACAATTTAGAAGCTTCAAAAAATGACTCCTTAGCCAGGCATTCGTGGTGCACGCCTTTCATCCCAGCATTTGGGAGGCAGACGCAGGCATATTTCTGTGAGTTCGAGGCCAGCCTGGTCTACAGAGCTAGTTCCAGGAAAGCCTAAAAAACAATACAAAAAAACCTTGCCTTGAAGCCCCCCCAAAACATGCCTCCCTAAGTAACCTTTTTTTCAAATATGGCATCAATTACATTTGTTTCATAACCGAATGAAATAAGTATTTGTATAAATGAAGTGTATTTTATGATCATGTATCAGAATTAGTAATATACATGTAGATAAGTATTTTAATAAACATAATAAACTTAAAGGCAGTAACTTTTATTAAAACTGAGAGTATGATAACCTAGAAAAATGTCCCAGATATCTATCGACAACTTAAGAGTAATTATTAAAATAACACCATTATAAGAACTATTATGTTTCAGAGGGATTTATACTTTATTACAAAGCATAACTGTACCTCATGTTCCTTATTTTGCTTTCATTTTTTAAATTATCATATCCAATTTTTTTTACTCTTTAACTTGCTTGCTTTTACAGTCAAAATTGACCTTAGCAAAAAATGTGCTAAATGTATTTAATAAACATAAAAATGTTTTCTGTTACATTGCCAAAATAACTGGTTTTCTGTAAAGAGAAACCTTTTCCTTCAGAGAAGCCTTCCCGCCAGCCTGGTTCTAGAGCTGCATCAGTCCCAAACACACAGGAGGTGATATTAATTATGAAGCTGTTGGCCTTGCTTGTTTCTTACTGGCTAGCTCTGACTTAAGTATTTATCCCATAATTGATAATCTAAGCATTTCTCTTGCTGGAGAGGTTTCCGGGCTTCCTACTTCATGGTGTTACATCTTGACTCTCTGTGTTTCTCCTTCCCAGAGTCTTTCTGGACTCCTAGTACCACCTATCTTCATTCCCTATTGGCCAGCAGTGCTTTATTGACAAATGCACAGGACTTCCCCCTAATAGTTTTCACATCAACTGTCCAAAACACAAGCATACCATAAACTTTATAACTCTAAAACCAATGACCAAAAAATGGCATTTTAATTGTATTTTCTGCAATCAAAATCCAAATGTGCGTTTCATAATTCAAAGAAAGAAAATATATCATATTTCCAAAAACCTCAGGACATTTTCCTTTTAGAAGCACACAAATGAAAACAGAATCTATACATTATGCAAATGGGTACAGCGATGAACTGATTACTAAAAGCTAAGTGTAATTCAAATATTATATAATGGCATTTTTGAATGACAAGACATTCTACTTTGCATGTCCAAAGCATTACACATGTGCAGTAGTGGTGGGAGATGTCATTTTGAAGTCTGTCTCTTATTGGTTGTTGAATAAAGCACTGTTGGCCAATAGGGAAGCAACATAGGTGGGACTAGGAGTCGAGGAGGACTATGGGAAGGAGAAACACAAGGAATCACGATGTAGCCTCCAGAGGTGTAAAAGGTCTGGACTCTTTCTCCAGTAAGACAAATACTTAGATTAGCAATTATGAGGTAAATACTTAAGTCAGAGATAGCCAGTAAGAAACCAATTAAACAGCCAACAGCTTTGTAATTAATAGAGCATCCTGCGTGTTTATTTGGGACTGATACAGCTCTGGAACCAGGCTGGCAGGAAGGCTTCTCTCTTCACAGTAGTGTATTGTTGTACCATGCTCAGGTCTCTAACTTTGTTAAACACATACCAGCTATGATAGGAATGCATTTAAGCTTACCAGTGATTGATCAATAGATTAGGCTAAACTCTGATCTAAGACAAATGCTTTTCAATAAAAATTTACAAAAAGAAGCAATGGGTAATTTTGTCACCATAAAGAATCAACCCTCTAGATGGACTTGTTAAAAAAATGAACTGCCCAACTTTTCCAGAAGAATTGTTTCAGTCCTCACAGCTAATCTTCTGCAGATATGTGTTGCCTAAGGTTTTCACTTCATGAACTGTTCTCTGGTTTATAAACAACTTCTGAAACTTTTCTCTTATGTCAAAATCAGGAAAAAAGAAAGTCTGAATAAAAAGTAAAGCTCAAAGTTGCATCTTATATGTTAAGGCCCTTGTTTACCTGAAGAGGGCCTGCAGAAGGAGACCATCATTTCAGAGCAAGTCCTCCTCAGGGCACTCAAGTTCTGGTGGCACTCTTTGTCCTTTTGGAAGGGAAAGGGATGCAGCTGTCTGATGACTGGGAGACATTCAAAAGGTGTTAAGGTGTGAGGAGCCGCCCTCGCTATCGCTGTTGCCGTTAGAAGATGGCGCTGACATCTGCTGTCAGTTGGAGTTAACCGTTAGAAGATGGCGCTGACATCTGCTGTCAGTTGGAGTTCACCGTTTAAGCTGTGCCTCTCCCGTGGCGTCATCTGGGGTGATGTGCAAACCACCAATCCCGGCTCTACACGTCTCACTCGGAGCTCCTAGGCTTATATAAGGGGCTGGGTTTCTTAGCTTGGGGTCTCCCTCTAAGAAGCTGATCATCTATCTCTCAAGATGCATTAAAGCTTTACTGCAGAAGGATCCGAGTGTTCTGCGTCGTTCTTGCTGGCGAGACGGTAGCGCGGGACATTAAGGAGCAAATGTGTGGGCAGTGATGCAGCAAATCCCTGGGCATGAGTTGCAGGGACAGGGTACTCGCAAACAGGGACCTCCTATATTGAGCAGGAGACAGGTACCCAGTGTGGGGAAATGACCCAGAATTGAAAACTAACAAATTTCAGCACTTAGTATGCCAGGGAAGAGGTGAACAGCATCCAGAGCCTGAGGCCACTGTCCCTGTTGTACCCTGCCACACCTCAACCACTGTCCCTGCCTGGCACTCCTTCAGGGCTTCAGCCCTTTCCTGCAGCTTGTTGAGAATCCTCCCCTCTGAGTTGGAAGCCATGGTTGTGCTTTGGCCTCAGCTCAGCTTGGGATTCAACACTTGAAGACCCCAGACTGCACAGCCTAAGGAGAAGGCAGGACAGGATCCATGATGAGGGCTGGGAGAGGACCAGAGAGAAAGCAGAAGCTAGGGAGTCATGGAGGCAGGACTCAGGAGGCCCTGCCCATGGAGAGCTGCCCTGAGCGAGGATCTTCGGTGCAGCTCCCCTAGATGCTCACTCAGGGTAATGCCAGGAGCCACCTCAGAGCTCTTGGTGTTGGGTGAAGGGGCCAGTGCAGCAGCCAGTTGACATAATTTTAGGGATTATAAATGCACCATTCCCACCATCTTTTTTCCTCATATTTTTTGAAGTCTTTGATCACAGTTCCTGCTTGCTCAGCTAATATTATTTTCTTTTTGGGAGTTTGAGGGTCTTGAAGACTAGATAGTTATAGTTTTTGTTTTCCTCATTTTTCCAGACTCGTAAAATAAATTCAACATATAGGTGAAAAGTGTAAAAGTTTGAGAGACATCAAAAGGTACCTTGACAATGCTAATTAGAATGTAAATCTAAATTAGGTACAAGATTTTTGTCTCACCAAGACTGAATAGATAATGGAGTATTTTCTCTGTATTTCTCAAATGTAAATGGACTACACACTGATGTATTTATTGCTCATATATATTGAACATACTTATTGCATATTTTTTCTTATGTTGCATTCTTCCTTTTTGTGTTAGATAATAAATGGGAATTGTGGTGATATGTTATTTATGATTTAATAAATCCACTGGATATCAAAATGCAAAGCTAGTGACAACCTTAGAGCCAGTCAGTGGTGATATACACTTGTAATTCCAGCAGCCTTTTTAGTTACTCATAGACACCAGACAGTGTCGGCACACAACTTTAATCCCAGGACTCAGGAGACAGAGGTAGATATATCTCTTTTCAGTCCAAGGCTACCCTGGGCTACATGAGAGTGAAACAGTCTGCAGAGTAACAGAGCTCATGCCTTTAATCACAACACTTGAGGTCACATGCCTTTAATCCCAGCACTAGGGAGGTGGAGACAGGTGTGACAGGGTTGGACTGAGAAATGAACATAACAAGGAAAGAGACAGGATCCTAGAGCATTTGCCTCTGAGGATTCAGGGAAAGCATTATCGCTGAGGATCGTGGAGATGGGATTGCCATTTCACCTTGCCAGTGGTCAGATTTACCTATGACTTGGCTGCTTTGCTTTTCTGATCTTCAGCTTGAATCCTAGTATCTTTCTATGGGTTTCTATTGTATGTGTTATATTTGAATAAGTCTTTGTCTGTCTTTTCTATGTGTTTTAGTGATTCTCTGTATTTTGCTAATTTTAGCATCGTTGTAATAGTTTCTTCCTATCTCCTCTTTGGTATGCTTACTTCTTTTTGTTCTAGAGCTTTCTTGTATGCTGTTAACTTGCTTGTATGCTGTTTCTACATTTTTTTGTATGCACTCAATGCTATGTAGTTTCTGCACATCACCACTCTTGCTGTGTCCCCTAAGTTGGGTATGCTCTATATACATTTTCATTGAATTCTAGAGAGTCTTTAATTTCCTTCTTTATTTCCTCTTTGCTTATTCATATCAGTAGAGAATTATTCACTTTCCACAAGTTTGTAATCTTACACTAATTTTTTAATAAATATATTTATACAGCATATGCAGTTGTAATCCTTTGTGGTCTGATAGGACACAGAGAGCTGTTTCTTTTTTTAGTGGATCTATTGAGACTTGTATGTCTGTCAGTTATGTGGCCAACATTGTAGAAATTTCCATTTTGTTATTAGATGATGATGTATTAATTTTTGACTGGAATTTTTTGTATTATATGTTTGGTTCAGTTGGTTTATATAGTTCATTAGCTCCAATATTTCTGTTTAGAATTATCTGTATGACCTATCCATTGGTATGGGTGAAGTATTGAAGTCTAACATAATCAATCTCTGTGTGAGAGTCAAAGTTCAATTTACTTTTGAAGTACTTCTTTTATGAAACAGGAGTCTTTTTTGGGATATTGATATTAATATATTGATATTAAGAATTGAAATGTCATATTGTTGTTGTTTTCCTGTGAAGAATAAAGAATATTCCTTCCCATTTCATTTGATCAATTTTGTTTGAAGTGTATTTTGCATGTTTACATCCCATCGCCTCTTAGTTCATATTCCTTGGAATATGCATTTCCTGTCCTTTTCTTGAGGTAATCTCTATTCTTGATATGGAAGTGAGTTTCTTGTATACAGTGGAAGGAATATTATTTTTCATAATGTTATTCTGTGTCTGTTCATTTGGGAGTTGAGGCCATTGATATTGAAATATCGGGAATAATATCTGTTAATTCATTTTATTTATTGTTGTTTGTGATGGTAGTACTGGTGGTAGGTGTATGAGAGCATGTATTTCCTTTTTTTGGTTTTCAGAATGTCAGGTTATTTATTTCCTGATTACCTGTGGGACTTAAGTGCCTTGGGTTGTATTTTTCCTCCCAGTACCTTTTGTATGTCTGAATTTTTGCATAGATATTGCTGAAATTTGAATTCATCATGGAGTAACTTACTTTCCCTAATTAGGGTGACTAATAATTTTCTGGGTACATTAATCTGGTTTTGTATTTGTGATTTCTTAGATCCTCATCACATGTGTCTAACCACTAATCTCTTTTAAAATCTTCACTGCAATGTCATGTGTATTCTCATATTAATTGTTGATCTCACTGTCTGTGCTAGTGGTGTTATGTTCAGGAAGCTTTCTCCTGTACCAATTCATTCAAGGGTACCAGCCACTTTCTCTTCTAAGAGGTTCAGTGTGGCTGGATTTATGTTGAGGTCTTTGATCCATTTGGATTTAAGTTTTGTGCATGGCGATAAACATGGATCGATCCACATTCTTCTCCATGCCAGCCTCCAGTTATGCCTGCACCATTTGTTGGAGACGCTTTCTTAATTCCATTGTGTATTTTTAGCTTCTTTGTCAAAGATCAGATGTTCATACAAGTGTGGGTTAATATCCAGGTTTTCAATTTGATTCCATTGGTCTACCTGTCTATTTTAGTGCCAATACCAAGCTGTTTTCAGGACTATAGCTCTTTAATACAGCTTGAGGTCAGGGATGGTGATGCCTCCAGACATTGCCTTGTTTAACAGGGCTGTTGTGGCTATCCTGGGTCTTTTGTTTTCCCATACAAAGTTGATTATTTTTCTTTCAAGGTCTATGAAGAATTGTGCTGGGATTTTAATGGGGATTGCATTGAATCTGTAGATTACTTTTGGCAGGATTGCCATTTTTACTACATTGATCCTTCCTATCCAAGAGCATGGGAGATCTTTCCATTTTCTGAGGGCTTCTTTAATTTCTTTCTTTAAAGATTCAAAGTTCTTGCCATACAGGTCTTTTGATGACTGCTTCTATTTCCATAGGGGTTATCGGTCTAGTTAAATTGCTTATCTGTTCTTGGTTTAGTTTTGGCAAGTGATAGTTATCAAGGAAGTCATCTATTTCCTTTAAATTTTCAAATTTTGTGGAGTACAGGTTTTCAAAGTATGACCTGATGATTCTCTGGATTTCCTCAGAGTCCATTGTTATGTCCTCCTTTTCATTTCTGATTTTGTTTAATTGCAAGTTCACTCTCTGCTGTTTGGTAAGTTTGGACAAAAGTTTGTCTATCTTGTTGATTTTCTCAAAGAACCAACTCTTTGTTGCATTGATTCTTTGTATTGTTTTCCTAGGTTTTTTTTTGGTTTTTACGAGAGAGGGTTTCTCTGTATTCTTTTGGAGGCTGTTGTTCCAGCCTGGCCTCGAACTCACAGAGATCAGCCTGCCTCTGCCTCCCGAGTGTTGGCATTAAAACCACCCGGCTTGTTTTCCTAGTTTCTACTATATTGATTTCAGCCCTCAATTTGATTATTTCCTGGTGTCTACTCCTCCTGTGGGAGTTTGCTTCTTTGTGTTCTAGAGCTTTCAGCTGTGCTGTTAATTCTCTAGTATAACGATTCTCCAGTTTCTTCATGTGGGCACTTAGTGCTATGAAATTCCCCCATAGCACTGCTTTCAAAGTGTCCCATAGGTTTGGGTATGTTGTGTCTTCATTCTCGTTGAATTCTAGGAAGTCTTTAATTTCTTTTATTTTATTTCTTCTTTGACCCAGGAATGGTGCAGCTGTGCATTATTCCATTTCCATGAGTTTATAGGTTTTCTGCAATTTGTGTTGTTGTTGAATTCTAATTTTAAAGCATGGTGGTCTGATAAGATGCATGGAGTTATTCCAATTTTCTTGTAACTGCTGAGGTTTGATATGTTGCCAAGTATGTGGTCAACTTTTGAGAAGGTTCCATGTGGTGGTGAGAAGATGGTATATTCTTTTTTATGTGGATGAAATGTTCTATATATGCCTGTTAATCCCAGTTGGGTCATTACTTCTATTAGCCCCTTTGCTTCTTTGTTGAGTTTCTGTCTGTTATTCCTGTCTAGTGGTGAGAGTGGTGGGTTGAAATCTCCCACTGTAAGTGTCTGGGGCTTTATATGTGATTTAAGTTTTGGTAATGTTTCTTTTTCAAATGTGGATGCCTTTGTATTTGGGGCATAGATATTCAGGATAGACACTTCATCTTGGTGGATTTCACCTGTGATGAGTATGTAATGACCTCCTTCATCTCTTTTGATTGATTTTAAAGTCTAATTTGCTAGATATTAGGATTGCTACCCCTGCTTGTTTCTTGGGTCCATTTGATTGGAAAACTTTTTCCTAACCTTTAACTCTCAGGTAATGTCTGTCTTGGAGGGTGAGATGTGTTTTTTGTATGCAGCATAAGGAAGGGTTCTGTCTTTGAATCCATTCTGCTAGCCTGTATCTTTTTATGGGTGAGTTAAGGCCATTAATGTTGAGGGATATTAATGACCACTGATTGCTCATCCTTCTTCGATTTGCATTGGTTGTTGTTGGTGGAATTATGTGTGGAATTTCACCCCTTTGGTCTTTTCGCTGTTCGTAGAGAGGGATTCTCTAATGCCTATGTTTTTCTGGTTGTAGTTAACTTCTTTGTGTAGGAGTGAACCCCACAAAGCTATCTGCCCAACTGGGCATGGTCAAGGCAGAGATAAAAAGAAGTGAAAGGTAAAGGGGCTTCCCCTTTTCTCCTGGAAGCCAGCCACACTTCTAACTCCTGGTCTGTGTGACTCTCTCCCTCTCTCTCTGGTAAATAAATATATTGTTTTTCTTATATAGTATCGAATATCGTTATATCCTTGGGTTGGAGTTTTCCTTCCAAAACTTTCTGTAGGGCTGGGTTAGTGGATACATACTGCTTGAATGTAGTTTTGTCATGGAATATCTTGTTTTTTCCATCTATAGTGATTGAGAGCTTTGCCAGGTATACTAGTCTGTGCTGGCATCCATGGTCTCTTAGTGTTGGTAGAATATCTATCCAGTACCTTCTGGCTTTCAGAGTTCCCATGGAGAAGTCTGGTGTAATTCTGATAGGTCTGCCTTTATATGTTACTTGGCCTTGTTCCTTAGCTGCTCTTAATAATCTTTCATTATTCTGTATATTTGGGGTCTTGATTATTATGTGGCGAGGGGACTTTTTCTTCTATCATTTTGTTGAATATGTTTTCTGCCCCTTTGAGGTGGTTTTCTTCTCCTTCTTCTAAACGTATTATTCTTAGGTTTGGTCTTTTCATGGTGTCCCATATTTCCTAGATGTTTTGTGTTAAAAATTTGTTGGACTTAGGGTTTTCTTTGGTTGATGAATCTATTTCTCCTAGTGTATCTTCAACACTTGAGATTATCTCTTCCATCTCTTCTGTTCTGTTGGTAATGCTTGTATCCGTAGTACCTGACCATTTGCCCAGATTTTCTATTTCCTGCCTTTCTTCAAATTGTGTGTGGATTTTTTTATTGTCTCTATTTCAGTGTTCAACTCTTGCAGTGCTTGCATTGTTTCTTGCAATTTTCGGTTAACCTTTCATCCATTTGTTCCCTTTTATGAATTTTTTTGTTTGTTCTTTCTTCCATTTCTTGCATTTTTTGGTTTGCTTTTTCTTCCATTTCTTGCATTTTTTGCTTAGTTTCTTCTTCCATTTCCTGCCTTTTTGGCATGTTTCTTCTTCCATTTCCTGCCTTTTTTGATTTGTACTTTCTTCCATTTCTTACATATTTTGGCCTGTTTTTTCTTCCATTTCTTTGAGGGATTTTCCTATATCCTCTTTTAGGGCCTCTATCATTTTCATGAAAGTGGTTTTAAGGTCATTCTCTTCTGCTTTGTTTACATTGGAATGTTGGAGTCTTGCTGGTGTGGAGTCTCTAGAATCTGGTGGTGTCATATTTTTTTTCTGTTGCTGAGTGTGTTTTTGTATTGTTTCATTCCCATCTCTTCTTCTAGTGGGTGCAGAAAGAGCCCCTTACTTGTCTGGTGGTTAGGGGACCAGAGTTCCATTTTGGTGGGTGCTAGCAAGCCCAATAATCTGGTAGTTCTTCTACTCCTTGTCCTCATTCTGGTCTTGTGGGTGGAGAAGAACAACAGGAATCTGGGGTGCTTAGCTCCCACCTGGTCCCCTGGACCCTTTGCTGGATCTTGTTGTACCTGATCCTGCCATAACAGCTGCTCCCCTGGTCTCCCTGGCTCCTCTGGTTTCCTAGTCTCATTGGTGGGAGAGAAGTTTTGGAGTCTGGGGTGTTTCGCTCTCACTGTGATTGGAAGCTCTGTGCAGTTCCCAGGCAATCCACAGGCACTGGAACACATTCCCGGAAGCAGGGCCTGTTGTACCTGATCCCACTGCTGGAACAGCTAGTCCCCTGGTCTCCCTGGACCAACTAGTTTCCTGGTCTCATTGGTGGGAGAGAAAACCTGGAATCTGGGGCGCTTGGCTCCTGCCAGGATTGGAAGATCTGTGCAGTTCCCAAGTGATCCCCAGGCACTGGAACACAGGCCCAAAAGCAGGGCCTGTTGTACCTGATCCTGCCACCACAAGAGCAGCTCCCCTGCTCTCCCTGGCTCCTCTAGAGTCTAATATTCTTACTAGGTTCTCTTTGTTTAGAGTTTTGATTATTATGAGGCAAAGGGAGTTTTTTTTCTGGCTAAATTTATTTGATGTTTGGCATGCTTATTTGTACCTTCATATGTACATCTTTAAATTAGGGTATTTTTCTTCTATTATAGAAAATATTATATACACCTTTTTGCCGAGTTTCTTCTTTTTCCTCTATTACTGTCATTCCCAGTTTTGGTCTTTGCATAATGTCCCAGATTTCTGGGATTTTTTCCAGGAAATATTTAGATTTAACATGTCACTTGACTGATATATTCTTTCTTCTAATATATCTTCAGTTCCTAAGATTCTCTCCTCCACTGTCTATTCTATTTGTGAAACTTGCCTAAATATTTCATTTCTGGGATTCACTCATTTGTGTTGTCTGCTCATTTGGGGCGGCGGGGGGAGAACTTTGAGACAGGGCTTCTCTGTGGCTTTGGAGGCTGTCCTGGAACTAGCTCTTGATTGCCAGACTGGTCTTGAACTCACCGAGATCCATCTGCCTTTGCTTCCCTAGTGCTGGGATTAAGGGCATGTGCCAATACCACCTGGATCATTTGTGTTTTCTTTAATGTTTCTATTTCCATTAACCTGTCATAAAAAGTTTTATTAGTTTCTTTCAAATATTTGTTTGCCTTTTTATTGGTTGTATTTAAGGAAAACAGTGGTATTCTGTTGTGTGATTTTTATTAGTTATAATTAAATTATTGTTTCTCTGGACAATGATAAAACTTTACCTGTTCTGATTTTCTGAAATGTTACCATATTTTGAGTTCCATGAGTGTCTTGGTTTGGAGACTTTCGGTGAAGAAACAATTTTAGTCTTTAGTCTCTTATTCTTGATCTTTGAGTCTTGTCTCTCTCATTTCTTGGCTTGTTGGTGTTTTCCAGAAGTTCCTGTTATTAATGTAGTATTTTTACTATTTAAGTTATTTAAGTGTTTGAAACACTGGTATTTGGTTTTCAGTAACTTCTCATTCATTGTCTTTCTGTTCTAGTTAGCTTTAGTTCAACATGTCAGAGCCTACAGTCATCTGTAAGAGCATCAGTTAAGGATGTGTGCCCATCATATCCCTGGTTGCAATGCCTTGAGAGATTTTTTTTGATGATGATTGGTGTGTGAAGGCCTTTCCACTGAAGGTGCAATTTCCCTAAGAATGTTGGCCTGGGGTAGATTAGACCGCTAGATGCAATGACAAAATGACTAAGTAATAACAAAGCCAGTATATATAGATTCTTTATGGATTTTGCCTTTAATTGCTAGCTTGAATTTCTATCATATGCTTACAGAATGATACATTGTGATATCACAGAATCAGTGAAACACACCCACATATTACCTGAGAGAATTGGTTAGAGAATTAAATCACAGCAGCAGTGACGCATGGTGAAACAAAAATAATGTGTATGTTGAAATGCTAAAATGTACATTTCCTTTTAGTAAGATTTGTGAAAATTACATTTTAACCTGATCACTTCAGGTTTCTTGAAGATAAATACAGAAATGGAGTGAATGAATAACTTATTATAGGACCTCTCAATTCTTCCTGTATTTATTTCATTGATTTCTGCATGGAAGACAGGTTCTTAATATTTACCACTTGCTGTCCTTTAACTGATTCAGTAGAGTGCCTAGCATTCACCTGAAAGCCCGATATACCTACCTCTTCTTTGTGAGTGTTGGGACTTAAGGCATGAGTAATACACCCAGCTTGCTCACATTGTACAGTAAGTAATTATTCCCACAATTTCTCTGATGTAGACTCAGTCTGTTTATCTCTTTGCATGTCTCTTCATGTCTGTTAATAGGCATTGCTCTTGCCCAGTAATATCCCATTCAGAGCATTCAGAAATGATATAAGTAAAACCCCATCAGGCTCCAAAAGACTGATTCCTCCAGAAGAGAGTTGTCTACTGAAGTAACATTTATGCCTTAGATGACCATCTTATAAGGGAGACTGGAGCTGAGGTTTGGGGAGGCTTTTGACATGGGAAAACATCCCATGACACAGTTATATTACTTAGATGTGCATGCCATTTGCCTTCTTTCTATACCTGTTAGGACCCCAGGATGGATTAATTACTTCATATCTTCATCACTGTTCCAAAGTGTACCAGGCAGGAATCCTCTCCCTATGTTTCTATCCAAAACAGCAAGTTCAATCCTGAAATAAAAACATACAACCAACAGATATGGACTCAGCAGACTGTATGCAAATATTTGCCCTACTTAATTCATACCAGTTATAGAAATAAGAAGGTATGAAATTAGGAAGAGGGAAAGTGATGTAATATATTTCAAATAAATGTATGAAAATAAGTTAAAATGTGGCCAGAGAGTGAGCTTGTCAATTAAGGGCACTGGGTATTATTGCATTGGACACAAGTTATATTGCTACAAACCTTGGTTGCTTACCATCTCCTGTAACTTCAGTTCTATTGGATCCAATTCCCTCTTCTGTCTCATGCAGGTATTGCACACATCCAAATGTGGGCAAACACTTATACCTGAAATAAAGTTTAAAAGTTAAATTCTGTAATCTAATAACCTTGAGACAGACAGCAGTCATGAATAGTTAAAACACATTCTTTATGGTCCTTCATACAAGTAGTTGTGGCCATCCTTTGAGCCATCTTGCACAAAGGAATAGAAGACTGATTCTGAGGAAAGAATAGCTTAGAATTGCTATTCATTTAAGAACAACTTTCACAGTGTGAATGGGTGTGTTTCCATTTTTTTGTATTTGTGTCCTATGTGTTTTCATGTGTGAGGATTGTGCTACTGACTTATCTTTAAATGTATCCTTTACAGCATACATAATAATTTATCTTTTAATTCATATAGAATGATATATTTACATTTATGTCATAATACATAATCTAAAAGATATTTTTGCTCCATAAATCTTCATCAGCCTAAGGGGTTAGACTTGCATTTTCCTATACCTATTTAAATTTTCCAAAGTATAACCTCAGGCCAGAGCTATAGGAGACTTAAGGATAACAGCTGTTAGTATTCACCTGACTCTACTGGCCTGTCCGTAGGGTTCTGACAGTATATGTCCTCTGCTGCAGCCACAATTAGGGCCACATCTATGTATTCACTACATTCCTTTAAAAGGGCCCTGACCTTGGCGGGCATTGGCGGCACATGCCTTTAATCCCAGCTTTTTGGAGGCAGAGGCAGTTCGATCTCTGTGAGTTTGAGGTCAAACTGGTCTACATAGTGAGTTACAGGATATATAGGACAGCCCCCGAAACAATACTGAGAAACCCATTCTCAAAAAACTAAAAAAAAAAAAACAAAACAAAAAACAAAAAAGGGCCCTGACCATCTCCCATTATCCTCTCTCTCTCTTTCTCTATGTCTGTCTGTTCCTCTCTGTCTCTCTCTCTCTCTCTTTCTGTCTGTCTCTCTCTCTCTCTCTGTATGACTGTCTCTGTCTCTCTTTCTTCTCTCCTTAAGCTCCTGTTCCTGAAGTTTGGTTTCTTCCTTCCCTGTCCCATTTTTATAATCCCTTTCTCTAATAAAAAAACCCATCTGGTTGTCATATGGCATCTTTCTTCCAAGTACTGATTTACTTAAATTACAACAGCTTATGTCAAATGCAAAATCTTTGCCAGGCTGGCTCCTCTTTTCATGTTAATCACCAATGGATACATTAAATAAATGTAAATAAAACATATTTGTGTTTATCAAACACTTAAGGGGTTAGAATTATTTATCCCTTAAAAGCCACATGAATTCTAGAGGAGCAATACCTCCAGCCTTGTAGAGAATGTTTCTAAGAAAAACTCTTAGATGGGATCAGGTAGCCTACATCCCACTTCATTGCCCCCCCCCCAGCACAATGGCATTTTTTACTGATTAAGCAAAAAAAAAGCTTACCTAAAAAATCTCAGCAACCAGTAAGTATTTTAATTACATATTTGAGTCATGTAGTCAACTGTCCATTGGATTTGGGTGTGGAGCATGACTTCTATATTCAGACCACAATAATATATATATATATATATATATTGGTTTTTTATGAGACAGGGATTCTCTGTATTGTTTTGGAGGCTGTCGGTCCAGCCCAGCCTCAAACTCACAGAGATCTGCCTGCCTCTTCCCCCTGAGTGCTGGGATTAAAGGCATGTGCCACCACCGCCCGGATAATAGTAGGGATATTTTTTGTATGTATTGTAGGCAAACAACTGCTTAAGTCATCATTATAAAATTGAAACTGATTGTGATGGGAAAATGATTTTGTAATTTCCCAAAATTTATTTATCCATATCAAATGAGTGAATTAGGGCCAGATTTGGGTGTACAATTTGGGAAGGTTAGCTTGAGCCAATGAATACAGAATTTTTAACAAGGAAACTCTCCTCTGTAGATATATTCAATCCTGCTTGTTATAGTTTTAGCCATCAGCTGTAGCTGTGTGTGTTATGTCACTTATCATAGCAGGTAACATTGCACAAAGTGGTATGGGAAAATAATATACATGCCGTTTCCTCTACTGGGCAGTAGTTTTCTACTTTTTAAAGAATATATAGACCTGTGTTTTTTAATATTTTATTATATTTTTTAAAATGATTTTTGTTTCACTTTTAAAAGTTAACTTTCTTTAAATGCATCACTGCTCTGATCTCTTTTTTGTTTCTATTGCCTATTGTTTCCAGATCATTGAGAATGTATTTTCATTTATATCAAGTGCTGTTGATTATTTCTGCTTAGAGCACTCTCTCCTGTTGTGTAGGCTTGCCTCACACTATGAAGCTGAGAACTGCCTTGAACATCTAAGCCTGGTTTTGCTGCCTAGTGCTGGAAATAATATCCTGCAAATGATTCAGGGCTAGGCCTTAGCAGGTCACTGAGAATGAAAAATAGACCATTAAATGAGTGTCTTCCAACTTCTTTGGATTTTATTGCAAACTTACAAATGAAGGGAGACCTGTGTAAGAATCGATTTCACTGACCAAATTTAAAGCAGGAGGAGTCCCAGCATAGAAAGGAATGGGCAAGGAGAAGCAGGAATACTGTAGCTCACATTAGAAACAGTGAAGATATCAATTTTAGATTATTATGAAATGTTCTGAATGGTCATTTCTTGCATCCAGAGAGCAGGGAATCAGGAATCTGGACAAAGAACTGAACTTCTCATGTGACCATATAACAGCAGTTGCACTAATTTGGAAAAAAATAAACCTGGATAACACAGTGTGAACCTCCCTAAAAACAAACAAAAACATTTAATGATACATGTTAAAAATGTACAACCTAATAGAAAAGTTGTGACTACTACTTGTTATGCTGTAATATGAATCCCTAGACTCTGAGCTTATGGCCATAAAGGCTGTTTCAACTTTTTCTACTAATTGTGGTGGATTATAATGATATCATTTCTGTCATCTCTTGACTCCATCTATGCTCTTCCATAGACACTTTATTGTGTTCTATTTCATATCATTTTTTTCTTTAACAACAGTTACTGTGTAAATTTTGCTTATATTTTACTGTAGGAATTATAAGCTATTAGGGAATGGTTGACTGTAATGGAATAAATATTACCTCTTAAGATATGAAGAAAGTTCTGAGAAACAGGTTTGCAGCTTATCCATCAGTTAAAAATTAAGCCAAGTGAAAATTACCAATTCACTCAGGTGATAGGCTTGAGCAATAGAGGGTAATTGTGAAAGATAGAATTGGTACGTGCAGTTAGGTTACCAGGATGGTCTACAGCTCCCACTGACCTTTTTTCCCTTCCAGCTTCCTCGCAACTGCAGTCAACACGCCCACTCCTTCCCCTCCTCACTTCCCACCTACGGCCCTATATAAACTCCTTTGGAATGAATAAAGGTTGTTGGCTCAATAAGAATACTTTCTTGCCATCCTTTCTTTGTGCTCCTTGTCACCAATTTTCTCCTAGGTATCCCTTGTCTTACAATGTCTGTCCCTATCAGACAGATCACCACAAAGTGAACAACATCTCTTCTCTCATGTAATCTGTTGGAAGGATGTTCTGCCCAAGTACACTTGGCCAAGTAACCGTAGTTAATCCCCCTAATACAATTGAACCAAAATGTATTTTCTTTCTGTTCAATTATTTTATTGACATTTTTACATTGGTAAGAATTCAAATATATTGTGCTTCCATATCATGCCAGTAATTGGAAGAAAATAGGAAAAACACTCCATTACAATGAGTCCAAGAGAAAATGAGATTTGACAAATAAGAAACATCAAAGATACACCACCCATCACTTATGCAAATTAAAATTTTAATAATGTTAGTGAGACATGTTGTAGTATTAAGTGGGCTGTAACAAGATTGGCAGCTTTTGAGAATCAATTTTAAGGAGTAGGGACAGACTAAGTTACAAGAAGAAGCAGTGTATCCTATCTGTGGTGAAGAAGCATTTGGTGGTGATGTAAGAATGGACACATCTCAGTGAACTTTGATGAACATAGGAGCATTTTGACAATCCTTTAGGATCAATCTATTGTCCCTGAAATGGGTGACATATAATATTGAAACTACGGTGTCACGTCTTTAAAATAATATTCTAATTTATTCCAGAATTTCAAATAAACTGCCATGTTTGACTTAGTTTACCTTAATGTACTTATTCAAATCTCCTCTATATAAGTTAGATTATGTGTCAAGGTAAGCTTTCTAATTTAGAAAAATATGCAAAAATATTCAAAGATGAGAGAATAAGAATGGATTCATTAATAAATGAAACCAATAAATATAAAACATTACATTGCCGCATTATCTCTGTCAACTGGACTGCACCCAAATAGACTTGAAGTCTCATATATAATGAAGAAAAACATGAATTAAAGTGTATAGTCAACTTTTCCTCTAGAATGTGCTTTGTTCCTAACATGATGAAGCACATTCCTATGTGGTCTGAACAAAATAATATAGCACTTGGGGACAAAGATGCATCCTAGGAGACCTGCACTAGAAACCAAGATAGAGAAGATTTCCATGGCAACCACATGCTTCCCCTTGATGCTGTGGTAGACAGGAAGGAAGGTGACCCACACACTGAGGAAAATCAACATGCTGAAGGACATGAACTTGGCTTCATTGAATGTGTCGGGCAGGTTCCTGCACAGGTAAGCCATAGTGTAACTCCCAAGTGCCATGGAGCCGAGGTAACCCAGGAGAGAATGGAAGGCAATAGTGGAGCCCTTGTTGCATATAATAATTATGTGTCCATGCTTTGAGTAAGCATCTGAGTCAACAAAGGGAGGAGTGGTTCTCAGCCAAATTCCACAGAGCACAAGTTGGTTGAGGGTGCAGATGGGAATGATGAAGTTAGGAGTCTTTGATATCATTATCCACCTTATCAATCTCCCTGGAACTCTGATCCTGAAAGCCAGAACCACAGTAACACTTTTGGCCAAGACTGTGGAGAGAGCCACCGTGAACAGAACTGCAAATGTGCTCTGCTGCAGGATACAGGTAGCTGTATTGGGGTGGCCAATATAGAGCAAGGGACAGAGGAAACAGAAAGTCAAAGTGATGAGTAGGATGTAAGTCAGAGCCTGATTGTTTGCCTTGATGATGGGAGTGTGGTGGTACTTCACAAAGACACCAAGAACACCAGCTGTGAGAGCAGAGAAGCTCAGGGCCAAGGAGGTCAGTACCATCCCCAAAGGCTCTTCATAGGCCAGAAAGGTCACTGTTTTCTGGAGGCAGTGAGTCTGCTCTGTGTTTGCATAATGACTTTCTGGACACCTCACACAATGATCCATATCTGCTCAGGAATAAATGATATTGTGAGTCTCTGCTCATTGTTACCCTTGTATCCCAAACACTTCCCAGCACCAGGTCACGGGCATTTTCCCACACATCTTTTGTTGTTTCAGACTCCAGTAAATTCAGTGCTCAATACTGAATACTCACAAATGCTCTCTAATTAATCATTCTAGGTTTTTATTGGACACAGAGTAAGCAAGTCTATTCTTTTTATTAGCATAATTAAATATATTTCATCTAAGTAATAGTTTGTATTTATGTATTCATCAATTACTGATTTAAATTACATAAATCTAACTTGGTCATAGTATCACCTCAATCAGAATTCCCTTCTGTGACTTTGTCTTGTGAGTTTAGTACAAAGAGAATGTGTTTTTAATTATTTTAATTTAATTTTTTCAGTCATAAGATCCAAATTTATCTATTCCATAACGCTTATTGAATAAATTCTTTAGGGTGCTGATTCTCTGATACTGCTTGTTAGAATGAGAGGTATTAGATTTTTCAAAGCTTGAAAAGCTCACTTTTGTGAAACTGTTTATTCTTTTCTAGGGAGAAATGTTAAATTTAACAGATAGATACAAATCTGCCATTTTAGGCTTATTTGGTCTTGAAATAATTGAGTGACGCTTTATCACTTTTAATTTTTGAGTTCCATTTTAAATTCAAAATATACAAATATCAATGTATTTACTATATATTTTAATTCTATTAAAATATTCAATATTTTTGCAAAGTAGATATTCAATTTTTTATAGAACAATAAACACCTTTATTACATGAGCTGTGAAGGATGGTTTATTTGCCTTTCCAGGCTTTGATCTTCCTCAGGTAGAATTCCAGCTTCTTGCCTTCTAGCACATAGCCATCTGCTCTGCCACACTGGCCTGGTCTGAGGCAATGTAGGCAAGAAGCTTGCCCTGCTGAAACTGCTCCTCCAGAAGGCTGCTGATTTTGGCGTTCTTTTTCCTTTCATCATATTTCTTTTGAATGTTCTTTGATCGTTTTTTGTTTAATATTTCTTCATCCTTGGGAGTCAGCTTGGCCCCCTTCTTACAGCCCAGGGGCAGTGTGTAGTGGGACTCATACCACTGCTGGTATGGGGTGCTGTCGATGAGCACGATGCAGTTCTTCACCAGGGTCTTAGTGCGGACCAGCTCATGATTGGATGCATTGTAGATGACGTCAATGATCCTTGTTTTGCAGGTACAGCACTCAGAGCCCCAGGAAAAGTTCCCCACATCCAATCTTAGGGCACAGTATTTCTTATTGCCTCCTCGAACTCAGACTGTGTGTATATGATGAGGGCCAATCTTACTGTTGGCAGCAGGCCGCCCCAGCTCATACTTCCGCTTCCTGTGGTAGGGCTTTCTCTTACCCCCAGTCTTGCAGTTCTTGTGTCAGTTGTCCCGAGAGATGCCCATCGCTCGGCACTGGCTGGAAAGAGGAAGCGCAAAGCTTCACGGTCCAGTTTCTAAAATGTGCCCCACCCTCTTTCGTAGATATTCAATTTTAATTTTGACTGAAAATTCAGATTAAAAAATCTATTGAATTCATCATGTTGTTAGTGCCTACTCTCTTTTACTCCATTATCAGCATTTTATTTGTTATTTTTTTCCAGCTCTTCCATCATGTTACTCTCTCATTCTCATGGTACCTTGTCTCCTCTACAGCCTGTGTGTTTATTTCTATTGATTCTATCTGAGCAAGGACAGCCCATAAGCACAGTCAAATATCTTCTTTAATAAAAGCAGAGGATATATAAGCCATGACAAATATTTTTTTAGAAATTGACAATCATATTTTTAAAGATAATTATATCTTATTCTATAAGTATGGGATTCTTTGTTTTGAAATATTCAGCATTTTTGTTTTAGTTTCTTTTTTCTTACTAAATGTATTTTGAAGTGTCTCCTTAAACTAGAACAATGCAGCGATTGTTACTGTTGCTTCTAGTTTCCTGCAATGAGTATGTTTAACATTTACATCAAATTACCATGACTTCACTATTAACAAAGCCTCTGTATGTTCATTAAGTCTTTGATGGTGTGTATAGTCTGTCTCAAGATGCACATTTTGAATTTAGGCATATGAAAATCACCAAAACTTTGAAACTCCTTCTCTCCTTAGGAGTACATGTTAACTCATCTGAATGTTCAGGAAAGCCATTATTTTACTCAAAGTATTTAAATTTTTCTAAGAAGAATCTGATTAGGTATTAATAGTAATATTCAAGAATCCTCTTTGATTTTTCTCTCCATTGTGTCTAAGGATGCTCATTCCATTCACTGTGTTCAAGTGTCTCATGCCTACTTTCTATTCCTTGATATAATTTCACATGATATTCTTGTGGAACATTAAACAAAGATGAGTTACATTTGCTTATTCTTTGGAAAATTTATTTCATGACGTAAAGTTGCATCATATTCTTTTATTTTATATTATGTACCTGTAGGGAGCTGTGTTATTTTTCTTGTCTAAAATACCCAATTGGTCTAATAAAGGGATTTATGACCAATAAACAGGAAGGAGAATGCATAGACAGGGGCAGTAGGCAGAAACTACAATTAGGATGACAGATATTGGAAAAGAGAATCAAGAAGCAAAAGAAGGAAGAGAGGAGGACATGAATGGCCAGCCATCAAGCAATAGAGAATGCCATGGTGTAAGAGTTTTGAAAAGACTTATAGAACAGAGAAAGGTCAAATCCAAGATGAATGAGGTAGACATTCCAAACAGGTGGAGACCTGATTGTAACCAAGTGAGCATGACACTTACCTGTCTCATTGGAAATCCCATTGTGTGGACACTGAGTACAGTGATAGCAACAAGGAGGCCTCCCCTCCTGGGCAGATTTTCTGAATCCAGGAAAACAGCTCTCACTGCACACAGAGCGAGGAAGCTGAGAATAAAATACGTGGCGGATACTTTAAAAGAATAAAAATGATAATTTCCAATACTGAACAATAACATTGCAAGTTTTATATATAACTTTTATCCCTGTTTGATGCATAGTTTCTATTTCAATATATTATATGGTATGAAGTTCAATTTATTTAATCAAGTGTTCCTAAGACAAGAAGATTATGAACAAGTATGGAAATATTAGAGGTAATAAAAAATAAGAAAAATTTAGGTTACTAAGTACATGTCTGAAGGGACATCTCTAATGCCATGGTGATCCTAGGTGATCCTATTATGTACTTCCTGACAGCTGCAGGAAGCAGCCTTGTTTTCTAATGGTGATGCTTAATTTACATGCTTAATTTAATTTACATGCTTGATTGATTAAGAATTACCAAATAAGCTAGTATTGATCACTTTCTGGGAAAGATAGTTACATTAAGGGACTTGAAGTGACAAGAGTTTTATTGACTGTTGTTGTTTACTGAATAAAAACCAAAAAGGGATGTGAAGAGCAGTGTTCACCAATATCTACTACCTGTCTGAACAAGCAACATGTTTCAATTTCACAGGCTCTTGCCTTCATGCTTGCCTGAATCATTATGAACTGCCAACTCCAAGTTTGACTAACGGAAGATTATGTTCTTAAGTTAGGTCTGCCTGGTTTTTGGTTTGGTTTGATTGGGTTGGGTCCCGTTCTTTGACAAATTCCTTACCATTTTAGCAGGAAGACATGTATTTAACTCCATGCTATTGTCCACTTCCAGGTGCCTAAAAGCAAAATGTCTATAAACATATTTCCTAATCTGGGAGTCAAACAAATGCTCTTGTTAAGTGGTTTCAGCCCATGGATGAAATGTTAATGAATAGACACTGTATTCATAACTGGAAATAAGAGCCCATAAAAATGGATCAAAAAATAAACAACTCCATTAATCAGAATTAGTGACCAAATAATTCCTCAAATGACAGTAGATTTGTACATACATATGGGCACTGAGTAAAGAACCAAAAATCAGTATATCCACAAATTAATGTTTATTGATTGTAATCAAAGCAATGAGGTAAGATCCTACCCACCTCTGAAAATCCTGTGGCCCACTGTATCATATGGTCAGACAAAACCATTTCTGGGCCTTGTGGAGCTTTTGCAGAAAATGTTCCAATTTTCATCATTTGTCTAATACCAACTGGAAAATTCCAGAGGTTGAGAACATCATATTCTGTATCTAATTTTTTTTGTGGGTCCAGAACCACAGTGTCCCCAGCAGCATTTTTGAAATTCATATTCTTGAGAATGTGGTTAAGCTAAAAGAAATGCAGAATCTGATGATGAACTCATTCCCAGAAATATTAAACAAAATCCACTGAAACAATGGCTCTCAGTATCCTAGATACCTGACATTAATTTCAAGTTGTATCAACATTACAACATTTTAATGGATGAAGACTAAAAATTAACATGTCATCATGTTTCCAGACTGCCAATTGGATTCAGAAGAAAGAACTGACACAGACACACACACACACACACACACACACACACACACACACACACACAGAAGACATTCAGTCAAATTTCCTACCTCTTGAAGTGCTAGCCACTATTCACAGTTTGTACATGTACATTGGGACATTTATGTTTAAAGAGTAACAAAATGGTCAGATGTTCATTTAGGTAACATAAACCTGACTCATAAGTTTAACTTTAATGATGTAGTAAAGTTTGAACATTTAGAATATACACAGAGACAATGGGGTTTCAATTTTATTATATTACAAAAGAAGATTCTGAGGTTAAATGTAACAAAAATTAGATAATAGCATATGCACATTTAAGCCTATTTATTGCCATCCATTCATCAGCAACAATGGCATATTTGTCTTCACTAAATTCTAGTTAGTAATTTGCATTTTGGCAAAATCTCTGCTGTGTAAAATTATCTACTAAGTGCTTTTATACAACGTCAGTTTGTGGCAATACACCAGCAAGAACTGAACAACCCAATCAGACGAAACAGAAGAGAATGACATTCAAAACATCCTCATGAAAATGAAAGAGACCTTCAAAGAAGCTGTGAGAAAATACCTTAAAGAAATAGAAAAAAATAACAATCAAACAATGCAAGAAATCATCTAGTTTCTTAAAGAAATCAAAGAAAGCCACGAAAAAAAAAACAGATGAAGGAAACTATTCAAATAATTGAAGGCCTGAAAGCTGAAATGCAGACAATAAAGAAAACACAAACTGAGGGGATGCTAGTAATAGAAAAGATGGGTAAATGATCAGCAACTACAGATGCAAGCATAACCAACAAAATATAAATGATGGAAGAAAGAAACTTAGGCACTGGATATTGATGGAGGAAGTCCTTCTGGGTATATGGTCTCTTATTGGTTGATGAATAATGCACTGTTGGCCAATAGGGAAACAAGAGAGGTGCGACTAGGAGTCGAGGAGAATTCTGTAAAATGTGGTCAACACTACAGAGTTGCTATGTGATCTCCCTGGAGGAGGTCAATGGATACATGTTGGAAAGGAAGAGATTAAAACTTTCACTATTTACAGTTGATATGATAGTCTACATAAGTGACTGAAAGAATTCTATCAGAGAACTCCTACAACTGATTAATACCTTCAGCAAATTGGCAGAATGTACATTAGCAATCCAAAAAACAAACAAACAAAAACAGTAACTCTAATACATTTAGATAGTAAATGTGCTCAGAAAGAAATCAGAGAAACATCACCCTTTACAATAGCCACAAAGAGCATAAAATATCTTGCGGTAACTCTAACCAAACAGGTGAAAGGCCTGTATGATCAGAACTTTGAGATTTTAAAGAAAGAAATTAAGGAAGATGTCAGAAAATGGAAATATCTCCCTTGCTCTTGGATAGCTAGGATCAACATAGTAAAAATGGGCAATCTTACCAAAAGCAACTACTGACTCAGAATCCCAACACAATTCTTCACAGACCTGGAAAGGACAATCCTCACTCTTTGTGGAAAAAAAGACACAGGATAGCCAAAAGAACCCTGTACAATAAAGGAACTTCAGTAGGCAACACCATCTTTGACTTAAAGATCTGCTATAGAGTGTAGTCCTGTAAACAGCTTGGTATTGGCACAAAAATAGACAGGTAGAGTAGTGTTGCAGAATTAAAGACCCTGATATTAACCCACACACATATGAACACCTGGTCTTTCACAAACAAGCTAAAACTATACAACTTTTTTAATGAAAGCATCTTCAACATATGGTTATGGCATAACTTGATGCTGCCCTGTAGAAGACTGCAGATAGATCCATGTCAATAGCCATGCACAAAACTTAAGTCTAAATGGACCAGGATCTCAACATAAATCCAGTCATACTGAACTTCTCAGAAGAGATAGTGGGAGGTACTCTTGAAGGAATTGATACAAGATAGTTTGTCATGAACATAACACTAATAGCACATAGACTGAGATGGACAATTAGTAAATGGGACCTGCCAAAGCTTAGAAGCATCCATACAGTAAAGGACACAGCCAACAAGACTAAACGTAGGCCCTCAGAATGGGAAAAAATATTCACCAACCCCACATCTGACAGAGGGCTCATCTGAAAAACTTACAAAGAACTCAAGAAACTAGTTTCCAAAATACCAAATAATCCAATTAAAAGATGGGTACAGAACTAAAGGGTGAATTATAAATTTATCTAAGAAGGCTAATAGACACTTGAGAAAGTGCTCAACATTCTTAGCCATCAGGGAAATACAAATCAAACAACTCTGATACCAACTTACACTGGCCAGAATGGCTACAATAAAAAATACCAAGGATATTTTATTTTATGCTGGAGGGAATGTTGAGAAAGAGGAACACTCTTCCACTGATGGTGGGAGTGCCAACTCCTACAGCCACTTTGGAAACTAATATGGTGATTCTTCAGGAAGATGAGACTCAGTCTACCACAAGATTCAGCAATTCCACTCTTAGGCATATACCCAAAAGATGCACATTCATACAATAAGGACATCTGTTCAACCATGTTCATAGCAGCATTGTTTATAATAGCCAGAACCTGGAAGCAAACTAGATGCCCCTCAACCTAGGGTGGATAGAGAATCTGTGGTACCTTTACACAAAGGAATATTGAAATTCTTAGGCAAACGGATGACACTAGGAGAAACTATCCTTAGTGAGGTAACCCAGTCACAAAAAGACACACATTAGGAGGGGAGATTAGGACATGTGGGACCAGGAAGGTTGAGTCATGGGAAGAATAGAGGAGAGCAGGATGAGAGATACCATATTAGAGAGAGCCATTTTAAGTTTGAGGAGAGATCTGGCACTAGTGAGATTTCCAGAAATCTACCAGGACTACAATAACTCACAAACTAAGCAATAGTGGACAGGCTACCTTAATTACCCTTCCTACTAATGAGATTGATGATTACCTTATATGTCATCCTAGAGCCTTCATCCAGTGCCTGATGAAAGCAGAGTCAGACATGCACAGCTAAACACTGAACTGAACTCCTGGAACCCAGTAACAGAGAGGGAGGAGTGATTACTAAAGGATTCACGACCAGGCTGTGGAAACCCACACAAACAGATGACCTAAACAAGGGAGAGCCTAGGAACCCCAGGTTGGTGACTGAGACTCCAGCATGGGACTGATCCAAAACCCCAATATCAGCATCAGTGAGGAGGTCTTGGCAATCTATATGGCCTTGGGTATTAGATCAGTATTTATCCCTGGTGTTCAAATGGATCGTTGGGAGCCCATTCCACATGGAGCACGGCTATCTCATCCTTGACACATAGGTGAGGGCCTAGGTCCAGTCCTGGATGATATGGCATACTTTGGAGATGCCCCATGGAGTCCTCACCCTCCATGGGGATCCCAGGGAGGGGATTGAGTGCAGGGGTGGTAAGATAGGTGGGGTGCAGGAGAGGGAAAGGAAGCTCGGATTGACATGTGAAGCAAACTTTTTTCTAATTTCAATAAAAAATTAAACCTTACTTTTTAACAGTGCTATTCTTAAAATATAAAAAGTGAAAATTACCTCCCATGGGTTAATGTTTACCTCCCCATTTCCTTGGGGATAATTTTGCATTTGCTTGATGCTCATCTCTTGGACACTGTGAGCCACGGCATATACAGAATTGAATACATTGTAAGACTCTTCACTCATGTCCATTACCTGGGAATTTCTAGGCACCATTTCCATGGAAGCATTTGGTTGACAGTTACCCAGAATTTTACAATCTGGCCCAGAAAAGGAACAATTGAAGTGTCTATGCCAAACAAGAGCAAGATAATGGTCATCTGGGTATTTGGAAGGGGTGTATGTCTGGATATACTTCCTAAAATCCGAAAACTCAACATGATGATGTGCAAAAACAAGACTCCCATGTAATGAATCCAACAACAATAAGAGAGAAGCAACATTTACATCCCATTGTGACCTCATGACCCAGATTTTCCAATAAATTAAAAGGTACTCTATATGTATTAGTATACCATTTAAAGATTCATTGTCACCATAAATGATAACTACATTTGCAGTTGATATCTTGATCTGGGATGTCAGGAATAAATTATTGTTATAGGAAGCAAAATAGTCTGCAATCATGTCTACAAAAGCTATACAAATATGGTTCCTTTCCATCTCTCCTCTCAGATCTGAGAGAACCTCAGCCCCATTGTGGTCATCTATGAGAACCAGTCCTACCCATGTCCAGTTGAAATGCAGCATCAAAAGGACAATGCCACGTGACAGAGATGTGTCCTTGGGTGCTATCTGGTAGAGTGAAGAAAACTGGTGTCTGTCACTCAGGATAGTGTCAAATGGCCCATAAGAAACCTGAAGGAAATTTCCAATAGAAACTATTAGGAAAATATTAAAATAGAATACAACCCTAAAGCTAAGGCAGCACTTTGGTTTGCTAGAGAATGCCTTCTGCTCATTGGGTTTTAAACTCCTTTCATGATATGAAGGTATTTAAGATAATACCTCACAAGACCCAGCCATTTCTAGCCACCCAATGTAGGTCAAAATCTTCCTATTCTCTGGCAAAGTATCTTAGGCTTTATAATCAAATGTCTGATTTACTCTATTCAATTTTTAATGAAATATTATCACTTCTGTATATTTTTAATTTTTTTTTGGTTTTTTCGAAACAGGGTTTCTCTGTATTGTTTAGGAGGCTATCGGTCCAGCCCGGCCTCGAACTCACAGAGATCCGCCTGCCTCTGCCTCCCGAGTGCTGGGATTAAAAGCGTGTGCCACTACTGCCCAGCTACTTCTGTATATTTTTATATACCTGAAATGTCTGCAGTGTAAAACAGGCTTCTTGTTTCTCACCTGTGGATATTTGTAGATATTCAGCAGTCTCCCAATATAAGCAGATGTTGTCCATGATACTCCTGTAAGTATAGCAGCAACCTTCTTCTGCCTTCTACATGTGTAATTGGGTATCATTGTTTCTGTTCCTGCGAGGCAAAGAAAAGGTGCCTCCAGAGTATCACAGTGATTGCTGTTGACATTGTAGAGGTCAAATCCTAGAGATGTGTTGGGTAAAATGTGACTATTTCTGTTGATTTCATCAATGGCGAACATGAAGGACAAATAATGCTGGTAGGTAATGGCCCTGATCCTGGAGAGAATGATTATCAATATTTAGGAATGACACTCTTATCATATAATAGTATGATGCAATGGCTCTTATATCTTCTATGTTATATATTTAAAAACAATAATCTTTTAATCATGGTAATGGTTATAATCTGAATGTCAGGGTATAGTAAGTGGAGATTTTAATTGCGTAAGAGTCTCAGATGGAGCTAAAATTCCTGGACAGGAAAGTTGACTTGAATGTATGTCACCCATGGAATCTCCTTGTAAGTATAAGCACATACAAAGAACCCTGATTCTTTGATGCTTAAGTTAAATACATAGCAGATGGAAACTTGCCTCCTGAAAGTCTCCCATGTTCTGCTCTACAACACGCTAGTTCCTCCACACCACATTCTCTCTGTCTGTACATAAATGGAGAGACTGCAGTCTTTCAGTTGTTCTAATTAAGGATCAATGATGCTTATGTTGATGTCTCCTTGAGTTGCATGCAGCAATCCTAAAGCAATAGTAAGATCTGCTCCTGGGTCAGGTTTAAATATCCCCCATGCAAGCAGGGCTCTTTGAACAATCTTTCATCTCTCCTGTGTCCTTCTCCATTCTGAGAACCATACTAGGAAGAGCACATTGACTAAGTAATCTTCCTATGGATTAACAACCTACAATTATGACTTGAGATTTGGGGGGGCTTGTGTGCTCAATATTGTATTTTCTCTCATCTGCTTTCCTCATTCTGTATGCCTTCACTATATTCCTACCTCCTAAGCATAGTGGATTACACAACAACCTTGAATGACCTGATGGTGGATGTGAATACGTTACCCTGCTGGTGAGTTCAATTTTATAAAAGGAAACCATTGCACACACATGGTTTATACCATCATCATCTTAAGTAAATGAGAAAGTTTTCCTCAAAGGAAGCCATAAGAGCTGTATTCAAAGCTGTCTCCATGGGTGATGTTAATTAGCACTCCAGGTTTCTCACACTTAAATTGTTACAAATATACTCAGTTAGATTCCTTACTGGTAACACACATACAAAAGAAGGGTAGATTTTTGGAACTAGCCACATTAACCCAATGCCCTTTAAAATGAGATGCATGAAGTAAATAAAAGTTAGAATAATGATTTTGGGACTATTTACTACATATTTGAATGGTTGTGTTTAGGCACTGAATTCAATTTGCCATAAAAATAGGAATTCCTTTTACTCCCAAAGTATAACTTTTAATCTATGTACCCTCCTCTATGGGCTGAACAGGACCTCCCCTGTCATAAGGACCAGGTAGACAAGAAAGTTCATTAACCACCACAGAACTATCCATGTCTGTTCAACTTAACCACTGGTTTAAGTGGATGATTGGGAATAATGGCCCAATAAGTATGATCAGTCCCTGTTTTCTACACAGATACCACCTATAGCATAGCAAGGTTCTAGCATTCCAAGGTTTCTGAGTGACTCAAGTAAGTGCCTCTCTTGTCACACAAATGCTATGCTGGCCAGAGCTGGGTGGATTGGCTGTCTGCTCCAAAGGCCTTCCCTATCTTCCTTATCTCAGCAGCCTAAACATCCAAGAGATTCCTCTTTCTCATGACAGATTTTTATCAGTTTGGATGGTGTCCACAACACTTTATCCCCTGTGGAAACGTAAGCATATGCTTGGCCCCATATTAACACATTCCCTGGTTGTTCACAGACTAACATAATTGACCATTTTTTCCATAATCTAAAGTTTTCAACAGCTGTTGTCCCTGTTTCATTAGTGTTTAAAAGTTTTAAAGTTAGTTGGTCATTATGTAGTTTATCCTTAGTGGTCCTCATATCCCATTTCTGTTTAACAAGCAGCTCCATTAGACTGTGATTCCAACTTTACTAAGGATTTCATATCTCTATTTGTCCTTCAGGCCTTAAATATGTATTCCCTTGTACTTTCTGTTTTACCTGATCTAGTTGTGTTTAAACAGATGTTTGTCTTATTTTTTAAAACAATTTCCCCATGACGGCACCATTGATGAGTTACTCTCACTATTAGGGAAAACCAAAAGTATTTACATGAAGGGATCTTCAATATTGAGTCATTTCCACTCATAAAATATAATCCCAGCCAGGTGTTGGTGGCACATCCCTTTAATCACAGCACTAGGGAGGCAGAAACAGGTGGACCTCTGACAATTCAAAGCCAGACTGATCTACACAGTGAGTTCCAGGACAGCCTCCAAAACAATACAGTGAAATGCTGTCCCAAAAATCCAAAACAAAAAAATTTAACCCTACCATCACTTAGACCTAAAATTGAAAATCATAGAATTTTTCTCCTGTAGTATTTATTTATAGACCTTCCATATGTATATGATTATTGGTCCCTTCATGTACTTAATAACAAATTGATTATAAGTAAACTCTCCTACAACCTCAACTGTTCACTTGTCCATAGTTCATTTTGCCCATATTAGTGTTAAAATCAATACTAATATTAAATAAACATCTGTATTTAGTCAACATAACCATATAGATAAAATGAATAAAAATGACCCTGTTCCTGAATACTTTTTTGGAACAATTAACCTGCTGTTTTTGCATACAAAATTCTGGTCATTATATTTCCTTCATTCTTATCCTAACTCTTACTACAACATGGTTCAACTCCCTAACGTTTATCAATAAACTTTGAGATATAATTATGCATAAAGCAGGATATGTTACTCATATTGGAAAATAGTTATTAACTTAAGACATGAATGAGTTATATCTGTGCTTAAAATTGAAATATAAATGATTGTCCATATAAAAGCATATACAGAAATATTTTATTGATTGAAAGGCTATTTTTCACAGAATTTCAAATCCGTTTCTAAGAACCAAAATATTCATACTAAACTATGTTATACACAAATTCAACACACATACTCATTCATTTGAAAAGCTAGGAAAGAAAATAGAATGTTTGCATCATGAAGAAGTAATGGCTAATAGTTTGGAAAAATATGTCTAGTTATATAAACACATTTAAATAAATGTAAATTTACTGAAAAAAGTAAATCTGAAAACGTTTTAATTATATAATAATACATCTACAATAAAAAGTTTAAGAGTCTTATTCACAGAGACAGAAAATCTTCAAGACAGGATGTTTGAAAATGAGGTTAAAGGGGGAATAACTGGTTTACAAAGCATTTTAAGTCTATTTTAAAAGTTAGAGGGGACTGCAAAATAATGTCCACAACATTGCTATGCATTTTCATGCACCAAATGCAGAATATAATTTTATTACCTAGTCAACAGCCTTTCAAATATGTGTAGTTGGGTTTCTTTTCTTTAAAGTATACTTATTTAAAGTTTTATTTATTATGAATACAACACCCTGCCTCCATGTACATCTACACATCAGAAGAGGGAACCAGATCTCATTACAGATGGTTTTGATCCACCTTGTGGTTGCTGGGAATTGAACTCATGACTTCTGTAAGAGTACTCAGTGCTGTTAACCTCTGAGCCATCTCTCCAGCTCTGTAGTTGGGTTCTTAATGATAACTATTATACTGGGGTATGCTGGTACTTCTAGATAATTGTTTTCCCTTAAAGACCAAAGGAATAGACATCTGGCTTTGTTTCTTCCCAAGCAGACAAAATAAGCAGTTGAGTACACAGGACCTATACAACAAATTCTGCTGGTGGACAGCTTATCAGGATTCAGTGGAGTGAAATTAGACCACTATCCTCCACCCTATATAGGAATCAATTCAAAATGGATCACAGTCCCTGGTTTAAAAATGAAATACAGAAAGTGGCAAAGGATGGAATACCTAATAATTGCCTAGTTATTGGTGTAGGCAGGAACTTACTGAAGAGAACACCAATATCATACAAATTAGCCTCAGATATCAAAGACTGATCTGTAAATAATCTAGATCCAACCACAGAAATTGAAATAATATTCTGTAGAGCAAAGGAAAATATCATCGTATATGGAAGAAAACACTTCCCATTTGGACTTTAGTTTCCAGGCTAATCTAAAGTGGTTTCAAATGAGGAAAGAAGTTATAAATCAAGGAAAAAAGCCTCTAACGATCAAATGGGTTAATGACTTGAGCAGTTCCTGTACAAAAGAAAAGCATATAGTCTTCAAATGCCTTAAATTTTTTTCAATATCACCAATCATCAGGTAAATGTAAATGTAAAAAATCATGTATTGATGGCTACAGGTGTTGAGTGGATTGTCAGTGTTTCTAAATACAAAGATACATCAGCAGGAAGAGATGAAGAAAGGATATATACACTAAGCATTTGTGAATGTTTACTCATTCACATAATTTCTTTTAAAAAATGAAGATAAATATGTTGTAAATTCAGTTAAGAGGAGAATTTACAATACTGAAAAAATTAATATGTGTTTAATCCATTGATATTTCAGGGAAAGTTAAATGACATGGAGTAAAATATTAATGACAGTAAATGGATAGAATTGACATGAGAAAAGTGAATAATCAGAAAAGAATGGAAAGATTTGAATGATTCTTAAAAATCATATTTTTATTTTCACAAAAAAAGAAATATTAAAATTTTAAATAAATATAACATTATAAGAAGTCTTAGAATAACCAAAAAGCAAATGCTATGTCCTTTAGAACAAAACATGCTTATTAGGAAGAAAGCACCTAATTGGAAGCATTGTGTAGTCCAAATTATCAAGGAATATATCCTTCATGACAATGCAAGACTTCTGTAAATGAAATGACATTATAAAAAAAAAAAACCAAAGAGCAGCCTATAGAATGCAGAAAAATCCTCACCAACACCACATCCTTTATATAAGATGAGTTATATCCAAATCATATATATATATATATAAAACCTGAGGAAACTGCATATAAAAAACAAATAATCCAAGCAAAAATGGAATATAAACCTGAACAGAAATGCTGAAAAGAAAAACCTCAGTGGGCTAAGAATTACCTAAGGAAATAAATGCTCAATATTCTTGGTTGTCAGTGAAACACAAATCAAAACAACATAGGTATTTTGCCTTAAAATTGACATAATGCCTGAGATCAGAAATTTGAGTGATAGCTCCAAGTTGTTGAGGATGTGGAGCAAGGGAAACACCCCTTCACTGCTGTGGGAATTCAAACTTGAAAATCATAAGGTTTCCCAGAAAATTGGGACTAGATCTACCTCAAGACCCAGCTATACCATTCCAGGAAATATGCCCAATGTATGCTCCACAATACCACAAGTACACTTGTTCATCTTCATTCATAGAAGCTTTATTCATAGTAGCCATGAACTGGAAACACCACAGATGACGTTCAACTGAAGAATGGATACAGAAAATGACGTACATTAACACAATTGTATGTTACTTGACTCTTAAAATGATCATGAAATTTGCTAGCAAATTTTTGGAAATAGAAAAGTGAAGAAACCTAGACCTGGATCATAGTATGAACTCAGTTACTTGTGGATACTAGTCATAGAAGATAACCATGTTGCAAGCAACAGACCCAGACCACTAAGTAACAAGGGGGCCTCAAGGGGAAGGAGAGAAGCATCCTAATGCTTCATATTCTGAACACAACTGATATACTTGGAGTTGCATTGTTAAAATAGCACTTGGACTTGGCATGCCAAATCTATTTTCAAGTAAATATGAAAAATGATGGTCGTATGTGAGTAGAGAGACTGTGTGTTTGTAACCTCTTACAGGGATATTACTATCCATTCACAAAATAATTTTAAAAATAATTGACAAGAAAATTAACCATTTTCCTAATATGTAATAAAATATATGTGTATATATGAAAGTATATAGGCATATATGTAGATATGATATTCACTTATCATTTAAATTGTGATCTCATGAATATAAAATAAACTTAGACATTTAGAAAAAAATGTTGTAATGGAATATATTCCAGGCCTCATATTTCATGTCCTTTTTATGATTATTAGAAAGAACTTGAATAAGAGGGATAAAGACAAAATAAACCCATTTTAACATATAGTTACATACATAACTTCCTGTAAATGAATTTCTGTCATCATATTTGCTGTGTCTATTACAGACTATGTGTCAAATAATACTTAATCTATCAACTTTTCCTCTCTGATCATTTCTCCTACTCTACATTCCCTGTGCTGAGTACTTATCACATCATGTTGAGCACAAGCACAAAAATGTCACAAGGACCTAATTTCATCTTCACTTATACTTGTCTGTGTGCTCACTCTCTACTTCAGCCTTGCTCCTGCATTTCCTTTTTCCAGCCTTGTGTGAAAATTGAGTATAAATGCCTGATAGACATAATGCATGTACTATTCATACATGGATATCTAGAAAACTTTTTTTTGAAAAAACACATAAACATGTCAAAAAATGAGTATAAACTATACTTTTCAGTCTCCAGTCTCATGGACCTTAAACCTACAGTAAATTTTGCATCTAATTAAAGAGATCTTATTTCCTTCACAATAAAGTCTGTGTAGGCATTTCTTGACAGTTGAGTATAAGACATTTTACTAACTTAAATGACACTGTCCTCTACTATAAAAGGTCCAAAACTAGAACACTACCCTGAGAGTTTACAATCAACATCTATGTGAGCTCCAGAAAATATCCATACCAGTTTTAATAATTAAAAACATAGATGAATTGGAGCATGTGGTGCAAACTTGACAGCATCTAAAATGTTGTTAATCAAAATTATTGCTGAAAATTGCAAATCGTTTTGAAGCATTTTAAGTAGAAGATCTCCCAATTCCAAATTCTCACATTCTGACTTGCTAATCAGCAGCAGACAGTACAGGCATTCCCTGTCACTCTGCGATCATCTCATAGGGACTCTGTAGTCATTGTGATCACTGGAATAATTTCTTCTGAATGGAGAGCAACTGCACTTTGAAAATGGCCCAAAACATCAAGTCACATTGCAAGATATTCCATCTGCAGAGAAAACCATGTAACTGTCCCAACCCTGGACAACTGAAGGCACTGCAAAGGAATATAGAGATTGAGAATATAAAATGTGTAAAATAACATGGATGAAAAACAATGGGTTTTGTTTGAGAGGAGAGAAAAGGAACAGGAAGACATACCTGAGATAGAGGTTTGTGAGTACAAGAGAGGGCATGCCAGGGTGGGAAATAATATTAAATTTATGTCAATCCAAATTTACTTGAGGACAATGAAATTTGAGTAATGAAAAGGAATAAAATTTGAAACCACTTACCAGGTAGCAATTTCTCTTGTGTTACCTGTAAAACTAATTGTCTTCTCATGGTAAGAATTATAAGCTGGAACAATTATAGCAATCACCACATTTCCATCACGATATACATGTCTTTGTTTTTTTGAATAGCATTAAGAAGACTCAAAGGTGTAACAGGGAACAAGATTCTGCAGGTACCAGAAAAGAAAAATCCAAGAGAACATCATAAAAAGAACTACCTACCACAGCCTAAGTATGGGGCACATAGATCCCTGTGGGTTCAGCAGCTACATATAGAGTGATTGTGAACACAAGGGGTTGAAATATTGAAGTCATCATTCTAATGACAATTTTTTTTGACAATCCTTATTTATACTCCATTGAGAATTTTTGAAAACTTTTCTGCCTGAGACTTCACATATGTGACACATCATTCAAGATAAAACCAAGCTTTAAAAGACATTTGGGATCTCCTTGAACTGCAGGCACAATGACTTCATCTAAGAGGACACAGCTAGACCCCAGGGATGACTCCTCTTGAATTGACCTGCCTAGAGCTATCTAATGCAAATGATACACAAGACTTTGAATTAGGATGATGCAAGGAGTTTTCAAGGGAGGATGCCTAGGGAGATGAGTGGAAAAACATCCTGAAATAGTTCCCACAAGACTGTCACAGTGAAAATCAGTGGGAAACCTTATTCATTGAAACTGATAATTCCCTATGCCAATATAGCTTGGCAATGACCTAGAGGAGTCTGAAAACACATTTTGTGCAACTCTTGCATTTCTGTATAGCAATATTTCTTTCATGTCACCCTGTAATCCAAAGTATTTTCTTTCTCTTTCCTAGGAAACTGGTAGGATAATTCACGAGTTTCAAATCAATGGCTAAATACATGAGAGAAGGGTTTCTGTTTGCTTTTTGAACTCTGACCTTCTGGGCCATGGTGTGTACTTTTCAATATTAAGTCATCCATTCACTATAAAATCCTGATCCCTCCTATATCCAGATGTTGAGATTTGATACACTATATATTCTTTCACAAATGTAAAGTATTGAAAGTTCCCCTTCCATTTTCTCAAATTAAATAAATAAGCCATTGTATACTCCACACATCATGTATGAAATGTTCATTCAGAATATTTTAAATGAAGGTAATCTGAAGAACACAAAGTGCCAAGATTGAAAATTTAAAGTTTGAACAAATAACTAAATCTCAGCCATACTTTCACATTGGATTCACTTTACTAGTTTACATCCCCTAAATCACAATTTTGAATATATCCAGTAGTTTCTGACCTAATGACTGCCATGCATGTTCAGTATACATCTACTGTGTATAAATGAGGAATTTCTGAATACAACATTTCTACTTTATGACTGTCACTGGGGCCTGACATTTCTTTATCATGATAGAGGTTATAAGTTACCCAATACATTTTTTTTCTAAATGTTGCTGTTAAGATGACAATAAGCCCTGATACTTGAGACTGTGATTTATAATGTGTTATTTCATTAGGTGATCGGTAAGAATATGTTCTTAGTTTTTGGACCTGATGTATCTGGAAATGCTGATCACCATGACTAAAACATGGATGCCAGGATTGATATTTCTCATAGTCTGACTCTCAGAAAAAGCTTGTCACATGTATTCTGAGGTACAGAGTATAAGCAGGAACAGGGAAACATTCAGGTTGAATTTTTATGTTACAAAATTATGGATGAATTTATTTCCCATATATTAAATACTCATTTTTGGTTTCATGTTATGGCAGCACCAGCAAAGGACACTATGTATATGAATGAGTGTGCTGTACTTAAAGTCTTCATAAAGACTCTCAATAAAGTTACGGATTCTCAGTGTGCAGAGAGAGTCACCTTACACATTGAGACTGCAGAATTTATTCCTGATGATACAGAATTAATCTCATTGTTTATAAAAATACAGGAAATCATCAGAAATAAAACTCATCAAGTATCACATAATGTTCTGCCAGGTCCTGTAGCACAAGGCAATGATGAGATTGATCATTTATTAATAGGTGTGTGACTGCTCCATCTGTTCATTCTATAATCAAGTTCCATTACCAGCAGGCAGTAATTCCAAGGGTATTCGCAGAAATAAAATTTGGCAAAAGGATGTATTTCACTTTCCTGAATTTGGAAGTTTGAAATATGTACACCATACCATAGACACATTTTCAGGCATCCAATGGGCTACTGCTCTTAGTTCTGAAAAGTCTGATTCTGTTATTATACACCTCTTAGAGGTGATGGTAGTTTTGGATATACCTCCACAAATAAAAACTGACAATGCTCCAGCATATGTATCCCACAAATTAGAAAAGTTTTTCAAATATTATGACATCAAACATGGGATGGTTCTACCTAACAATCCTACAGGACAAACAGTGGTTGAGAGATCTAACTGTACCTCAAAAGAACTGCTTCATAAACAGTGAGTGAGAGAAAAGTTCCCCAAACACAGATTATATAATGTTTTACTAACATCGAACATTCTTAATGCTAATCAGAAAGGCAAACATCTGCAGCAAGACATTGAAATACATAAAAAAAACTTGTGAACTATACAAACCAGAGTATTTCAAGGATGTTATAACCTCAGTTTGGAACCCAGGGTGTGTTGCTTTGGGGAAGGGGTTACACCTTTGTTTCCACAGGAGAAGAAAAGCTTTCGATTCCATCAAGAATTGATTTGAACAGGAGAAACCTCGGGAAGAGGAAAGATGAGAGCTCAACCACGAGTTAATATTCTACTATGCATATGGAGACCTCAAAAAGGGAAAGAGAAGTGTTCTGTTTTTGGCTTCACAGGAAAACATACTTCCAAACAGCAAAAAACAAAAAACAAAAAAACAAAAAACAAAAAACGAATGTATGCATACCTGAAGGAGAGAGGATAGTTACAAAAAAGACCACCAAACAAGAATCTAATGTTTGGTATCAATGTCTGCCTCTCTACCTTGCTCTTATAATATCTATTTCTCCTTACTTCGTAATAATTTTTAGTCCCAATTCATTTAAACTGAAGCTGGCTTTGGAGTTGTTTTGGTTCTTCTCCTCTAAATCCAAGCATGTTGTTAAAACATAATTCTGAATTTCTGTATTATATCAAGGAACCATTGATGTAATGTCAGGGACATCTGCTATAATCCAGCCCTAGCATTTTAATGTCCTCCTAGATGAGATGTGACTCCAGGCCACACTGCAGAAATACCACCTCTTATGATAGGAAGCAAGGTCTGAGAAACAGACTCGCAGCTTATCCATGAGTTAAAGAATAAGCCTAGTGAAAATTATCAAGTCACTCACACTACAGGATTGATCAATAGTGGATAAGATTTTGAAAGTTAGAATAAAAACCTAAATTTAGGTTACCAGGTGACACAGGAAGACTGAACTTTCCCACTGACCTTTGCTCTGCCAGGCTCATAGCATCTGCAGGTAACAACTCCATTCGCTCCCCTTCCTACTTCCTGCCTATGGTCCTATATAAATCCCCTTGGGATGAATAAAGGTTGTCCACTTGTCTTGCTGTCCATTCCTGTACCTCCTGTGCTTCATTTTCTCCTAGGTGTCCCTGATGTTATGTTTACTGTCCCTTTCTGGACAGGTCAAGTGGTGCCCAACATGACCAGAACCCTGTGGAGAAAACCCCACTAGCAGAGTAAAGGGCCCTTGCAGAGTATCCCCATGGATCACTCGACTTTCTGCTTCGTGACCCATGCAAGAGAGGAAGTCAGATGAGTTGGTGGCGAGACAGCAAGGTCTTATGGTGAGTTAAGGGATGGGACAAGAAATGTCTTTCCAGCTAAGGGAAGCCTTTCAGGTATGAGGAACATGTGTTAAAAAGAGAGATTTAAAAAGGGTTTTAGCGTATGTTAGTGATATTTGTCCTTGAAGGGGATGATAGATACAAAGAAATAAAACAGTGGTGGACACTGCCTTCGAGATATTTAAGGGAATTTGTATGATTGGAGAAGTGAGACAAAAATTATTGGCCAGATGATCATATATTTACTTGTGTATATTTTGATAGCCAGGAGAGCTGAAATAAAGCAAAACTAAGTACAGAAAATTTTAGAGTTTAGAAGGTTTAACAGGATTCTTCTCTCTTGCAGAAGTCACCACAGCAGCTGTATCAGAGATGTGCCAGGGCTTGGGGAAGTGGAAGTGTAACATACGAGAAGGACAGCATAATATGTCTACCCTGACGCTGTTAGTAGAGACCTCCACCTACTAGGAGTGTCTAGATGAAAAATAACATGAAGGGCAGAGAGATGGTTTGAGTATAAAGAGAGAGTTATTGAGTATCAGGACAGAGAGACTTCATGTCCCTCATTTTTAACTTGAAATACAGAGAGGCAGACAGAACCTAAGAGGCTTGAAAGATTTAGTGGAATAGCTCTCATGGGAGATAAGAACTTTTCAAGGTTTCTCAGGTCAGCGAAATGTTCCTTTGTCTAAGGCAGCAGCAAGCATAGATCAGCCTACGGTACAAGCAAGCTTCAAGCCATGGCTGGCTGCCGCAGCAACTCGGATGTCTCCAGTGCAGGTTAGTGTTAGAGAAGCAGCAAACAAACAAAAAATATACAGGGATTTCAGACATTTCCTATGGCAGAGAACAGTGATCAGGGAATCATAGCTAGGGCGTGTATGCCGATACTATTTAAAAAGCTCACAGGGCTAAAGATGGATCATAATCAGTATAGAGCAACAAATTTTGTCCAGATGCTCATAAAAATATTGCTATACAAACCTTATACCCTGGAGATTGGAAGCTAAGAGTCAAGGCCTGCCTACCAGAAGGGAACTAACTTTTAATACAAAGCAGAATTTACAGAGTAGTGTCAAAACAGCTGAGAAGAATAGGACTCTAAACCTTTCCTTTTCTTATGAGGTGCTCACTGAGAAGGGCAATACAAAGATATAGATCAACAGTTAAGTTTTGAGATGCAAATTGGCACAGCTGCCTAGAGAAGTTGGAACAAACTTTCAGCTGCCAGGACACAGGCTAAAGGCTTTAGAAAGAGCAGGCCTGGACCTGAGGTGTTATTTCAAAAAATTGTCTCTAGGCTAATACAGGCCTCATCCAAAATAAGGTTACAGGTGTTAAAATTTTGATGGAGACAACTAGCTTATAAAAATGCTAATGCAGCATGCCAGACCATGCTAAGACCTTATAGGATGGGAAGTGGTGCAAATGAGTCTATTAAAGATTTGTTCAGATATTGGACTGGCAGGAACTTCAAAAAATGTTTAAAAACTAGGGGACCGGCTTGGTGCCTAGGATGCAGCAGAGGAAAGCATCCACATATGACCTACAACAGCGCAGGCTAGGAACAAAGGACAAAGGCAAGGAAGTCCAAGGACAAAGCCTAGGAAGCTTGCAGCCATGACAACTGTTACCATGGCTGACACCCAGACAAATGTAAAGAAAATGCTATTAATACAACCAGTCAGAAACTGTTTTAAGACCTTATAGAGAAAGACAACTTGAATAAATTTGGATCTGTTCAGATTTTGGATGCTCGTAATTCAAAAATTGGTTATAGCTACCCTTACCCTCCCTAGGGAAATGAGGGTATATTGGGAGGTTGTTGGGAGGGCATGGGAGGAGGGTAGGGAAATGGAGAGTGACCTGCTATTGACATGTGAAGCAACCTTATTTCTAATTTAAATTTAAAATAAATAATAAAAATAATAATAATTAAAAAATGCAACTTCTAAAAGCTAGAAATGTAATAGCAATGTCACTAATCTCTACCTGGCAAGTAATTGCTGGCTTTGTTTGACCTTGGGAACCTCTTAGCCTCTAGCTGATCCAGTATTGCAAAATTCCTCTGTACCTGTACCTGTTGATGATCCCCCACCAGGGTTTTATCATTCCTTATGCATTTATAAACATTTTAAAAATCATAGCTTTGATATAGATGTAGGACATGTGTCATTCACTTCCTGATCTTCAATGATTAATGTATCCACAGATATTTTTGTTTTGGGCCTAGGCACATTTTTACATGTGAAAATAGAATGGCCTATTCCATGTTGCCTACAAATTGGACATGGTTATTTGTATTACCCATCCTTCTCCCAGATGTAGAGTTTATTCCCGGAATTGAGCCCATTCCAATACCTAGCATAGATTATCTTATTCCTCATTGGAGTATTGGGGACCTTAGCCACCAGCTCCACAATCATGGGAGTAGCTATTCAGACATACTCCACGATGAACCTTTGGAACATGTTGCCTGCAAAAAATGGCCATAAAACCATCTTGTCTCCACATGATGCATTAACACTTCATTTTAATATTTTTAATGTGGATGCCACTGAACAATCTACTGCAGACAGATTCTGGCATGATGGAATTCAAGTGATATTTGCTCAGGGCAGATAAAAACATCCATACACTAGAAAGTTAAAAAGACCTAATTTGTGGTGGAGGGAATGTTTGTGTTTTCTTACAGGAAAAGAACAAAGCTTGGTGGCTGCCAGAATATGTGGTGAGATGCATGGAGCAGAGAAAAACTGTACATGAAACCATGGGGGCCTACCTAAGCCAGTGTTCCTGACTCTGCCTACACCCCCTAGTTTTCAAATTCCCTCAACCCACTCCTGCCGCACCTCCTGCACAGCCTGTATCCGAGAATGTGATGAGGTTGTCAGGATAGATGACACAGAGATGGTCGGTTACATTAAGAAAACTTTATGCTCCCCAAATCGACCAAGGAGAGTTCAGTGAGCGAGCACTTATCAGAGCCCTTATCAGGAGCTTATGGCACTGAACTGTTTTCAGTAAACATGTTTCAAGTAAACATTATCTTGCAGCTGCCTGCTCCCAGGCTGATGGAGGGGTGGGTTTCTGAACAAGGTCTGGTGTCCCCACAATTCACCCTTTTTTATTTTCTAATGAGGCACTCCTGGCTTAGGTCAAGTAGGGTCACCCTCCCCTGCCCATCTTTGGGGGACCTTGTAACCCCTGTCTTAGGAGGGAGGGGTCTTCCCCACAGGTTGCCTGTCAACGGAAATACCTCATGCTTACATCATCTGTAATCAGGCTTTATGGCTATCGGGCTTGCCATGGGCTAAGGCACATTTAAGCTCAGCATGAAGCCAGAATGCTTACTGCAACTGTCACCATTCCTAGGACCCCCTCTGACATAGTGCCTCTCTGTCATCTGCCTATCCCCTGATCTGGGCCATAGCATTCTACCACCAGCCTTTCTTTGATACAAGGGTGATTTATAGTTGCAATTTGACGGTCAAAACAGTGATAAAGTTTACAATCATTTCAAGATCTACTTAGGAAAGCATTTAGAGAGTGCACTTGTACAGATACATTAGGTACAATCATTGATGTTATACATGTAGCATTATAAAAACTATGAACAAGAGGCTTTTTGCAATATTTACAGAGTACCAATTTGTTCCTGTGGTGATGCAGTTTGTTGATTGAACGTCAGTAGCCTCAGCTGAATATGTAACTTGAGTCAAAGTCTTTTTGTCACATTAGAACAAATTGCATTTCTCCAGAAAAATACACTGGCATAGGTGCGATTCCAGAAACAGGAACCATCAAGTCTGATATTTCAAGTGACCAGGTCCTGTTCAAATACTGAAAAGAGGCTTTTGCCACTCTTCACAGTCCATACCAATGTCCAAATGCTTTAAATGGGTCCCTTTTTCCCCCAAAGGTAAAAACTGGCAAAATGAATTCTGTTGTTTAAGGATGTGTCAAAGGCAAACTGTTAATCTTCCAGTTTTTTGTTGGCTTCGGGAAGAAAACTCATGGGTCCAGGAGGTTAATGGTGCAGGCCTGATGAGAAACTGGAAATCTCCAACCGACTGTTGTATTTCTTTCTCAGGCTGTAGATTTGATGACATCAAGTGTCAGGAACAGGAGATCTCGAACTGGCTTGGGCAGGCTCCCATGGTCTTAGGTCCAGTTTTTCTCTGCTCCATGCATCTCACCAAATGTTGTGACAGCTACTGAAGCTTTATTCTTTTCCTGCTAGAAAACACAAACATGCCTTTGACCCCAATTTAGGGTCTTCTCCACTGTCTAGTGTATGGATGTCTCCATTTGACCTGAGTAATAGTTGCTCAAGTTCCATCATGCCAGAATCTGTCTGAAGCAGATTGCTCCCTGGCATTTACATTTAAAAATTTTTTTAAATGAGGAGTGGATTATTCAATGAATCATGTGGGGACTGGGGACATTACTCCCCCTTTTTTATTTTTTTAAATTTTGTTTGAACTGTTGAAGTTGGACCATAACAGTAGAAGGATTAGTCTACCCTCCTTAGTCAACTATCTAGGTGAATTGGGATCACTACTTAAATTATTAGTAGATGTCCTTTAAAAGGGGCATAACCATTAAGTACCTTTGAGAATCATTTAAGGATTATAAACTATACTATGACCCAAATAATTTTTAAAAATTATCTGAAGTCTGTGAGTATTCCTTTTTTTTTTTCTAACCGGTCGTTCTCACTAGCTAACAAGGCCTTGTTTGCATCTGAGCTGACAAGGTCTAATTTGCATCTACACAGACACCTTTGGGGGTGGGGCCTGCCAAAGCAGTAGAGCAGTACCCTGAAAAAAAACTCTATTTTTTTTTAAATTGACTGGCTCTGAAGGCTTAAGTCTTGACTTTTTTGTTAAGATATTAACAGACTGACTGGATGTTTCTTTTGGCTATATCTAAATAGATTTACGCAGTTTTTAACTGTTTGAAGGGATTTAAGTATCCCTTTAATCATCTCCAAGGCAATTAGAACAGTTACTTTTGTCAACATTCATGCATTTACACTTCACACTTCATACATACTGACCACGTCTATACACACAGACCATGCATACATATCTCTCCTTTTGCCTAGACTATGATTAGTTTGTTGAAATGAAACTTCTTTAACAGAACAACTCCAGTCAATCTTTGAATTAAAAAAAAAGGTTGGAAAAGTACTGTATGTCCCTCATCATTTCTTCATTTGAGAAGTTTTGAGCTACACTCAGAGGCTATTGACATACCCACTCCTTGTAATTCTGTAGATGTAAAGTGGAGAGGCCAGGCTTTTGTCAAAAGTTTTTAGAGATGACTTATAAAATTGGCCTTAAATTTGCTTTTTACTTTATTGAATACTAATACCTCATTTATTAACTGTTACCAATTTTTTAATTTACCCATCTGTAATCCATCCTCCCATTGAGGATGATCCTCCAATCCACCCTCCAACTGAGGGCAATTTCTTAGGTTCTCCTTCTCTTTCCTGGCCTTGTGTCAGGTGAAGGCCTAGACATTTAATCCAATCCACCCTTCAACTGAGGGTTTAATCATGGAGATATTAAATATTTTTAATAAAGCAGAGATTCCCCTTTAGGGGGGGAAACACAGATTATTTTGCTTTTGACTTTCAATCTCTTGTTGGCAGCAGCCATTCCCAATGTATTTATTGGTGCTATAAACATGATGAATGGGGAGCTGCAGTGACTAACTGGCATCAAAACTGTGGGAGGGGTTTTCCTCACCAATGCCCATACTTCCCTTACCTGAGTTTGGCAATGTTTGGATCATTTTTATCATGGCGAGCTTTCCTAATGTCAGGAGCAGTGTCGGAGTCAACATGCTTGATGCACCATTCGGGGACCCAAATAGGCTTCTCATTTCCTGGAGGGAAAACACAAACACCCCCTCGGACCCTAGCTAATAGGTGATTGGGTGGCTGCCATGTTCCTGTAAGTAAGTCCTTCCATCTGCCCCATCCCAAAGACTGGGAGGGTGTCCCGCGCTACCGTCTCGCCAGCAAGAACGACGCAGAACACTCGGATCCTTCTGCAGTAAAGCTTTAATGCATCTTGAGAGATAGATGATCAGCTTCTTAGAGGGAGACCCCAAGCTAAGAAACCCAGCCCCTTATATAAGCCTAGGAGCTCCGAGTGAGACGTGTAGAGCCGGGATTGGTGGTTTGCACATCACCCCAGATGACGCCACGGGAGAGGCACAGCTTAAACGGTGAACTCCAACTGACAGCAGATGTCAGCGCCATCTTCTAACGGTTAACTCCAACTGACAGCAGATGTCAGCGCCATCTTCTAACGGCAATAGCGATAGCGAGGGCGGCTCCTCACATCTCCCCCCTATTCATTTATTTTTGAAGCAATAGGACACCCACAACTTTGGAGTTGAGATAGAGGTCAAATCCCCATGTGCAAATTCGGAACATGTACAAAGCTCCTCTCCAGGGTCTTATCCCCAGAGAGAGCCCTGACCAGTCCGATGTCGTTTTTCTGGGGGAAGGAGATCATGACATAGAACCTTCATGCAAGATGACTTATCTCCCAGGAGAAAGTAGTTATACCGCAGACCTCTCCTGTGCAGTGCTTAGCCTTGCAACTCCTTGGGCTGCTGAAGCCTACCCACTCTATCCCGTGCAATGAGACTAGCCTCGTGGGGTGCAAGAGCTGGGAGGCCAGCGACCTATTGCTTTAACATGGTTAACCAAATGTCAGGGGAGGCTCCGTGTTCTAAGGCAGCAAGTGCTTGTGCCACCACCACTTTGTCTCTTTTGTTTGGGCTCTGAGCTTACACACCATCCAAAGCATCAACACTATTCCACAGCAGAGAACTAGGCTAAATGATCCTACCCCCACCCATTCCTTAAAATAAGAAAATGCAGATGAAATCCAGGAGGAGAGGCCTTCCATCAGAGAAAGATCCAGATGCGTCGAATTCACTTGCAGGATCGCCATTCTCAACTCACGGAGTGTCTGCTCAAACTCAAAAGTCCAATTCTGTAATAAATGTTGAGACAGAGCTTGTGACAGGTTAGCTGCTCTTGTAAAATTCTCATATTGTACTGAAGTGACACAAAGGCCAGGCAACTTTTGTTCACATCCCAATTGGGCCATCTGCCACAATATATCCAATTGTTCCTGAACCAAATTAATCTGTTGGTTTACCAACATCAGGCCTCCTTGTATCTGAGAATTGGCAGTGGCCTGTTTATCTAGGACCATGGTCACAGTGGCCTATAGTTCATTAATGGTTTGAGTTGTCTGCACAGTGGCAGAAAGTGCAAGGGCCGAGGCGGTAACCGAAGCAGTAACCGCGGCGGTGGCTATCAGGCCCACAATAATAGCAGAGATCCCAAAAATCTCGCTTTTCCCTAAACAAACTCAAATTACTTGGCGTCTCAACAGGAACTGGAACAAATCGAGGCATGCGCATTACCAAAGCAAAAGGGTGCTTAATAGCATCCCAGCATAATGCATAAAAACAATTCTAAGCAGAGCAATTTATTTCTTTCTGATTCTTACCTAAGGTATCATTACTCACAACCCAAATAAAGGGCAGCTGAATAATTAGTTCTCTTAAAAGGGGTATACTTAACATTGGAGGAGGACCAATCAGATGATCCATAGCTCTGTCCCTCACTCAGACTGTTGCCTAATGCCCCTTTCCAATCAAAAGTAATCTGTCCCTTCTCACTATCATAGGAGAAAGATCAGTACAGCTTCCATTAATTCAAAAGGATTAGCATTAGATCTTTCTGGATCCATATGAATAAAATTATCCTTTAATGAAGAAATCACAGTAAAGCACAAGCTTCCTACTAATGACAAGGTTCTCTCATCCTGAAAACTCTGTATCTGAGGATCTAAAGGCAAAAAGGCAAGCCCCAACTCTCTATTAGTTGTGAAAAATCTAGGGAACACCTGGGCATTCTGCATCACTGGCATCGGTAGGGGGAAGGTAGACATGATGGCCCACCGTAACTCTCCCATCATACTAGGAACCATCATCCCGAGTAGGAGAGTCTTCATCACCCACTTGGCCTCCATCCTTCTTATTCTGGAGTTGTGAAGGAGCTCTTCGAGTGAGTCTTTCAGGGATCCACAGGGGGTTTTCTTCCTCCTGTGGAAAAACACACACAGCTCCCCTGGATCTTATAAGAATAGGATCCGGGCCTTTCCAGAGATCAGTCAAGACATCTTTCCATTTTACCATTTCTTTTGGCCTATCAGGCTCTAAACTGTGGCGATCGGCCGCAGTGTGGCCTTGGGCATCAGAGTTCAAGAAATTAAGGGTAAAAAGTGCCATGGATACAGCAACTCTTGGTACCGAGGGTAGAACATCCTCAATACTCCCCTTTTGTTTAATCAGATATGATTTGAGTGTACGATGGGCACGTTCCACAATGCCCTGTCCTTGAGGGTTATAAGGTAGGCCAGTTAGATGGGTAACATCCATTTGCCGACAAAACTGTCGGAATTTTTGAGAGGTATATGCTGGTCCATTGTCTGTTTTTAAAATTCTGGGTTTTCCTCAAGCACTCCAGGCCTCAAGGCAATGTTGAATCACATATGAGGCCTTTTCCCCTGTTAGGGGTGTGGCGAACATTACGCCAGAACAGGTGTCAACAGAAACATGAACATATTGAAGCCTTCCAAAAGAGGGAATATGAGTAACATCCATCTGCCACATCTGCAATGGTCTAATGCCACGTGGGTTTATTCCCATGTGGGGAGTAGGTAAGAATTCGCAGCAATTCTGGCATTGAGTAACAATTTCCCTAGCCTCTTTCCTGGATAGAGCAAAACGACGGCGCAAGGTCTCAGCCGTCACATGAAAGCGCTTATGGAATTCTTTTGCTGCTTGTGCATGGGTAGACAAGGCAGCGGCCACCAGCTTTGTAGCCTTGTCCGCTAAGTCATTCCCTAAGGACATGGGACCTGGGAGTCCAGAATGTGCTCGGACATGGGTAATGAAAACAGGAAATCTCCTATTTAACAAGGCAGCTTGTATCTTTTGAAAGATGTTAGCAACTCTGCTGGAGGATCTTATTATTCCAGCTATCTCAAGGAGATTAACTGCATTAACCACATAAGAGGAATCTGATACAATATTGAGGGGTCCTGGAAAAGCCTCAAGAACCTCCAGTACTATCAGACATTCTACAACTTGAGGTGAAGTTTCATTATATTGTTTAGATATAACCCTATCCTTGACCACATAAGCTCCCATACCAGTTTTTGATCCATCAGTGTACACCACAGTCCCATCTGGGAGTGGGTCTTTAGCTGTCACTTGTGGAAACACTATAGCCTGGTTTAGGGCAAACTGTAAAATTGGATGCTTTGGAAAATGATTATCAATTTGTCCTGAAAAGGAAGTAACTAAAACTGCCCAATCACTAGATGTGGCTGCCAAGGTCTGAACTTGTGCAGCAGTATAAGGCACAATCAAGGAATCAGGATCCCTGCCAAAATGTGTAACAGCTGCTTTTATTCCACGAAGCGCGAGCTGTGCAACAGCATCAGGGTACCAGTCAATAATCTTAGCAGGGGAAGCATTTGGATGAATCCAAAGTAATGGTCCATGTTGCCACAGGACTGCAGTTGGCAATTGAGCTGTCTTAAAAACACACAGATTAAAAGGTAGTGACTCCTCAATACGTTGTAATTGTGCTTCCTGTAAGGCCTCTTCCACCATCTGTAAGGCTCGGTGGGCGGCAGGGGTAAATTTTCTGGGTGAGGAGATATGAGGCTCACCCTCCAGGAGATCGAAGAGGGGTTTTAGATCAGCAGATGGAATTTTTAAAAAGGGCCTCAACCAATTTATATCTCCCAGAAGTTTCTGAAAATCATTTAATGTTTGTAAGTGGTCTTTGCGAATTTCTATTTTCTGAGGAACTATATTTTTGGGAGTAATCATTGAGCCCAAAAAGAGGCCTGTATCTGCAATTTGAACCTTTTCTGAGGCAATCTCTAATCCCCACTGTTTTAATTCAGCCACCAGCATGGGGAAAGCCTTTTGTAAAACATCTAACTCTTTGTGACAAATAAGAATATCGTCCATATAATGGATAACGATTAAAGATGTAAATTGCTTCCTAATTGGCTCCAAAGCCTCCTGCACATACAGCTGACATATTGTTGGGCTATTGGCCATGCCTTGCGGCAGTACCTTCCACTGAAATCTCTTGTCTGGTTCCATATGATTAAGAGAAGGGATAGTGAAGGCAAACCTTGGTCTATCCCGTGGGTAAAGTGGAATAGAGAAGAAACAATCCTTAATATCTATAATAATAAGCTTCCAATCTTGAGGAAGTGCAGAAAGCAAAGGAAGGCCTCTTTGAACAGGGCCAAAAAGATGCATCTGATTGTTAATGGCCCGCAGGTCGTGGAGTAATCTCCACTTCCCAGATTTCTTCTTAATAACAAAAATTGGTGTATTCCATGGGGAGGTAGAAGGCTCTAGATGCCCCAGCCGTTCCTGTTCTTGCACTAATCTTGTGACAGCCTCTAATTTTTCAGAGGATAGAGGCCATTGAGAGACCCATAACGGCTCCTCTGTTTTCCATGGTATGGGTCGTGAAGCCTCAACGGCCCCTAAATAAAACCCAGTCCTTTTCTACCCCGATTTCCGTGTTGCGTAATGGGTTTTATTCTGCCTTGTTCTTGCCTACCCAAGCCTCTACCCTTTGTATACCCCATCTTTGCCATAATGGCTGATGCCTGGGGGGAGTATTCATTAGTTAGGGTCATGCCCATGGCTTGTAACACATCCCGTCCCCATAAATTTACAGGGAGTGGCAACACATAGGGGGTAAAACATCCCTGTTTGCCCTCAGCATTCTGCCAGGTTAAGGCTGAGGCACTGATGGCAGGAGAGGACTGGTATCCAAGACCTTGTAGAGAATGAGATGAAACAACAGTGGGCCAAGACTTCGGCCACCAATGGAGTGAAATAATGCTTTTGTCTGCTCCCGTATCCATTATCCCTTCAAATTCTTTTCCATTAATTAACAATTTTATTGTAGGTCTCTCATTTAGGGGTATAGCCAGATAGGCTGAATCACTTCCAGAAGATCCCATAGCCCTTTTTTGTAAAGTGTAGGTTTCTCCATCCCCGAGGGAGGGCAGCAACACCAGTTGTGCAATTCTATCTCCCTGCTTTATAGAAAATACACCCCGAGGGCTAGAACAGAGAACTTGAATCTCCTCTTTATGATACGGGTCAACAATTCCAGGATATATAATGAGTCCCTGTAAAGTTAAGGAGCCACGGCCCAGAATAAGCCCAATGGTGGCAGGGGGCAAAGGTCCAGGGGAATGGACTGGGACCGGTTGAACATTCATTTGGGGCATGAGTAAGAAGTCGGAGGCGGCACGCAAGTCCATTCCGGGGGTTCCTCGGAAACCTCTACTTCCTCTTGATTGCTTTTCTGAAATTGGTTCCCATATTTCTGAGGGCCCTGGGACCATGGGCCCCGTGACCCGTTTTTTGATTGGGGTACCTTGGGTTCTTCAATAGGGGGCAGAAGCCTCCCTTTACATCCCGGACTGACCTGCATTCGCTAGCCCTATGATAACCTTTACCACAACGATGGCAAAGCTTCGATTCTCTTGTTCTTTCAGGGGCTTGACAATCTTTCTTAAGGTGCCCCATTCTCCCACAATTAAAACAAGCTTTTCGACTAGATAAATCTCTATGCCTGTGCGTTTGTAAAATGGCGGCAGCTAGTCCTGCATTGGTTAGGGGTCCCCCAGCTCCCTGCACACTCTGAGCCAATCTTGTAAACCTTTGCTTTTGCGAGGGGCGATAGCCGCTCGACATTCCTGGGTTGCTTGTTCATAGACAAGTTGCTCAATCAGGGGCATAGCTTGTTCTGAATCACCAAAGATGCGACTGGCGGCCTCTGTCATTCTGGCCACAAAGTCTGAAAATGGCTCTTGGGGTCCTTGGACAATCTTTGTAAGGTGTCCACTGGACTCTCCCTTTTGTGAGGGCCTTCCATGCTTTAATAGCGGCGGCCGACACCTGACCATAGACACCCCAGATGTAGTTGGTTTGATTAAGGGCATGTTGACCCTGACCTGTCAGCATTTCAAATGTCCACTGCCTCTGATTCTCATCTTCAGCCGTGGCATTAACTCTAGCTTGTGCCTGGGCTGCATCATACCAGAGAGCCTTCCATTCCATGTATTGTCCCATGTTGGGAAGCACTGCTTTCACTGTCGTCTGCCAGTCAGTGGGAGTCATGGCAAAATTAGCAAGCCTTTCCACCTGTAATGTGGTAAAGTTAGCATTGACCCCATAATTACGAACGGATTCGGCCAATTCTTTGATTTGATTGTAATCTACAGGGGTATGTACTCTTCCGCCTTCCGCATTCTCGAATACTGGAAAAGCTACTTGTATTTTTCTCCGTTCCTCTAAAGGTAAAAAGGAGTCAGTACCAGTATTCAGCCGAAGCTCATACTGCGGAGGCGCTGAGGGGCGTGAGCCCGCCGGATTTATAGGTGGTGGTCTCACATTCATTTTTGTTTTCAGTGGCCGGTGTCTATCAGGGTGATATCTTTCTTCCTCATACCGTGCCACCTCCTCCTCTAGACCACCTTCTTCGCTAGAATACAGAGTGTCAGAATCAGAATTATCTAGCTCCAAGGCTTCTAGCTCTACTGTAGGGTATAGACTAGATTCTGGCTTTTTCTTTTTCTTAGATTTGTTAGGGGGTGAATGATCACTCCCTTCTCTCTCTCCCCTTTCTTAACTTCTTGGGGAGGGCCTTTTTTCTTAGACATGTCTTTCCTTTTGCGAGCTCCCATTCTCTCACTCCGTTCAGTTTCTGACATGCTATCCTGAACTTCCTCTAAGGTTCCCTGACTTTCTATTATAGCAGGGTGACAGGCCTCATCCTCCAAGCAGTTTTTAACTAGCTTCCAAATGGCTTTGGTACCTAAGTGGAGATCTCCTTCTGCATGCTTCCTGTCTAGTTCTTTACCTAGCTTGTTCCATGAGGCCACAGTGAGGGACCCGGAACAAGCATACCATGGTGCCACTCTATCTACCTCCTTCACAAAATTTTGAAGTGTTCGTGGTGCAATTTTGAGATCTCTTTGTTTTAGCACAGTCTGTAGGGCAGTAACCACTGACTGTGACAACCCCATCGCGCTAGCGGCTTATCTAAAAACGGCGCTCAACTCCGTTACCAGACTGACAGCACCAGACTGACAGCACCAGACTGACAGCACCAGACTGACAGCACCAGACTGACAGCACCAGACTGACAGCACCAGACTGACAGCACCGTTCTGTCAGCACCAGCCACGATGAAGGAGAAGGACAAACAGGACTAGCACCAAAGCCTCCACTGACCCGTCCCACGGTGATGACAAACTAAGGCCAAAGTCGAGAAAGGGGGTATTCAGGATAAAGCATACCTCTCTGAACTTACGTCCCTGCAGTTCTGAATCCGCCCCGTCTTCCGAGGGGTCTCCCGCGGCGCCGGCGATGTTGAAGAGTTCCCGGGTTTCGGCACCAGATGTCCCGCGCTACCGTCTCGCCAGCAAGAACGACGCAGAACACTCGGATCCTTCTGCAGTAAAGCTTTAATGCATCTTGAGAGATAGATGATCAGCTTCTTAGAGGGAGACCCCAAGCTAAGAAACCCAGCCCCTTATATAAGCCTAGGAGCTCCGAGTGAGACGTGTAGAGCCGGGATTGGTGGTTTGCACATCACCCCAGATGACGCCACGGGAGAGGCACAGCTTAAACGGTTAACTCCAACTGACAGCAGATGTCAGCGCCATCTTCTAACGGTTAACTCCAACTGACAGCAGATGTCAGCGCCATCTTCTAACGGCAATAGCGATAGCGAGGGCGGCTCCTCACAGGAGGGTTTGTTCCAATGTCTCTCCATAGCAGACAAATTATTACTGTCTAGGGTCAAAAAATTTAAAATATAAAGTATGGTGGATAACTGAATATTGGTGGAGGTGACATATTCCCCTTTTTTTATTTTTTTAAAATACTGTTTGAGAGTGGCATGGGTGTGCTCCACAATGGCCTGTCTGGTGGGGTTGTGAGGAAGACCAAAAGAGTGGACAATGTGATGTTGCCTGCAAAAGGCACCAAAGCAATTGCTGGCATAGGCAGGACCATTTTCCATTTTTTAGGGCATCGGGAATGCCCATGTAGGCAAAGGCCTGCAGGCAATGAGAAATAACATCTTTAATCTTCTCTCCTGAGTGGAGAGAGGCAAAAGTCAGTTTAGAATACGTATCCACCAAAACATGAATATATTTTAATTTCCCTGCCTGGAGCAGGTGAGTTATATCCATTTGCAAAAGATGGTTGGCCTTGAGGCCCCAGGGATTTACCCCATCATTGGGAGAATTATGATAAGGGGCACAGTCAGGGCACTGAGAAGTAATCTGTGTAGCCATGGATAGGGGGCACCTAGTGTGAAATTTAATGGAGCGGGCATTTTGATGGGCATGCTGCTGCTGAGCGTATAAGACCCTAGGGTGTGTCAAGGAGTCAGCAAATTGATTGCCCTGGGCAAGTGGTCCTGGAAGTTTTTATGTGTATGAATAAATCCCACATAAATAGGGTAGATGCATTGCCAAATAAGATGTTGGAGCTGAACTAATAAGGAATGAACCTGAGAGGTTGGAAGAACATGTGGACAGGTTTCTAAAGGTCTGACAATGTTGGCAACATAGACACTATTAGTATATAAATTAAAGGGCTCCCCCTCAAACATTTGGAAGACCATCAAACAGGCAAACAACTCCGCGGCTTGTGCTGACATCTGCACTATGGGTACCCTCTTCTTCACCTGAGAAGAAACCACCACCACGAAACCTTTAGAGGAACCATCTGTAAAGACTGAGCGAGCTGCAATAGAGGGCTTTCCTTTAAAATGTTGCAAAAAATCACAGGGTGTTGTTTATAAAAAGACATCAAGGGGGTATTGGAACAATGGTTATCAAACTTGGCACCTGTAGATGTAATAAACAGGGTCCACCCATCATGGAAGGTCTGTAGATGTTCCATCTTCTCTTTATCATAAGGAAGAATAATTTTATTAGGACTATTTCCAAAGGTTTGGATGCTAAATTTGTGTGCCTTCCATAACAATTGTAAAATCAGATTATAGTAGGGGGCCACTACCTTCTTAAGGGAGGCTGACAAATGTATCCAATAAATGGGGCCAGTCTGCCAAAACACTGCACTTGGAGAAAAGCTAGATGAAAGTACAACCAGAACAAAAGGCTGCCCATAATCTATACGCCGAAGGTGCGCTTGCTCTACACTTTTTAACAACAATTGTAGGGCATCCCTGGCCTCTGGGGTAATCTGTCTAGGGGAAGTCAGAGCGGGATCCCTAGGAAGAATATCATACAGGGGTTTAAGAGCCACTGTTTCAATAGAAAGAGAAGGGAGAATCCACTGCACGTCTCCCAAAAATCTCTGCCAGTCATGAAGCGTTTTTAAATTTGAACAATCAATTTGGAGTCTTTGGGGCCGGAGGCCAGTTTGTTGAATTTGATGACCCAAGTAAGTATAAGGGGGTCTCTTTTGGATCTTTTCTGGAGCCAAAATAAATCCGCGGGCTTCCAGGAGCTCTTGTAGCTCTGCAAAGGCTATGTAACATTGCCTCTCCTTGGCTGTGGCCAAAAGAACATCATCCATGTAGTGGATAATGTAAAGATCAGGGAACTTATGTCTGAGGGGATCTAAACAGACAGCTACATAAATCTGGCATGTAGTTGGACTGTTAGCCATCCCTTGGGGGAGCACCACCCATTGGAAGCGAAGTGCAGGCTCCCTAAAGTTAATTGCAGGAAGGCTAAAGGCAAACCGAGGACTATCTTGAGAATGTAGGGCAATGGAAAAGAAGCAAACTTTCAAATCAATGACAATCAAATGCCAGTCTTTAGGAATGGCCACAGGTGAGGGAAAGCCAGGCTGGAGTGCCCCCATGGGCTGCATGGTCGCATTTACAGCCCTCAGGTCTTGTAGTAACCTCCACTTTCCTGATGGTCCCCTCCAATTTTTCTTGAACCAGCTGATGAGCCACCTGGAGATTTTCTGCTGGTAAGGGCCACTGTTCCACCCATACTGGATCATCTGGTAGCCATGTGTTAGGTATGGGGGCTGGTGGCACAACAGTGACCCTCATTAAAAATGGCTAAAACCCTTCCTGTTCCCTGGGGCCCTGGTATTCAAAGGGGGGATGCCATTGGGCAAGTCTCTCCCTGCTCTAGTTTATCTAGTCCCTTCCCCTGACTCCAGCCTATCCCTTGCTGGGGGGCCCCGCTTTTGGACTTGGGTGCCTGGGTGGTGAGGACCACTCCCATTTCTCGTAGTCGGTCTCATCCCAAGAGGTTGGTAGGGAGGCCAGACAAACATATTGTTGAAAAAACCCTGTGTGCCCCTCAGAATCTTGCCACTTTAGCATTCTGAGGCTCTTTTGTGGCACAGCCTGTCCTATTCCCTGGAGGGTAACCATCCCTTCCTGCTTGGCCCAGGCAGGGGGCCAGATTTTGTTTGAGAGGACATAAATGTCCACACCAGAATTATAAAACGCCTTTGAAGGACTTGCCTTCTATCTTTAATGTAAGCTGGGGGTGGTTCTCCATGGTGGCTACCCAAAATATTGCTGGACCAGTACTTCCAAAACCTTGGTTACCCCTTTTCTCTTTAATTTTCCGAGCCTCACAAGGAGCTGTAGGGAGGAGGAGTAACTGAGCAACCCGTTCTCCTGCTGGGATGGCAACAACCCCACTGTCCACTGATGTCATTATTTTAATCTCTCCCTCACTATCCTGGTCTATAACACCGGGGTGTACCTGGATGCCTCGAAGAATAGGACTGGACCTTCCCAAAAGTAGTCTGACTGTTCTTGGGGACAATGGTCCATGTACCCCAGTGGGGAGGGCCTGGATCCCCATCTAGGGTGTTAGGACTGCCTGGGTGCATGGACCGATGTCCAGTCCTGCACTGCCTGAAGTAGCTCTAAGGAGGTCTGAGATATGAAGGGGTTGCTCTGGGGGAGTAAACGAATCTTTCTGCTGCCCACAGCAGGGGTCATTGCCCCATACACATGGGTTTTTGAGCCCTGGGGTGGGCCCCTCTTCCAGTTTTTTTTTGATTATTAATAGCAGGAAGGAAATTGCCCCCCAAGTCAGTTCTAGAGTAGCAGTCAGTGGTCCAATGATATCCCCTTTGGCAGCGGGGACATAAACCAAGTCTCTTGAGACTAGTAGTATTATTTTGAGGGTACTCTCTATGGAAGTGTCCCTCCCTACCGCAGCTTAAATTGTTTTTCTCCCTCCCTGATTAGATCTTTCTTTTCCCCCTTGGGGTCGAATAGCAGCAGCTAACACTTGGCCCTGGATGAAATTACCATCAATGTCTCTACAGATCCGGATGTAGTCATTTAGACTTTTGTTGCGGTAGGGGTGAAGGGCCTCCTTACAGTACTTATTTGCATTTTTGAAAGCCATCTGTTTGATGACTGGCATCGCAGTCCCAATGCCCACAAATATTCTCTCAGGTACCTGACTGAAGCAGTCTACAAAGTCTTGGAAAGGTTAGGTGGGTCCTTGAAGGACTTTGGACAGGTTATCCCCTCCTTTCTTGGAAGGCAATGCTTTCCAAGCATCTTGGGCTGCTGCTGCCACTTGGGCATAGACAGCGATGTCATATTGCATTTGTTGTTGAGCGGTGGCATACTGAACACTCCCAGTAAGCATCTCCACATTTCTCTGGGGCTGTCTAGCCTGTGCATTTCTTTGAGCTGTCTGGATGCATCTTTTTTGAAACTCACCTCTCCAAATCAAATAATCTCCCCCGGACAAAGCTGCTCTGCAAAGCTCCTGCCAATTGCCAGGTGTGAAATTAAGAGGCACAAAAGATTCCATTAAGGAAAGTGTAAAGGGAGCCTGTGTTCCATAGTTTAGAGTTGCCTCTTTGAGTTGTTTTATATCTTTGAAACTTAAAGTGTCATGGCGCCAAATGACCTACTCAGGATTGTTTGGGTCTGGAACTTCCATTACTGGGGCCACCACTGGGCAGCATTGGATCCCTCCTCTGGGTCTTCCCTCCAGGTCCGAGAAGGAGGAGTACCTCATTTTAGAGTATGGAGGAGGGTTTCTCTCCCTGTTCTGTGCTTTTTTAAGGGCCGCGATCTCAGCAAGTAACTGTTAAGCTTACTTAACAGTCTGAGCTAATTTCATTTTCTAGGTCTGACAGAGTAGGATATACCCGATTCTGAGTGGAGTCTCTCTTTTTGGGTCATGCCGCGAGATCTCTATTCATTCTTTTGTTGTTGCTAAGAGACTCCTCCTCATCCTCACTAACAATGGAGCCTCTAGTTTCAGGCAGGGTTTCTCTAGAAGATTCATCGTCACTCTCTGCCTCAGAACTCAGGGAGGCTTGAGTCTCAGTCTCTTGTAACTCTGAAAAAGCCTCTTTTGTGGCCTGGACTACCTGGCAGTGGCTAGCCTTATCTGTCAAAAGTGCGCCCCTCACTAATCTCCATAAGGAGAATGTGGATGGGGGCAGGGACTCAGATCCCTCTTTTCGTAAATGTTGATGAAGATCACAATGAAACTCCTCTGAATCTGGGATATTTAAGCTTCCCAGTAAGGAACCATGGACTGGCTCATTCGATTGATTTTAGGAAGCTGTATAGGGTTTTAGACATGACTACGGTCCCTGGTCCTTCAAGCAACTTTTTAACTTGATACTGTAATTTAAGCTTCCTGGAACTATAACCCATAACCCATCCATTCTTTTTTTTTATTTTCCCCAATCTGTCCCTGGCCAGAAAAGAGAGATGAACCCACCCACATTCCTCGCTTTCACGATCTCGGTGGAACCTCCAATTGCCGTGCCTCCTGTGCAGCCTGCATCTGAGATGATACAGAGACCGGTCGGTTGCATTAAGAAAACTTTATGCTCCCCAAATTGGCTTAGGAGGACTTTCCAAGAAAAACACTTCCCTTCACAAAGACTTCTGCCATCCATACATGCACAAATCTCCAACCGACCTCTCACACAACTCTCACAGACCTCTTACTTCCTCCTGGCTGGTGGTTAAATCTATGGCCCCAGAATTGGAAAACAGCAGGGAGTAGCTAGTCATGGGGAAGATCAAAGTCATGGTGTTTCAGTGAGTGAGCCCTTATCAGAGCACTTATCAGGAGCTTATGGCACTGAATTGTTTTCAGTAAACATGTATTCAGTAAACATTGTCTCGCAGGTGCCTGCTCCCAGGCTGATGGAGGGGTGGGTTTCTGAACAATGTCTGGTATCCCCACACACTCCCATCTCTATAATCTTACCCTGTCTCCTGATAACCCTTCTCTATACCTAATCCCTGATAACATACCTGGAGGGACTGTCAGGGTGGCCTTACCAACTGCATCTACTCACCCCTCCTAAATTCTTCCCCTATGTTTTACATTTTAGTTAAATTATTTCCCTGCCTTAACTATTATTCTAAATAAGATGTGCTTTTTGGACTGGGAGGTGCAGGACCAGGCACTGAGACTTCATTCCTTATGCTCTCAAACTGCCATTACTCAGAGCTTTGGACCTCTATAGATAATGACATCCATAGCTTAGAAAAGGGCATCACCTGCCTCAAAAACTCCTTAGTCAATAACCAAGAAACAGTTGCCCCCTTATTTTAAAATGTGAAGGAAAATTCATAGTCTTACATATAGCAGTGAAGTTCCTATAGTCTCTACTATCACATCGCTATGGAGATTCTTCTGGAAGGATCCAGCAAAGCCATACTTCTGAATGAAGTGAACATACACATTATCATAGGTCACTGCATTCTAAAATATGCCATAAATGCATAAAAAAGTGAGCCTGACAACACTGCAAATGTAAACATCTTTGAAAATGTAGGAATATAATTCTGGTGATTGCCACACTTATTCCATGACACAGCTAAAGTAATAACCAAGTTACTTGGAATGAAAACTGAATAGGAGGGTAACCTCTGTCATATCTGAACCATTTGAATGGGATATTCCCATGTTAAAGAAATGTCTTTTAACAGACATAGAGAGACAAGCAAACAGATCAATATTACTCATTACACATCATAGAAATTTCATGAACAATTACTAATTATAAGAAAGATGGGCAAACTGGGTGTGCCAGCTCATGCTTGTAATTGATTCAGGAAACAGGAAAAACTGTGGTACCTTGCGAATCAAGATTTAGCATTGGCATCATATTTTTGGAATCCTCGTTCAAGTTGTCCTGAGCATATAATAATCAACTGGCTGAAATATAAATATTGAGAAAAATAAAATGACCTTGGCTTAGGGAAAGAGCTTCAGTCCACTGAGTCTGGAGACCCCTGTAGGTATAAAAGGCTAAGTTCATTATTAAAAGTCGAACTGAGTCTTCTTTACACAGAGACTAGTGAACTCACACCCGAGTCTCCAAATCCTGGACAGGCAACTATCACACCATAAGGAGTAAACAAGTATGCCTGCTTCCTGGTCCTTTATATTTATCATTTTTTGTTCATAATGTTAACATACAAAAAAAACTTACAAGAAACATTGGATGCTAATTATGAAGATTACTGGACTCTGAGTTCCTTTCATTGATAAGAGAAGAAAGTCTTCTCCCACAGCCAAGAACCACATTCTCCTACTTGACACTGACCAGGTTAGGATGATGCTATACAATGACTGGCTTAGTTTAGAATCCTACAGCTCCAACCCTACTATGACCCCCTTAACATTATTGTTTGAAGTTTATTCTGTTTCCTGTTTTTTTTTCTGAATGTGTTTTCAATTTGGTGCATACCAAATCTGGAAAATATATAAATATCCTGTCATCTATATTTTTACAACCATTCTGTGTAATAATTGTATGTTTTAGTGCCTGAGATTTGTTTCCTGCATGTATCTATTATTAATTTGGATGTGCATTATATGCTTTTTCCTTTTGTTGGGGCCCAAAGTTGAAAATTGCTGTGAAATTGTTAATAATCCTTGTATGTGGTCCCCATTGGCATTGTGTATATCTCAAGGACTAGGGTACTTTCCACCAGTGAAACTTCTGGTAAGCTCTGTCTGCACAGAGTTTTTGTCTCTTACCTGTCTTTTTGTGTACCCACCTGCCAAGGTACCTCTCACACAGTATTATAACTTAGGTGAGTTTTCATTTTGGTCTTTAAGTTTCATTAACTTTCTAAGTTATTTCACATACTTACCAGTTTCCCTTCCCTTCTCTTCTCACATTCCCTCCCCTACTCTCCCTTGTAGCCCCCAACCACTCCTCCTCCATCTCCATAAAGAATGGTGCAGGCCTCTATTGGGAATCAACAAAACATGGCATCAAGTTGAGGCAGAACCAATGTCCTCCCCCTGCATCAAAGGCCTATTTCCTGATAACATAGCATGGAGCTCCACAAACAGACCAAGCTACACAATTGTCACACACATGCAGAGGGCTTAGGTCAGTCCCATGCAGGCTCTCTATCTCACTGTCCAGGGTCCATTGCTCCCAGGAGCTCAGGGCAGCTGTTTCCATGGGTTCTGGTGTTTTGACCTCGATTCTCCTGGCTCCTCCTCCATATCTTTGACATGACTCCTAGAACTCACCCCCGTGGATGCCTGTGGATCTCTGCATTTACTTACATCAGTTAGTGAATGAACTCTCTCTGATGACAACTAGAGTAGTCACCAATATAATTATAAGAGATGGCAAGTTCAGGGCACAAATCCACTATTTCTAAGAATTGTAGCTGGTGTAACCCTTGGGGATTCCTGGGTGTTTCTGTAGCACCAGGTTCTTCCCTAACCCCAAAATGTCCCCCATGAAGATATATCTTTCAGTATTCTGCCCTACCTTAAGCCCCCAACCCTGCTACCCAGATCCCACTAGTACCCATCTTACCCATGCTATTCCACTGCCCTCAGTTTACCCAGGAGTTCTTTTCTATTACACCCAGCAAAACTTTAGGTGACCATAGAATGAGAAAAAAAAGATATTTCATGATAAAGCCAGATTTAAACATTACCTACCCACAAACACAGCCCTACAGAAAGTGCTAGAAGAACTCCAGTTAGCTGCACTCACAAAAACACCAGCAACAGACATTTGCACAACAGCAAAACACAAAAAGGAAACACACACACACACACCATAACTACCATAGCAAGAATAAAAAATCAACAAAAATTAAAAATCACCTGGGATTAACATCTCTTAATATCAAGTCACCAATAAAAGTGACAGACAATCAGAATGGATATGAAAACAGGATACATTCTGCTGCTGCATACAGGAAACACACATGAACTGGAAAGACAGACATTACCTCCATACAAAGAATCAGAAAAAGATGGAACTGAAAATCAGGCCAGTGTAGCTACCCCAATATGTATGACTCTATAACACATTTTGCTTCCTTATGGTTTTAGGCAAATCCATCCCCAATGATGTCCAATCAAAAAAACAATGTGAAGAATAGTTTAAAGTTTGCTTCCTACCACATTGATGATGTCACAAGATGTGGCTTCTTCCTTATTCACCTGCAATATCTCTACAGCTCAGAAACTGATTTTGTGTCCTGGATCTGAAATTCACTGAAACACACCATGGTGGCTGTCAGCTACAGAATGTTGTAAGCATTCTAATCTGGTTTTGCTGAAGGGTGATGCCCATCACCTCCTTTCTCAGTTTCTAAATAATCTGTAACATTTATAAGACAAACTTGAATGTGGAATGTAATATGTAGAACTTTTAGAAACCAGACCATCTGTTTTCCAAGCAGTCTTCCCACTGTGCAAGAAAAGCAATGCCTGAGTGTGCACAATGGACAGTGATATTACCAGCACACAGTCTCCCATGCCAGGACGGTGGAACATCCCCCTCCCCAGGGAATCCGCAGTAAACAAAGCTCAGAGTTCAAGGGCCACTGCCCAGGTCAACACAGGGACCAACAGAACCTCAATCTGGCTCATGTTCCATCCCAGTCCAATCAGTATAGATTCTGAGTGCTCAGCCAATCTGCTCTTCCTGATCTGGAGACAGTGGCCCCCACACTTACTATGAGATGGCTTGGGGTCTTCATTACAGCTCCCAATTGCATAACAACAGGAGAGTCCTGGAAAGAACCTATAAGCTACCTCCAACAGGTGTTGCTAATGGCTAAGTCTTCACAAAGTTTCTTATTAGTTATGCTGACCCTGTTTGGCTTTAGGACATTAGCAATCACCCTACTGATTGAGCAGAGACCAGATGACTCAAACCACACTGGCCCTCCCTGCATTGTCTTTCCACACTCCAGTCAGGCAGGGTCCTGATGTGAGAAATTAGTAGTGTAGTTAAATATTTTAATCACCCAGAACACTCTCTGTTCCTTTTCCAAGTCAGAGGGTGCTCTATGTGTACATTCAATTATACCCTCAATGTCCAGCACAGCCAATCCTTTGCTTCAAACCCTGCAACCAAACACAGTTCACATTCAAAGAGTATCTGATGTTAAAAAAAATGCCATGGAAGAGAACACAAGGGAAGGGTTATGGGAGACCTTGTAGGCAGGAATGAGCGAGTGCAAATATTTTCATATAATCTCAAAATGTATATTAAAATGTTGAAACAGGGGCCTGGAGAAACGATTCAGTGGTTAAGAGCACTGGATATACTTTCTAGGGTCATGAGTTCAATTCCCAGCAAGCACATGATGGCTCACAACCATCTATTATGAGATCTGGTGCCCTCTTCTGGCCTGCAGGTGCATATCCTGGCCCAACACTGCATAATAAATCTTTTTAAAAGTTGAAACAGGCATTCTGGCCAGGTGCTCCAGAGACTATGGATTTGTATTAGAGCACACTATTTCTCTCATAGCTCTCTTCTTAAACCTGGATAAGCTGTCGTATTAGACAGAGCAACACCATTTTATCCAGTTCTCCTATTTAGGTTGAAATGGAGTAACTACAGGAATTTGGATTCATGATATGTTCTGTTCTTTATCTAGATTCTTGATTGCCTGATCCTGGAAACTGAGAAATTGCCGGTCAGGACACTAATGGAACATTTAAAATTGATTACCTGACTCCACATGGGTCATCAGGATCATGCTACCCAGAAACTCACACACCTCCTTGGAATTTTTGGGTGGTGGATTCAGGGCTACAGCCTGTTTTAGTCCCTCTGTCAGCCATCTCTGATCATCCTGAAGCTGATACCCTAGGTAGGTGACTTGCTTCTTACAGAACCAAGCCTTTTTTTTTTTTTTTTTTGCTGAAGCCCGATATCCCAATTCCCCCAACCTTTGTAATAACATTGGAAGCAGTCATGTTCTGATTCTGTGGCCAGAAGAAGATCATCTACATATTGGAGTAAAACTATATTTGGGTTGTGGACTCGGAAGTCTGCCAAATCTTGGTGCTGGGCTTCATCGAGAGGGTTGGTTAGTTCTTGAACCCTTGAGGAAGTCGCATCCATGTGAGCTGGCCAGAGTACCAGGTCCCAGGATCTTTTGATTCAAAGGCAAATAGAGGCTGGCTCTGAGGTTTCAGTCTGTGGCAAAAGAATGAATCTTTAAGGTCGAGCACCATATACCAGATGTGGCTTGGAGGCAGCATGCTCAGTAAATTGTAAGGGTTGGGTAATGTTGAATGAATGTCCTCAATCCTCCGATTCACTGCCTGGAGGTCCTGCCTATAGTCCCCCATGCCTGTCTTCTTCACAGGGAGGAGGGGAGTGTTCCATGGACTATGACAGGGTTTAAGGATACCCGACTGCATTATCTTGGTCTTTCTTTGTCTCCCAGGTCCTTAGATTGTCTATGTCTATTTTTAGACTCCTGCACTACGGTGGCCAAATTTTTTGTTAATTCCTGATGTTGCTTTCTATCTCTCTTGTCCTCTGTCTCCTCCTGCAACTTACTAAGTCTCTCGTTCTATTCCTGCATCTCCCTTTTGCTAAAAAAAAAGTCTTTTCAGCCTATTTCACTAAGTCCTGCAGGGTATATCCCTGCAGCCCCTCAAGACATTGTAACTTAGTGCGTGTATTGGGTGCTGACTGTCCGATGAATTACATGATTATGTCAGCTTCCCTCTCCTGGGCCTGGGGGTCAAAAGGAGTATACATCCTGTAAGCCTCCATGAGGCACTCTAAAAACCCGGTGGGGGTTTCTTCCTTACATTGAGTTACTGCATGTACCTTAGCCAAATTTGTGAATTTGTGGGGCATCTCCCTGCCCCTTTGGGACCCACCAACAGAGTCTGGTGATAGACACGGTGATGCTCTCTACCATGTGGTGTGTTGAAGTCCCATTCCAGGTGGGTTAAGTGAAAGTGTGCCTATATCTCATTGGGAAGCTGGGTAATTCTTCTGTCTGGCCCCAGGACGTTCTTTCTAGCAATAGTGGAGAGACCACCTCGAATGCCCATTCCTGATAATGAACTTGATGTCTGTAACCATCCTGGAGCCTTCAATCAGTGACTGATGGAAGCAGAGGAAAACACACACAATTAAGCACTGAACTGAAGCCAAGGAACCCAGTGACAGAGAGAGAGGAGTGATGAGCAAATTGGCAAAGAATGGGCTGGCAAAAACAGCAGAGACAGCTGATCTGAACAGGGGAGTGCTCTTGGACCCCAGACCGACAGTGGGGAGGCCAGCATGGGACTGATCTGGACTCCCCAAATGTGGGTGTCAGTGAGAAGGCCTGGGCAACCTATGGGGCCCTGAGCTGTGGATCAGTGTCTATCCCTGGTATACAAACTGTCTTCATGTGCCTATAGCACAAAGAGAGATGCTCTCTCAGCCTGGACTCTTAGGGGAGTGCCTTGACCCTACCAAGAGTAAAATGACAGACTCTAGATATCCCCTATGTGGAGGGATTTGGCAGTAGGGTGGGAGGGAGGGGGAAGGGGAGTGCGGGAGGAGAGGAGGGACAGGGAACTGGGATTGACATGTAAAACAAGCTATTTAAAATTAAAATAAAAAATGATTAAAAAATGTAATCAGTGTTGTAGAGCTTTTGCCAGTCATGGTCAGCTTAAAAGACATCAAAGAACACATACTGGAGAGAAAGCCTATGAATGCAATCAATGTGTTAAAGCATTTTCAGAATGCTCTAACCTCCACAGACATGAAAGAACACATACTTGAGAGAGACCCTATGAATGTAATCAATGTGGTAAAACCTTTGTATGTATCTTCAATCTTATAATCATACTGCAGAGAAACCCTATAAATGTAAGCAGTGTGGTAAGATTGTGTAATTTGTATATCACACTAATATTTGAGGGCCTGAGAAAATTCATACAGAAAGGGATTTTAATGTACAGGTATTGGTAAGATCTTCAACCAACACCTTTAGTAATATAAGATTCTGGAGAGAAAAATATCTGACAAGTGTGAACAATCTGTTCAAACATTATGATGTCTATATTTTTTTGCCCCTGCAAACTCATGTATCCAATATTGCTATGAATTCACTGGTGATGAAACCCTTTTTGATTTCACATTTTTTATAAAAATAAAAAACATCATTCAGATTGGTTGCGTTCTCTAAATTCAATCCTTATTGCTTGCCTTCTGTTACATGAACAAATTCATGATGAAGGGAAACTGTTAAGACGTTAAATGCCTCAACACCTGGGTAAGAAGAATGAATGCTTGCAAGGGAATATTTTCATGTGTGAAAATCTGTTATTTGGAGATTTTTTAATTTTAATTATGTGATGTCAGGGTGGGATTTTGTGAATGTTCATGCTTCTTTCCAAGACAGTTAGACCCTTGGGTATTTCTGTAGCAGGAACAAGAGGAAATTCTCAGAATCCTGACCTAAGTGCTGGCAATGAACTTGGCATAATTTTGCTCACCTATATCTCTAGCCCTGTACATTTTAAAAATTGTTTTGGATCATTTTGATATCAGATATTTGGGAGGAACTCATGGAAGTGGAAATCCAGTTCATGTAAACAATTTGGTAAAGGCTTCATACTTGTCTTTAGTTTCAATAAAAACAAAACTGTTTTGTGGGAAGCTTTGTATTAGCAAGTTCACTAGACCCAAAGCAAATGATAAATGAATATTTTATTGGGGAAAATTAAGAGACCTTGTGGACTTCCTGCTCCAGAAGATGCAGTCTCTGCCATTTTGTCAGGATTCTACAACCTAATAGAGAGAGAGAGAGAGAGAGAGAGGAGCCCAACTAATGCTTCTGTGTCTTCAAGTCACATAAAAAGAACACAAGGCTCAGCACTGGAGACAACTTCTGACTTCCTCAGAACAGCTGAGCAGAAAGCCTGGCTCCAAAAAAACCCTCCATCTGACGTGCAGGTGCACTACCACTTCTGATTTGATAGTAATGCCTGAGTGACAGGACCAGGTGAGCAGAAGTTAGACAGCGCCTTGCAGGCAGCATTTGAAACACGGCAACCAAGCATTCAAATGGTCTTGCATAGATATAGAAGCTGGTAGGTCTTCCATCTAAACAACTCGGAATCCTGGGTATAGGTACATAGGTTAAACCCCAGAACTCAGGAGGCAAAGGCAATAGGATTTTCTGAGTTTGAGGGTACACTTTTTATTATTATGCATTTGCCAAGAGTTTGCTCTGAAATTTAGCAATACATATCCTCCCACAATGGAGCCCTCATCCAGCCTTCTGATGGGAGAAAGACTTATTATCTTGTTTGTGATCTGGTTCCTACTTTTCTTTCCTGATTGTCTGAAGTTCTTGTGACAACCAGGTAAAAAGCACCTTCCTTTATACCTAACCTCAGTGTACAACCAAAAAACAAACTTCTTTTGTATCCTTAAATCTATCTTGGTAGTTAATATTCTGGGCAACTTTACAGCTGTTTGAGATCATTCTATCCACATAGTAAGTGTAATGGGCTATACAAGCTAGCTAGACACATTGTGTCCAGGAGGAAGAAGGGGATACTCCTGTGGAGTGCAGGAAGACAGCATGGTCTACTATTGGATCCAGGGGCAAGTGAGTGCTATAGAAATTCAGATCTCTGCTGATCTAGAAAAGGTTTTTTTTCTGGGGTGGAAGCCTGGGTCCCTAGCCATTGTGCTGTGTCTTTAAGCAAACTGTAACCCTATGGGAGGTGCTTTTGTCACTCAGGCCTCTCTATCCAATCAGGCCCTAGGTGACCTGCCAGTCAGAAGTGCTACAGAGCCATTCTTGCTGCTGGCTTCAGGCTTGGCTTTGAAGAGAAACTGGTCTCAGTGGTTTTGTGTGCTGTGCTTTGAGCAAGGAGAGGCTAGAAAACCACAACATAGTGAACAAGTGACTGCTGTCCCCATGGGGAGTGGCAGATATTGAGGTGCTGGAGCTGGTGTGGTGGGTATTGTCTAGATCTGTATGGGAAGCTGTTGCCACACTCCCTGTCCTTTGAGGTCCCATGCAGTCCTTGAAAAGCCCTGCACTCTGAAGCAGTGCTTTCAGTGAGTTTACTCTATGGGTTGAGTCTGCTCTGAGCATTGGGAGCAGGGAGCTGTCCATAGAAACATCTTTGTAGTCAACATCAACATGCTTTTGGAGTACCCATGGAAAGCAGGTCACCACACTTGAAGAGGCCTAGATTCTTCAGTAACTTCTAGAGATTAGCACTTTGCATTAAACTTTACATGTAAAATTCATTTATTATTAATTTTGTGGGGGATGTAAAAGGCATCTCATATGTTGGGTAGTAATCCAATAACAAGCTGTGATGCTCAATAGTAAAATTGGTCATAAAAAGGATTTACAACTGCTTAGGAAATAGTAAGTTTCACAAAGTAGAATTTAGATGAGGGAGGACAATCTCTAAAACACCCAAATATACGAATGTGCTAACCAGGCCTGTTAGAGATTAGGATGGGAGGATATACATTTGTTCAATAAGATTGTCAAGACAATTGCCTCCAAACCATTACAAAGGAGCCAATCTTGATTTGCCACCAGCCACTAGGCCAATCCCCATATTAAAGTATAGGCTGATAACAAGCTATTCAAAGAGGCATTGATGGGTCACAAGCATCCTTCAGGACTGGTTTGACACACAGAACCTGTTTTCTTCTTGAGAAAAGCATAGTTATAACAGGTGGACAATAGGACACCAGGTGACAAGTATTTGAAAAGTAAAACACTGTTTTCTTAAGGAGTTTCCTGATCAAGCAACGCTTTGATTTAGGTCCTCAGGCAGTGAGGAGGAACATTCTAGGGAGAGGTCTTAACAGCCTGTGGCCTAGGACATGCGACTTTTCCCTAATGGAATGATGTATTGACAATAAAACACAGAGCATTGTCTAAAACCAAAACTTTGCTTGGGAGAGCTGGTAGTGGTAGTGGTAATACCTTTCTGGAGTTGTTTCTTCAGATTCGGAGAAACAAAGGTTTCTCAGTACATGGAGCTAGAGTTATTAGTCCCAAGGCCGCTGTGGCCTTAATGAGTAATAATCTTGAGATTCCCTTGTGTTTCCCTCATGCAGCATTGTTTGATTAGCCTCCTTCCTGAATTTGTCCCGTTGCAGGATAGTTTCCACAGACTTCACCGAAGTCTCTCATTTTCTTCTATTTTTCCCTGGAGTAGTAGAGTTTTTCTCCTAAAGAAGCTTATTTGGCATGGGGCATATGCTGTACAAGTCCTCATCACCCGACCTTTTATCTTTTCTCCATTCTCCATTTCCTATCATTCCCATCCCGCACCACCTTCACCTCAGGATCCTGTCAGTGAAGGAGGTCCTGCTGTTTAGCCATCTGTTGTACTTAAGAATCAATTCTGGAAATGTTTTTGTTGTGTTTTTCAGCCTCTGCCCAAGTAGCTAGATATGCTGTCTCCTGTACTTAAGTTGTTCAGAGTGTAACCTGGAGCATGAACCTAGAACACTCTTAAGGATGATGGCATGTATGAATTGCAAAATGTGTCCCTGGTAAGGCATATTAATGCTAGAATAGCTACACTTCCATTCTGATAGAAAACTTTTCTGAGGCAAGCTCTTTTATGTTCACTCAGGTGGCCCTGACTCCAGTCTGTTGCTGTCCAAGTCAATGACCTTGCTGTCTTCTGTACTATACGTTCAGGATTCTTAAATGAATGTACCACCTCACGTATTTGAAATTGTCAACATGAGTTCTGTATTTGACTATCTGGTGCATCCACAGGAAAATGATTCCCATGGGGGAGCATTGCTTCTGCCTTCAGACTAGAATAGGAGGAATAGTTTACACTGCAGGAGGATTCAGGATAGGCAACCAGCTGCTGGAGTGATGGTTATGAAAATGGACCTGACTGTGGTAGTGGGAATGTTTTTGTAATTTCCCTACATGTTTTCATTCATGTCATGTGAATAAGCACAGACAAGATTGAATGGCTGTACAGTTTGAAAATTTTACCTTGAGCCAATGAATGTTGAATTTGCAATTAGGTAACTCTCGTATGCACATATGTTATATCCTGCTTGCCAGAGTTATGTCCGCTCAGAGGCTTGAGAAGCAGACCAGTAACTGTAAATTTGTGTCATATTACAAAGCTCAGTAGCCAATATTGGCATATGTGGTAACATCAATCTGTCTCTTATTAATGACTGTAGTAATTTTGCACATGGGTTCTTTCATCTTGGTGAGTCAATATGGCAGCCAGCCACACAGCTACTGAAAAAATTTGACCTAGAAATTGTAGATCATATCTTCATACTCACCAATTTCCCTCCCTGCATGAATAAAATTTGAAATTAATCTAAATGTACACTAAAAGAGAAACCAGGCATGGAGGTGCAAACCGCTATTACCATCACCAGGAATGCAGAGTCTGGTTCTTTGATCCCAGGACTCAGGAGTTAGAGCCACATTTACAGGATAAAAAGAACAAACTAAGAGGCAAGGGGATCCAGGGGTGGTAGCCTCATCCTCACTTGGTCTGTTGTGCCTTCACAGGCTCCTCCTGATTCCTCCTGCTAAGACATCCAATTTCCTTAGTACTTACCAAGCAACGTTTACCCATGTATCAGACACAGTGAACTGTCTCTGAGAGCCCAGAAGACTGGGCCAAGGTGGCTTGGAGCATGTGAGACATTGTATGGGTGTTCTGGGGAAGGGCTCTGGTTTCCTCTGCCCAGCACACCACCCAGAAGACATTTGGATTCTTAGGCTCCCGAGTCCAACCCCACTGTGAAGGCACCATTGACCCATCATAATGGCTTGATGGCACCATCCATGTACACACGAGCTTATTACCATACATATAGGAAAGTCTGCCTGCCTGGCTGGCTCGCTGGCTGTGAACCCTGCCAGTGCCTGGTATCTTTGCAAGTCAGAAGAACTGGCTGGTCTGCTGAAATTAGAGTTATGGATGGCTGTCAGTAGCTTGTTGGTAGGATGTGACCACACAAGAGACAAGAGATATGACAGACAGGAGGGAACAGAAATGAGCTATAGTCCACCTTACTGTTTCAGAGATATGTCAGAGTTACCTGAAACAAATACAAATCCTTGCAAATCTCTGGATGTCCTCTGAGCAGAATGTAATTGTTGTTGAAAACAGAGACTCTTTAGCTGTTCCCTAAATACCCAGGAAAATTCTGAGGGCATGCAGAACCATAAGAGTTCACTGAGCACCTGTTTGTCTACTACTGTGTTCCTTCAAGTTTTTCTCAATTTAGAATGATATTGGCTATAACAGTGTCACCTTTACTATGCTTGAAGATTCTAGTTTTTATTTGACAGACACATGTTCACTCTAGTACTGTTGCCTTTACAGCTTTGATCATGAAGGCATGTTTAAATTTTTCTGGTATGGTTGTATGTTTTCAAGACAGTTTGTGCTTTTTTGTTGTTGTTTTGGCTTTTTTTGGTTTTTTGAATCAGGGTTTCTGTGGGACTTCGAAGACTCTCCTGGAAGTAGTTCTGGTAGACCAGGCAGGCCTCAAACTCACTGAGTTCTGCCTACTTCTGCCTTCCAAATGCTGGGATTAAAGAAGTCAGCTATGTTTTTCTTTCTTTCTTTTTTTTGATGTTTGTCTAGAAATGTTTTCTCTGTGTAACAATCCTAGCTGTCCTAGAGCTCATTTTATAGACCCCGCTGGCCTCAAACTATCTAAGATCAGCCTACCTCTGCCTTTCAAGTGCTGGGATTAAAGGTGGGCTCTATTGCCATGCTGGCTTGGTGGTTTCCATCAAAGACTTTTCTATATTCTGTATTTCATCTTTGATTGCCATTATTTGTGTGTAAGTGGGTACAAGTGTGATTTGCTTGTATTTTTCTTAATTTTGGGGGGCACAGGGTTTCTCTATGTAACAGACCTAGCTGTCCAGAAAATTGCTTTGTAGTCCAGGCTGGTGTTGGACTCAGACATCCACCTGCCTCTGCCTCCTAAATGAGTGCTAGGACTAAAGGACTGCACCACCACTTTACAGTGGCTTTTGTAATTCTTAAATGGTGTACATTCTAGTGTTTGATTTGCTTATTTTTATGATGTTTGAATTATGTACTGATGTCAATTACTTTTGCTCTTATTTAATTTTCAAAGGTAGGCAATACAGCTATAAATTTCCTCATATGACTGATTTCACTGTGTGCCAGGAGTATTTACAGGGAGCTTTCTATTCATTTTTTCTGAGGGAATCTCTCTCTCTATCTCTTTCTCTCTCCCATTATAGATTTCTATTTTGTCCCATTCTTTATAGCATTTGTGATGGGTGATGCTGAGTCTGTTGTTAGGTGGCCCTCTTTTCTGTATCTTGGCACTGAATTTTTCTTGTTTGTTGGATTGTTTTTGACATTATTTCTATTGTGTGTGAGTCAGTATTTCACCTGCTTGCTGACCTGCTTGCTTGCATGCATGCTCACAGCTCCACTATGGAAGATTTCATATTTACAGTTTGATTTTGTGCAGGGAGATAGATATGTATGAGTTCCTTTTAACAATTTATTTAGGTCAAGCACCAGTTGAGATAGAGACTGACTATGGCTTTCTTCTTAAGCACCCTAACCTTGGGAGTGGGGGCGTGTTGTCTGACCTGCTCAAAAACTGATGTGGTTTTTGGGAGTGGGCACCACAAATCTTTTTTGTTTTGTCCCTATCTATGAAGTGAAAAAGAATGTCTGGAGAGACTGTTGGAAGTTCACCTGATCATCTTTGAGTCTCTAATCCAGAGAGTGTGACTCTGAACCAAACAGATGGTGGATGGCTGCCTAAACATAAAGCAATTTGCACTTACACAAGCATGCAGTATAAAAAGAATCCAACTCTGGTGGGGATTATTGTGGTGGGGAACAGAGAATGACTCCAGAAAGAAAAAAGACTTTCTGGCTGCTTAGACACCTGCTGGGGACAAAGTAACACCTCACCTATAGGACTGTTAATAACACCAAGGAAAAATGCATTGTTCCTTCAAATTAGACACTGGAGCAATAGAAACTTTTGTTTATTATGGGTTCACTTTCCTAGGTAAATTGATGTGCTGTGTGTGTGTGTATAGTTGTCTTTCAATGGAAAGTTGGTCAGTTACTCAACAATAGTTATTCACTGGTGTGATGACTGGGCAAATGTACATTCATTGATCTGGTCTTTTCTCTCAGGTTCTCCTCCTCCTCCTCTTCCTCCTGCTTCTTGTTTTCAGTTTTTCTGTATGTAGCTAGCCCTGGCAATTGATCTGTAAATCAGGCTGGCCTCCAACTCAGTGACACCTTGCCCTCAGAGTGGTGAGTTTAAAGGCATGTGCCAAAGTTCCCTGGTCCAAACTGCAGTTTTGTTACTCTCCTTCCTTCCCTCCCTCTCTTCCTTCCCTATAATAATCTCTTTTTCTTTTCATTTTCCAAGACAATATTTCTCTGTGAAGCCTTGGCTGTCCTAGAACTCACTCTATAATTGAGGCTGACCGCAAAATCACAGAGGTCTCCCTGACACAGTCTCACGAGTGCCAGCATTAAAAGGGTATATCACCACCACTCAAAAATTTTACCTCTCAAATCTATGTATGTTTTTATGTATGTATGTATGTATGTATGTATACTAACATATCTATTATATCTGCCCACTTCCAAGAATCCAAATCCTCTGGCCCCATACACAATGAAAAATAATTAAAGTTAAAATAATTAACCTATCATTAATGAAGAAAAACTGCAAAAGGAAGTGAATAAAAGCTAAGGGAACCTGGCATGGGCATGGAAGGAAACGTCAGGTGTTGGTTTGGACAGCTGAGCTAGTCTCTCAGTGTGTGCATACACAGAAGAACAAGCACATAGGATTGCGATGCCTCTTGTTCCTTCCTCATGCTGCAGGATAATACACGTGCCCACTCTCTCACCAGTGCACACCCACACGTGAGCCCAGGAAAAATACTAAAGAATCAGGGTCAGAGAGGTGGAATTTCTAGGTTTTCCAGAAAACACATGGTGATTTCTTGTGCTGGCTTCTGGTGAAAGGGTGCACCTGCATATAGAGTACACATGCATCAAACTAGTACATGAGATTTTTATTACTTTTATTACTTTGGTTTTTGAGTCAGTGATTTCTCTGTAGCTTTAGACCGTATTGTTGAACTTGATCAGTAGTCTAGACTGGCTTCAAACTTACAGAGGTCCACCTGTCTCTGCCTCCCCAGTGCTGCTGGGATTGAAGGCCTGCGATACAAACACCAGGCATGTTCCTTTTTCTTTTCCTTGGTCTGTAAATCCACATTTCTTTTCTCCTTTCTGTCTTCCTTGCTTCCATCTTGAAGAGGTCACTAGCCAAAGGGCATGCACACACACATATACACACTCATACAAACACACATACACACACAAGCCCAAATGCATGCACATGACCACCGATCGGGTGGCAGAGGCATGACGAGTCAGGAGACCACTCATAAGGCGTCAGGTAAGCCCCATCCCGGTGGCGCAGAGTAGAGTCAGTCTAATAACCTAGGTTAACACCACCGTCCCATTCGTCCCATGAAAATGGGGACTAATATGAACAAGGAAGCCAGATTTATTAAAGGAATTCAGAAAGAATTAAGAGATAGAAACATTGAGGTTAAAAAAATAAGGAAGCCAGATTTTTAAAGCAATTCAGAAAGAATTAAGACATAGAAACATTGGTGTTAAGAGAAAAGAATTACTTAAGTTTCTGCTTTTTGTCAATGAAGTCTGTCCCTGGTTTGTCATTACCTGCCCAAAAATAGTTTGCAGTACTTGGAAACAGGTCGGGGCCGAATTAACTAATTATTTTGAAACCAAAGGCTCTGAAAGCGATAATAAGATTATGCGGCAGTATTGGGATCTCTTAAAAAGTATCATTGTTAATGCGGAGAAAAGCCCCCAAAATGAACAAATCCTTAAAGATGCCCAACAACATCTAGAGGTCGCTTCCCTAGGGTGCTCTCATGCTAGCTCCAGAGCAAGTTCTGTCGCTGATCTTTCTAAAGATTGTTCCTCTTCCTCTGCTAACTCTGACATTGATAAGCTTCCTCCTTCTCCTTCTGATCAACCTACCTCATTTGCCCCTAAATTTCACTCTCTAACCACCAGTATCTAGCCCTCCCTACGGGCTGTCGCCTCTGCTCCACCTGAGGAACCTCTCAATCCTGGGGATGCCCAGGAGCTAGAGGAAGAGGCTGCCGCCTACCTTTGGGCCTTCGGGCTTGAGGTCTCTCTGGCCATGAAACCTCCTGCCTATGATCTTTCCTCACTCCCTGATCTTCCTCGATCTGTTTCTCCCAAATAATCCTCCACTGTTGATTCTTTTGCTTCCTCTCTCGTTCAAGCTGTCAGTGACAAGTTTTCACAGCTCCTCTCCTCGGCATCATGTAAACTCCAGTTCCCTCTTTTTGGCCCTGTAGGGAAGGGAGCCGAGCTGCCTCCCCCTGCTAGACCTCTAGACCTCTTCCTGTGGCACAGGGGCGACCACACACTAGACAGGAGGCTTGAGCCAAAGAAGCAGCTCGCCAAAATCCCAATCCCGATGATAGAGCAGGCCTTGGCTATAGCCCCCCTGCTCAAAATTTTCACTAGTGGTCACTGCCTCCTCTGCACCCCCGGCAGATAAAAATCACCTGGATAAATGATGATCCTGTCTGGGTAGGCCAATGGCCTCTAGTCAAAGAAAAATTAGAAGCAGCCCAGCAGCTTGTGCAGGAGCAATTCAATGCTGGCCATATAGAACTCTCCATATCTCCTTGGAATACCCCTACTTTCGTTATCAAAAAGAAATCAGGCTTGTGGATGCTTTATTTTTGGAAGCCACAGATGTAGTTTTTCTGGATGAATTGTTTTTCTTATAGATGTATCGGTGTGGTATGCTTTTGCATTGATCTGCAGGGTGATTTGAATTTTATTTTTACATGCAGTTCAATCAAATTCTATATTTGATACAATGTGTTAAAGGTAGATCAGCCTAGAGTCATGCAGCTGGCAGCTGGGACCCCTGAGTGTCTAGGAGTCCTTAGAGGCTAGGTGGCCTCTCTTGGTAGTCCCTGTGGTGGTAGCGCTGGCTGGTCACAGGAACGAACCTTCAGGGACCTCAACATGGCCCTGAACTCTTGGATTGTTACAAGGATTTTTCATGGGCATTTTGCTACACAGGCAGTGGACAATCCCAGTAGCCCCAGACATGCCATAAGCAACCATTCTGTGATCTCTCCCTAACTCATTTTTCACACCTATGAAAAAAGGAATGTGCCCTGAGTAGATGTTACACTCCCTTGGTGTTCATATGCCTAATTTGCAAATGCAAACATTTTGTTTATGTTTTAAACCCTTCCCCAAAGTAACCGTGCTGGCTGGCTCACCATAGACAGTACACGTGTAGCTCTGTCATGGGCATCCTGTGGCAGGCGTGCTGTAAATTGCACTGATCTTGTGACAGTTTTCTTTATCACACCCAGCAATGAATCTGCTTTACTCATTTGAAGTGATTGTAAACAGACTCACAGTGGCAGGAGTGATGTGGATCTGGGACATTGCCTTGCTTTTATGATCCCAACACATTTCAGTATTATATGCTAGAGTGTGCAGACTGGACTCTGCTCTCTCAAGCACTGTGGACTGGCGTCATCTGGCTTTCCAACAAAAAGTTTTCCACCTCTAAACAGCATGCTCTTTAAGGCCTAAAGAGAAGGCTTGAATGTAAATGTATTAGTTAGGAGTCTTTGTGGCACTTTTGGTCTGTTTAGTTTTCTTGTGATCGGCTAGCCCCCAAAAGTATGTCATTCTAGTTCTATGTGTCCTTTGTCAGCTTGGACAGCATCTGAATGGCCCAGCTAGTGTTACCAGGTCATCTCTGCATTTCTTTAGCCAGTCCTAAACTTAAAGATGTGAGGTCACTGCTGTGTCACACTGTCATTTATGGTACATCCATGGGTGGCTGGGGTACCTGAAGCATTGTGACCCTGCTGGGTTCTAAGTCCATGCTCTATTCAGCCCCACACAAACTGTCTGTGGTCAGGGTACCCAGTGTCTGAAACTAAAGGAGCTTTTACACTCAAACCCCTGTGTGTGTATGTGTGTGTGTGTGTGTGGTCAGTGCCATTAGAGAGCCTTCACTTTGTGTCTTCGGATTTGTTCTGCCATTTTATTGTCTCTCAAGTTGAATGTATCGGCTTAGCCAAATCAGTACAGAAGGTGGTTTCTAAAAACCTTTCAGACAGATGCATAAAAGCTACCTCTGACTTCTCATTGGTTAATGTTTGCTCTAAAGTCTCGATATCCACACTAAATATAGCCAAAATATTGCCTAAATAAGTTGAGTTGTGAACTCCTCTGTTCAGTTCTGGCTTGAAAATGAGTGTGCCATACTGTGATCTGGGGCAGCCCCTCTGCTGTCACTGACCAGGGACTCCTCAGCACTGCCCAGCTACCAGAAAAGTGGCTTCCTGCTCTGTCCTCCTTTTTGTACACTATAAACTCATAAAGGTGCTCCATCTCTGACTCTCATACAAATAATGTATTTTCAGGAGTTGCAAGGATTCAGATAGTACAGGCATGGCTAGGCTTAGACTTGACCCTGTGTGTCAGTGAAGGACTGAGTGTTGTGCTCCTCCTGGACCCTCTCTTTGGAAGTACAGGTCCCCACTGCTGTTGGCAGTGCAGGTCTAACTCCAGGTTTGTTGTGGGGACCCACACCTCTAGCCAGCTCTCCTGTGACTGTCCACTTTGCTGTCATCCTCTTCCATCATGGCTCTGCCTACATCCCCTTGGCCTCTTCTTAAAATTTCCTTGGGCTAATTTTGGGAAGTCATCGCAAGCTCCCAGACTCCTCCACTGGTTGGCTTAGGAAACCTTGAGGACAGTTTTACAGTGTCAGGAAAGCAGGTGCCTTAGTGTAGAGGGGTGCAGGATGGCTCTGTCAAATGTTATCTCTGTATGCTCCTCCCCGTCTAGTTCTAATACATTGTAGACTGTGTGTGTCACCTTGCATACTTTTGGCTTTGACAGCGCACTGCCCTTAGAAGTCCTCACATATTTCTATGTGGAGAAGCAGAGGCATGGAGTGTGTGTATTTGTGGCACCCCAGGTTATTTGGGTCCTCTGTCTTGGCTGAGGGTTTGGTGAAAATTCAGGGAGGCAAAGGCATATGGGCACCAGCACAGGGCCAGCCTTCCCTCTCATAACCCTTGTGAGGGACACCAAACAACCCAAAGCCCTGGCCGGCCACTGCAGTCTTATGGCAGCTAGCCCCTCTTTTTTGGATACATCTTCCATCATCCCCTAATAAGGTGTCCCCATTTAGTACTTCAGCTCCTTATACAAGGCTGTGAATCCTCTGTTAAGCTTTTTGGTTGCCAACCCACTAAGGTTATTGTTCCTTACACCAAGCCAGAACTACAATGGCTAATGGAAAACCATTAAGAATGGGTCATTTTTGCCTCAGGGTTTTCAGGCACCGTGGATAACCACTATCCCCCACACAAATTGCTTCAGTTTTTGCGCTTGCACCCTGTTGTTTTTCCAAAGATTACCAAACTTCAGCCCAGTCCTAATGCCTTCTTAGTTTTTACTGATGGCAGTTCTAACAGCATGGCTGCTTTTAAGGTGGATGGCGTTATTTATCGAGTGCCCACACAGCACACCTCAGCACAGCTTGTCGAACTTGCTGCAATTGTTAAAGTTTTTGAGTTAGTTCCCCAAACTTTTAATTTGTATACAGATAGCTGCTACATTGCAGCGCCCCTTCCTCTTTTAGAAACAGTCCCTTATATTAAGCTTTCCACCCCTGCATCTGACCTTTTTGCCAAGATACAGGAACTCCTTTTACTTTGCACCAAGCCATTTTTCATTGCTCACATTAGAGCACACACTGGTCTTCCTGGCCCTCTGGCTGAAGGAAATGATTTAGTCAATAATGCTACATGACTTCTAGCTGTTCTTGATCAGTCTAACTCTTTACAGTTAGCACAACAAGCTCATAGATTACATCACCTTAATGCACAAACACTTAGGCTACAATATTCCATCACTCATGAACAGGCTCAAGAGATTGTTATATCATGCAAAGCTTGCCTCTCCCTTTTGCCTAAGCCTCATACAGGAGTCAACCCCCGTGGTCTTGTGTCTGGTGAGCTTTGGCAATTGGATGTTACTCATTATTCTGCCTTTGGCAATCTCAAATATATTCATGTTACAGTGGATACCTTTAGTGGCTTTGTTTGTGCCTCTCTCCTAACAGGAGAGGCCACCAAAAACGTTATTGCCCATATTTTACTATTATTCCTGTCCCTATCACCATTAAAACTGACAATGGCCCAAGGTACATTAGGTCTAAATTTAAGTATTTTTGTACAAAATTTGGCATTACCCACAAAACAGGAATCCTCCTTAACCCTCAAGGACAGGGAGTCGTAGAGCGAGCTAATCAGACCTTGAAAAATATGCTCTTTAAGCTTTCTTCCGAAAGTGAAACCCTGTAGGCTCACAAAGACAAGCATCACCTACTTTTAAATCATGCACTTTTTGTGCTCAATTTTCTCTCTCTGGACAGCAATGGCCGATCAGCTGCTGATCGCCTCTGGCACCCTTCAACCCGTGAAAACTTTCGACAGGTACTCTGGAAGGATGTGCACATGGGTCAGTGGCTCGGTTCACACCCAGTCCTTATCTGGGGAAAAGAACATGCTAGCGTTCATAACACCAACAATGGAGAAATGCGCTGGTCAAGCTTTATAACCCACACAGAGAAACAGCCCCTGAGGAATCTCCTGTTTTCTCATTCAGATGCTGTTGACAACAAAACTCCCAGTAAAGATGACACCGCATCACCTGCTACTTCTTCCATTTCTCCTTTTGATTTTTACTTTCCCTCCTTACATCCCTGCCAATCTCCTTTGTTCACACAGTTGGTGCAACCTCCTCCATATCCAGTTTACAGCTGCAGGAAAAAGGTTCCTATGGGAAGGTTCCCGAGGCGCTCACAGGGGTCTACGCCTGTATGTTTCTGGCACTGACCCAGGCCTCACCTTTTCCATTAGACTTTTGAAAGAAATCCCTTCCTTTCGCCCTATTGCTGTTGGCCCCAATCCTTTTATACACCCCTCTGGTGGTGGCTCATTCCTACCCAAGGCTGCCACCCCTCGCCCTCTTCCTAATCTCCATTCTCCAGCTCTCGCTGCCACTGCCACTGTTTATCAACCCACCATGCCTGCCGGTTCAGTCTCCACTGCGGACCTCATCCTTCAGATGGTCAACACCTCAGCCCAGGCACTCTCCAACACCACCTATGAGCGCTGCTGGATTTGCTATTCGCCCATCCCTCCATTCTACGAAGGAATTGCAGCCTTCGGCTCACCCATCTACACCAACGACACCAATCTGCTTCCACTCTAAACATTGCCGACAATACCTCTTTCATCATGTCCAGAACTGGAAGCCCATCAGGTAACCTAAGACAGGCACTTCACCCAACTGCTCTTTTCTTTTACTGTATAGAAAAGGGGGAGATGTTGGGGACTGCTAGAACCCTGAACAAAATGGAGTCTGTCAGCCATTTCTTGGCATTCTGCCTACATGACTGCAAGCACACATGCCCTTGAGACAAAGGAAAAGGTTAGCCATAAAAGTTAAATTTACACAGGGCAGCCCACCCGCCTAGCCAGGGGGAAGTAACCCTTACAGAGCAATTGTCTTTGTTAACAAAAGGTTAAAGTGTTCCTTTGAATACTTCCTACCCCTCCCTAATTCCTGCACCTGACTTAAGCTGACAAGCATTTGTGGAATGCGACTGATGGCTGATGGAAAATTATAGCTTTGTCTTTACCTTATTTGGTGTATATTTGAGTTGAGACTTGATTGGCATGCTTGTACCGCCCCCTGAGATTCTTTTCCTATAAGTACCATCTCACCCCAAAAATAAACGCTCTTGATCAGTGAACGTTGTCTTGAGCCTGTTTCCTTTAACCTCTTGAAGTTTACTTTTAAGATCAGATCTGCTCATGAAGACCCACCAAATTAGTAGCGACCCTCATCACCGCGGGTCGGGGGTCCCCTCTGGGGGTCGCATTACATGATCACACTAACAGAATCATTTTTCTATGAGATTCTTCACATATTTAAAGAGAACTGGAAAAACAGAGAGCTTTACAACTGCTATTGCATTCATAAGCTTTCCTATACTGTAAGTCATACTATATTTGCTAACTTGGACAAACAGAATTGTTTACACTGTCCTAGTACTCACAGGGCTCTCTGCAGTTGGAGTTTATGTATTAACAATGAAGCTGGAAAACAAATTACTTCTACACTTGAATCAAGTCAAATAAGTATACTCAACATATCTTCTTATTGTTCTGAGAGGGACATGTTACATTTTCCCATAACCCTGTGCTCATACAAGCTTGTATCCAGAGTAACATATGATATGCTTAGTAAAGGAAGAATAATAAATAAATGGCTTCCATATTGAATCTACAATTTGAATTTCTTTTCCTCATAGACTTGTTGTGTAGGGATTAAGTTTTATCCACAACTGCCACTTGACATTTAATTCTAACTGCTCCCTCATTGACTTGGTACAGTCACAGAAAGTACATGAGTAAGAATAGATTTACTATGACTATTTGCTTATTAGATTGTTTTGGAGATTTACTTATCACCTCTTCAATATATGTAACTTTTTTAATATGAGTAGTATAAAATGAAGGGATTGAAAGTTCTACATCATTGCTCTCATGCTATTATGATTCAAATGATGATAACTGTTAAGGCATTGTTTCCTTTTCTTCTTTCTTAAAAAGATGCTAAGAAAATGCAATTTACTTACCTTAAATTGAGGTATATGCTTTTGTGAGATTTAATAATCACAAAAACACTTTAAGCTCTTGTTTTGTTTAAAACTTCCTGGATGCATGACATTATCTTCCAGGGCACATTTGTGTCAACTAGCATGTGAAAATTACCTTTCATATATTCCAGAATTTTGATAGTATTCTTCAATATGATGGTCTTCCCAATTGTTTCCTAAAATGTATTACAGGAAAATGTATGTTATATTATTGAAAATTGTGCAAATTTAAGATACTATCTTCAGTAAACCTTAGATCCATGCCTAATTTATTGCCCCATTCTTCTTCTTCCTTAACCCAATTACAGAAGAGCATCAACAACCAAGAAATGATTGCCCCTTATTTAAAACTTGAAGGAAAATTCAGTCTTACCTATAGTGGTGAGGTTCCTGTAGGTCTCCAGCATCACATCTTTGTAGAGAGTTTCTGAGAAGGATCCATTAAAGTCCATTCTTCCCAAGTGAACTCAATATGCACATCATATTAGGTCACTGCATTCTAAAATATCCCATACATGTGTACAACAGAAAACATGATACAAACAATGCTGTAAATGCATACTTCTTTGAAAGTAACTTCATATAATTCTGGTGTTCCCCATGCTTACTTGATTACAGAGGCACTATAATGTAATCACCAAGTCACTATAGAAGGAAACTGAATAGTCATTTCTGTACACTTTGAATTGAATATCACCTTAACAAGCATAGAGAGACAAGTAAACATATCTACTGTCGGAGAATAGCTGGCAGGCTGAGCTAATAAATAGGAAGAGATATCTGGGAGGGAAACAAAGGAAGGAGGAGCCAGACTAGGAAAGGAAAACAGGGATCAGACATCCAGATGCACAGCAAGGTAGAGTAAGAAGTAAAGAAAGGTACAGGGTAGAGAAAGATAAAAGCCCAGAGGAAAAAAGGTAGATGGGATAATTTAATTTAATAAAGAAACAATCCAAGCTAAGGCTGGGAAAGAATAAACCCGCATGTATGATTTCTTCGAGACCTGGGTGGCAGGCTCCCAAAAGTGTAAAGGGATAAAAATAAAACCACAGTGACACAGTTTCATGAAATGCACTCTCACAGTCTCCTCACTGGTTTTCTGACTCTGCAAACATAGAGGCATGCAACAATGTAGCTATAGACTAAATATTCATTACCTTAAATTTTGAAACCCTGTCTCTAAAAGCAAACAAACAGAAAGCTACAAAGTAGGAACGATCAATTGCTGATTCTTAATGACTGTCAAAGATGGCTAGGAGACCTTTTTTATCTGTGGTCCACTATTGGGGTATACCGTGAGGAACCATGTAATTGGTGCAAAACCTTAGACAGTGAAAAGTACTTAAAGAGTACCAGGAAATTATAGGCTGAAGCCAAGAACAAATTGGCTTTGGTGTGTAAAACAAGTTGCAGGATGCACATATAAATCATTTGGGTCCAAAGTTTGTTTGTGTTTTGGTCATGTTAACCTCTAAGCATTCTCCTAAGTAATACTAATACAGAGCGCTGATATTATCTTAAAATGGATCTCATTTTTCTTTGGTATTTATAAGACAGGCTTTCTCTGTATTGTTTTGGAGGCTGTCGGGCCAGCCTAGCCGTGAACTCAGAGATCCACCTGCCTCTGGCTCCCGAGTGCTGGGATTAAAGGCATGTGCCACCATCGCCCAGCAGAATGGATCCTATTAACACATAAACAGAGGAAAAAATACAAACTTATGTGAAAAATGTCTGAACACATTCAAAGAAGGATATATGTGACCTCATCAATTAACAGGAATAGACACAGCATAAATGGTAGTACCTTTTACTAGTGATGATACTGGCAAATTACAGACAGAAAGTGAACTTTGGAAGGGAGACTTGGGAGAGATTAATGACAAATAACCCCAAGAAAGGGTATTCAATTAAAGAGAACTAACTTTTTCCTTCCTCACATTTCATAGGGGACACAAATATCTGGCATCCCTACATTCTATGCTGATGGAAATGGATCAGGAAAGAAAGCATATAATTCAGAAAACGTAAACCCTTCTGATTCTGCCCAAAAGTCAGAATTATATGCTATTCTTAAAATATGTAATATTAAGTAATAATAAGTTACTGATTCCTAATATGCAAAAAGAGATGTCTTGCATATTGAAACTGATGAATATATATCAGATGACAAAGAATTGACTTTATTGTTCATTGACATACAAGACAGAATCAGAAATGGATATCATTTGGATCTGCCAGGCCGTCTGGCACTAGTTAACAATCGAATTGATCAGGTAAATGTGCTGGAGGACTCTGAATTTCATTTAAAAAAATCATTACAATAGCAAAGGTTTGCAAAAAGACTTTTAAATCACCTGGAAAAATGCCAAGGAAATTATAAGGAAATGTCACATTTGTTTATACAACTAAACTTTACTACCTGCAGGAAGTTGCCCAAAGGATACTCAAAGGAATGAAATTTAGCAGATGGAAATATTTCATTTTGGAAAATTTGGAAAATAAAAATATATATACCACACCAGTGATACCTATTCAGGTTTTCAATGGGCTACTGCTTTAAGTTCTTAAAAGGCTGATTCTATAATCACACATTTGCAGGAAGTTATGGCCATTATGGGAATACCTGTAAAAACAAGGAAAATGTCCGGCATATGTCTCGAGCAAGATGGAAGTTTTTTTGTTATTATACTATAAAGCATATTACAGATATACCACACAGTCCTACAGGGCAAGCAGTTATAGAAAGATCAAACTGAACTCTAAAGTATATGCCAATTAAACAGAAAGGTGTAATAAACACCCCAAGAAATAAACTGTATGAGTTTAAAAATTAGAAAAAGAAAGTGAATGGGATTCCTGGCCAGTGCCATGGAGCACATTAATCATTATTTACTACAGCAGTGGGAGAGCAAGAGTGGGAGAAAGAGGCACCAGAAAGACAAAGGGGGTAAGACCAGAGCAGGAGGAGAGAGAGAGAAAGTACAGAATGAGGTGAGAGGAGAGACTGGAGAGCAAGAGAGGGAGGAAGAGACACGAGAAAGACAAAGGGGTAAGACCAGAGCAGGAGGAGAGAGGAAGGGGAGAGAGGAGAGAGAGGGGGGAATGAGAAGACAGAGAGAGAATGGATAGTGAGGAGACAGAGAGCAGAGAATGAAGAAGAGGAGACACAAGAGAGATGGTGGTGGTAAGACCAGAGCAAGAAGTGGGGGCAGAGTGCAGTGCCAGAGAGAGGAAAGATGGCGCTGAGCTGAAAGGGGGAAATCACACCTGGGCAATGAGTGAGGCAGTGATGATGTGGTCAGGATAATGTCAGAGTTCCCACAATAGGTTTTAAGCAAGATATATTTGAGAAAGGTAAGATAGGGGATAGGGTTTTGGGGTTACAGAGCCACAGAGTCTGTCAGGTTACCCCTTGGCCTAGGGACCTTGACAACAGGCAATTAGCAGACAAAGGAATGTTGACACAGGTGGTGGACAGTCACCTCCCTTCTCTGAGAGAGGGGTTCAGACTCCAGTCATGTCATTCCCAGTTGAGGAGGCATCAGAAGTTCCTTTTGGGGAGGGGTGAGTTTAGAAACTTTCATTAAACTTAATTTTTGACCCCTCACAAGGAGGACATTGATAAATTGCCTCAGAGTGTAGCTGGGAATGTGTTACAGAAAGAAATTTTGGAAAGGAATTGGAGATGGAGGTGCTTCCAGTGCAGATTCCTTTTAGGGCAGGAGAGGTCGGGTGTCTGGCAGAAGGAAGCCGGAAAATCAATCAGAAACCACAACACCAGGGAAACACCTCTCCCGGAGTTGGAGGGCTGGACTCCTTTGAATAGGATGAAATGGAGAGGTTGAGGAGTCCAGGGAGGAACAGGAATTATGTGCTGGGTTGAAGGGAAGCCCCCTCATTTCATAGTCTCATTTCACTCCACGGGGAGAGGTGGCTCTTGGTGGGGTAAGGGGAAATAACAAATTGTTTGGGAGCAGCTGCAGCCCTGGGGGAGTGGGATCTACTGCCAATGTCTGATGCTCTTCTGTTGTGCATGGGGCTTTAGGGGGGGCTCACATGTTCTCACCTGAATTCTTGGCTTGGGATAAATTGTCAGATTTTTGGTTATATTTGTGAGCATGGGCCAGAGCAGGCAACTGTACCCATCCTGGGCGTGGTTTAGGTGCCAACACATAGCAATAACAAGTGGGCTCTGCCTGTGAGTTACTTGCTGTCTTTCCAATGCAGCTGGAAAACCAATTAATTGCAAACTTTTATCACATTCAACAAATCTACTCAAATTGGGGACCATTAAATTTCTTTTGTATCCTCTAATTGTCCCAAGAATGGGATTAGTATGTAGCTTCTTTCCATATTCTATGTTTGTATGGCTTATATTTAGAGATACATATGATAGTCTTTTATTGTTTTTTGAGACAGGTTTTCTCTGTGTAGCTTTGGAGCCTATAGTGGAACTCTCGCTGTAGAGCAGGTTGGCCGCTCATTGAGATCCACCTGTCTCTGCCTACAGAGCCATGGACTGGAGCTATGTGCTAACTGTACCTCCTTGAAATGATATACTTATTAAAGGAAGAATGCCAAATAAAAAGTTTCTACCCTGCATTCACACAGTTTGACTTTTTTTTCCTCACAGACATGTGGTATAGAGATTAAGGTTTCTCCACAACAAAATTCATGTCTATCATAACAAACTTTTCAATATACTTAGCAACGTAAAATATATTTGAATAATGCCACATTCACTATAGACGCTTTTGTCTTAGAAGATCTTGGACATAGACTTAAGACATATTCCACATGTATAATGTTAAAATATCTGAGTGGTATGAAACTAAATGGATGGGCATTTCTGTAGCTAAGCTCTCATGGGACTCTGATTCAAATGGTGGCATCTGTTAAGCATTGTTTCTTTCTTTTCTTTTTCACAGGAATACCTCAAAAACACAGACTCTCTACCTGACACTGACGTACATGATTTTGTAAGAAATTAATTATCATTAAAATAATATAAGCTATTGTCATTTACCCTGTTGCTTTTTAAATCTTCCAGGATACATGAAAATTTCTTGAGAGTCAAATTTTTTATAGAGTTGTACATGGAAATCACCTTCTATGTGTTCTAGAACTTTGATGATGTTCTACAATATTATGGTCTTCCAAATTGTAGCCTAAAATTCGCTATTAGAAAATATATGATATATGAATGGAAATTGTACAAAATTTAAGTTAATATCCTCAATGTTTTATTCAACCGATTTTCCCTTTTCTCAATGTGAATTACAGAAGAGTATCAATAACCAAGAAAGAGTTGTCCTCTTATTTTAAAATCATGAAGGAAAATTCAGTCTTACCTATGGCAGAGATGATCCTGTAGGTCTCCAGCAACACATCTTTATAGAAACTTTTCTGGGAAGGATTCAACAAAGCCCACTCTTCCTGAGTGAAGCTGATGTGCACATGATCATAGGTCACAGCATACTAAAGTATCTCATGTATGTATTAAACAGAGAGTGTGATACTGACATTGCAAATGTATGCTTCCTTGACAATATAGTCATATAATTCTGGTGTTTCCCACCCTTATTTCATGACATGGACATTATTATGTATTCACCCCATCACTTTAGAAGGAACCTGAGTAGGAGGGTTACATGCACTATTTCTTGGCCCTTGAAATACCTGTAGCCTTGAGAAAGAAATCCCAATGAAGAGACACAAAGGGAGATGCAAACTAGTAAACCAACACTACTGAGATGGATGACAGGACCAGACTAACCCTGCACTCTGATTTTAAGGTAAGTCTTATTTGTCATATTTCAAACAAAATTACTACAGTCATAAGAGACAGATTGACGTTACCACATATGCCTATATTGGCTACTGAGCTCTGTAATATGACACAAATTTACAGTTACTGATCTGCTTCTCAAGCCTCTGAGCTGACATAACTCTGGCAAGCAGGATATAACATATATGCACACGAGAGTTACCTAATTGCAAATTCAACATTCATTGGCTCAAGATAAAATTTTCAAACTGTACAGCCCTGCAAACTGGTCTGTGCTTATTCACATGACATGAATTAAAACATGTTGGGAAATTACAAAATCATTCCCACTACCACAGTCAGGTCCACTTTCATAACCATGATTTCAGCAGCTGCTTGCCTATCCTGAATCCTCCTGCAGTGTAAACTATTCCTCCTATTCTAGTCTGAAGGCAGAAGCAATGCTCCCCCATGGGAATCATTTTCCTGTGGATGCACCAGATAGTCAAATACAGAACTCAAGTTGACAATTTCAAATACGTGAGGTGGTACATTCATTTAAGAATGCTGAAGGTATAGTACAGAAGACAGCAAGGTCGTTGACGTGGAGAACAACATCCTGGAGTCAGAGCCACCTGAGTGAACATAAAAGAGCTTGCCTCAGAAAAGTTTTCTATCAGAATGGAAGTGTGGCTATTCTAGCATTAATATGCCTTACCAGGGACACATTTTGCAATTTATACATGCTGTCAACCTTAAGTGTGTTCTAGGTTCATGCTCCAGGTTACACTCTGAACAACTTAATTGAGACAGGAGACAGCATGTCTAGCTACTTGGGCAGAGGCTGATTTACACAGCAAAAACATTTCCAAAATTGTTTCTTAACTACACCAGGTGTCTAAACAGCAGGACCTTCTTCACTGACAGGATCCTGAGGTGAAGGTGGTCGGGGTTGTGAATGATAGGAAATGGAGAATGGAGAAAAGATAAAAGGCCGGGTGATGAGGACTTGTACAGCATATGCCCCATGCCAAATAAGCTTCTTCAGGAGAAAAACTCCTCGTCTGCTACTCCAGGGAAAAATAGAAGAAAATGAGACACTTTGGTGAAGTCTGTAGAAAATATCCTGCAAGGGGACAAATTCAGGAAGGAGGCTAATCAAACAATGCTGCATTAGGGGAACACAAGGGAGTCTCAAGATTAATACTGATTAAGGCCAAACACCTTGGGACTAATAACTCTAGCTCCATGTACTGAGAAACCGAATCTGAAGAAAGAACTCCAGAAAGGTATTACCACTGCCACTACCAGCTCTTCCAAGCAAAGTTTTGGTTTTAGACAATGCTCTCTGTTTTATTGTCAATACATCACTCCATTAGTGAAAACTCTCATGGCCTAGGCCACAGGCTGTTAAGAACTCTCCCTAGAATGTTCCTCTTCCCTGCCTGAGGACCTAAATCAAAGCCTTGCTTTATCAGGCAACGCCTTAAGAAAACAGTGTTTTACTTTTCAAATACTTGTCACCTGGTGTCCTATTGTCCACCTGTTATAACTATGCTTTTATCAAGAAGAAAACAGGTTCTGTGTGTCAAACCAGTCCTTAAGGATGCTTGTGACCCTTCAATGCCTCTTTGAATAGCTTGTTACCGGCCTGTACTTTAATATAGGGATTGGCCTAGTGGCTGGTGGCAAATCAAGATTGGCTCCTTTGTAATGGTTTGGAGGCAATTGTCTTGACAATCCTATTGAACAATTATGTATCCTCCCACCTAATCTCTAACAGTCCTGGTTAGCACATACTTATATTTGGGTGTTTTATAGACATTCCTCACTCATCTAAATTCTAGTTTGTGAAACTTACTATTTCCTAAGCAGTTGTAAATCCTTTTTATTACCAATTTTACTATTGAGCATCACAGCTTGTTAGTGGATTATTACCCAACATATAAGATGCCTTTTACATCCTCCACAAAATTAATAATAAATGAATCTTACATGTACAGTTTAATGCAAAGTGCTAATCTCTAGAAGTTACAGAAGAATCTAGGCCTCTTCGAGTATGGTGACCTGCTTTCCATGGGTACACCAAAAGCATGTTGATGTTGACTACAAAGATGTTTCTATGGACAGCTCCCTGCTCCCAATGCTCAGAGCAGACTCAACCCATAGAGTAAACTCACTGAAAGCACTGCTTCAGAGTGCAGGGCTTTTCAAGGACTGCATGGGACCTCACAGGACAGGGAGTGTATCAACAGCTTCCCATAGAGATCTAGACAATACCCACCACACCAGCTCCAGCACCTCAATATCTGCCACTCCCCATGGGGACAGCAGTCACTTGTTCACTATGTTGTGGTTTTCTAGCCTCTCCTTGCTCAAAGCACAGCACACAAAACCACTGACACCAGTTTCTCTTCAAAGCCAAGCCTGAAGCCAGCAGCCAGAATGGCTCTGTAGCACTTCTGACTGGCAGGTCACCTAGGGCCTGATGGGTTAGAGAGGCCTGAGTGACAAAAGCACCTCCCATAGGGTTACAGTTTGCTTAAAGACACAGCACAATGGCTAGGGACCCAGGCTTCCACCCCAGAAAAAAAACCTTTTCTAGATCAGCAGAGATCTGAATTTCTATAGCACTCACTTGCCCCTGGATCCAATAGCAGACCATACTGTCTTCCTGCACTCCACAGGAGTATCCCCTTCTTCCTCCTGGACACAATGTGTCTAGCTAGCTTGTATAGCCCATTACACTTACTATGTGGATAGAATGATCTCAAACAGCTGTAAAGTTGCCCAGAATATTAACTACCAAGATAGATTTAAGGATACAAAAGAAGTTTGTTTTTTGGCTGTACACTGAGGTTGGGTATAAAGGAAGGTGCTTTTTACCTGGTTGTCACAAGAACTTCAGACAATCAGGAAAGAAAAGTAGGAACCAGATCACAAACAAGATAATAAGTCTTTCTCCCATCAGAAGGCTGGATGAGGGCTCCATTGTGGGAGGATATGTATTGCTAAATTTCAGAGCAAACTCTTGGCAAATGCATAATAATAAAAAGTGTACCCTCAAACTCAGAAAATCCTATTGCCTTTGCCTCCTGAGTTCAGGGGTTTAACCAATGTCACTATGCCCAGGATTCTGAGTTGTTTAGATGGAAGACCTACCAGCTTCTATATCTATGCAAGACCATTTGAATGCTTGGTTGCCCTGTTTCAAATGCTGCCTACAAGGCGCTGTCTAACTTCTGCTCACCTGGTCCTGTCACTCAGGCATTACTATCAAATCAGAAGTGGTAGTGCACCTGCACGTCAGATGGAGGGTTTTTCTGGATCCAAGCTTTCTGCTCAGCTGTTCTGAGGAAGTCAGAAGTTGTCTCCTGTGCTGAGCCTTGTGTTCTTTTTATGTGACTGGAAGATACAGAAGCATTGGTTGGGCTCCTCTCTCTCTCTATTAGGTTGTAGAATCCTGACAGAATGGCAGAGACTGCACCTTCTGGAGCAGGAAGTCCACAGGGTCTCTTAATTTTCCCCAATAAAATACCCATTTATCATTTGCTTTGGGTCTAGTGAACTTGCTAATACAAAGCTTCCCACAAAACAGTTTTGTTTTTATTGAAACTAAAGACAAGTATGAAGCCTTTACCAAATTGTTTACATGAACTGGATTTCCACTTCCATGAGTTCCTCCCAAATATCTGATATCAAAATGATCCAAAACAATTTTTAAAATGTACAGGGCTAGAGATATAGGTGAGCAAAATTATGCCAAGTTCATTGCCAGCACTTAGGTCAGGATTCTGAGAATTTCCTCTTGTTCCTGCTACAGAAATATCCAAGGGTCTAACTGTCTTGGAAAGAAGCATGAACATTCACAAAACCCCACCCTGACATCACATAATTAAAATTAAACAAAATGTCTAACTAAACAGATGTTCACACATGAAAATTTTCCCTTGCAAGCATTCATTCTTGTAACCCAGGTGTTGAGGCATTTAACGTCTTAACAGTTTCCCTTCATCATGAATTTGTTCATGTAACAGAAAGAAAGCAAATAGGATTGAATTTAGAGAACTCAACCAATCTGAATGATGTTTTTTATTTTTATAAAAAATGTGAAATCAAAAAGGGTTTCATCACCAGTGAATTCATAGCAATATTGGCCACATGAGTTTGCAGGGGCAAAAAAAGTATAGACATCATAATGTTTGAACAGATTGTTCACACTTGTCAGATATTTTTCTCTCCAGAATCTTATATTACTAAAGGTGTTGGTTGAAGATCTTACCAATTCCTGTACATTAAAATCCCTTTCTGTATGAATTTTCTCAGGCCCTCAAATATTAGTGTGATATACGTATTACACAATCTTATCACGCTGCTTACATTTATAGGGTTTCTCTGCAGTATGATTATAAGATTGAAGATACATACAAAGGTTTTACCACATTGATTACATTCATAGGGTCTCTCTCAAGTATGTGTTCTTTCATGTCTTTGGAGGTTAGAGCCTTCTGAAAATACTTTAACACATTGATTGCATTCATAGGCTTTCTCTCCAGTATGTGTTCTTTGATGTCTTTTAAGCTGACCAAGATGGAAAAAGCTCTACAACACTGATTACATTTTTTTATCATTTTTTATTTTAATTTTAAATAGCTTGTTTTACATGTCAATCCCAGTTCCCTGTCCCTCCTCTCCTCCCGCACTCCCCTTCCCCCCCTCCCTCCCACCCTACTGCCAAATCCCTCCACATAGGGGATATCTAGAGTCTGTCATTTTACTCTTGGTAGGGTCAAGGCACTCCCCTAAGAGTCCAGGCTGAGAGAGCATCTCTCTTTGTGCTATAGGCACATGAAGACAGTTTGTATACCAGGGATAGACACTGATCCACAGCTCAGGGCACCATAGGTTGCCCAGGCCTTCTCACTGACACCCACATTTGGGGAGTCCAGATCAGTCCCATGCTGGCCTCCCCACTGTCGGTCTGGGGTCCAAGAGCACTCCCCTGTTCAGATCAGCTGTCTCTGCTGGTTTTGCCAGCCCATTCCCCGCCAATTTGCTCATCACTCCTCCCTCTCTGTCACTGGGCTCCTTGGGTTCAGTTCAGTGATTAGTTGTGTGTTTGCCTCTGCTTCCATCAGTCACAGGATGAAGGCTCCCAGATGGTTATAGACATCAAGTTCATTATCAGGAATGGGCATTCGAGGTGGTCCCTCCACTATTGCTTAGCTTGCCAATTGACTGATTACATTTATGGGATTTCTCTCCAGTGTTCATTTATGGAGTCAGAGACAACAGTGACAAGCAAAGACTTAACCATATTGCACACATTCATGTGGTTTCTTTCCAAGATGAATTTTTTCATGCCTTTGAAGAAACTTAGTATCTGTATAAATTAATTTCATAATTTGGCCTAAGTGTAAAATAGAATCAGATCCTAAGTTATATATTCATAATGCTTTCCTTCATGAGGGGTTGTTTTGTTGCCTTGATGATACCTGTGATTGATAGTAAGAGCTTTTATTTCATGGCCCACATTTATCGAATCTATTTTATGGAAGATTTTTCATATATTTGAAAACAGCTGGAGGAACTCAGAGCTTTGACAAACTTATTGCAATTATAAGTTTTCCTATACTGTGAGTTATACTACACTGGCAGAGTGTTCCAGGATAAATGAAAGTATTCATACATTCCACTGATCATAGGGATTTTCTGCAGTGTGAGTTTATCCATATCTTTCCAATGAAGTTGGTAAAACAGTTAATTGCATACTTATATCACATTCAACAAATCTACTCAAAGTGGGGATGTCTCAATAACTTTCATATGATCTAATTGTCTCAAAAATGAGAGAGAGAGAAAAATGGGGGGCATGAGGTGTATTGCTTCTTTCCATATTCTATGCTCACATGGCTTATATTTAGAGTGACATATGATATTCTTTCTTTTTTTAGCATTTGGAAACAGGGTTTCTATAAGTTGCTTTGGAGCCTGTCCTATAACTCTCTCTGCATACCAGGCTGCCCTCCAAATCATTGAGATTCACCTGCCTGACCCTTTCAATATGTTTAGCAAAGTCACAAATATATGAGTAATGACAGCTTTACTATAGACTCTTTTTTTCTTAGAAAGTTTTGAACATATATGTATCACCTACTCAATGTACAATTTATAATATCTGAGTGGTATGAAACTAAATGTGTTTATATTTCTACAGCATAGCTCTCATGGGGCTATATTGCAAATGGTAGCATCTCTTAAGGCATTGTTTCCTTGTTTCCCTTTTCACAGGCATGCCTTTGAAACACAGAATAGATACCTGACACCGAGGTATTTGTATTTTTTTGGAAATTAAGAATCATTAATGTACTTTAAGATGTGCTTATTTACATTGTTGCTTTTCTTTAAAATTTCAAGGATATCTGAGCATTTCTTCAGAGACAAATTTGCTTAAACTTGTACACAAAATTACCTTTTATATTTTCTAGAACTTTGGCAATGTTCTTCAATATTATGGTCTTCCCAACTATAGTCTAAAGTACAATACCAGAAAATATAAGATGTATGAATGGAAATTGCACAAACTTTAAGTTAACATCTTCAGGGAACCTTAGAACTATGTCTCATTCACCCACTTTTCACTTGTCTCAATCCAAGAGTATCAACAACCAACAAATTGTTTTCTCATTATTTTAAATCAAGAAATAAAATTCAGCCTTACCTATAGCAGTGAGGTTCCTGTAGGTCTTCAGAATCACAGGTATGCAGAGACTTGTCTGAGAAGGTTTCTGCAAATCACTCTGGTCCTGAGTGAAGTTGATTTGCATATCATCCATAAGTCAATGCATCCTAAAATAACCTATACATGTGTAAAACAGGAAGTGTAATACTCACAGTCTAAATTCATGCTTCCTTGACAATATATTCATACAATTCTGGTGCTTCCCACACATAGTACATGAAATGGACATTATAATGTAGTCACCCAGTCACTTTAGATGGAAACAGAATAGGAGGTTTACATGCACCATTTCTTAGCCCTTTAAATAGCATATGGCCTTGAGAAACAAATACAAGAAAACACTGATAAAGGGATAGTCAAGCTAGCAGATCAACACCACTGAGAACACATCAGAGAAATTGTATGGTAGGGCCAGCCATTAACAGCAATACCCCAGTACCTGGTACCAATGTCTGTATTTGTTAGGTTTTCATTTCTGGGATAAGACACCATGAACCATGGCAACTCTTACAAAGGAAATATTTAATTGATATGTCTCCCTAAAATCTAAGAGGTTCAGTTAGCCATCATCATGGTAGAGTATATGGCAGCCTGCAGGCATATGTGGAGATGAAGGTTAGAGTACTTACATGCTGGATCACAGTCAACTGGAATTTCAATAGCACACTGGGCAGCCTCCAGAATATAAGAAACATCAATGTCTGACCCCACAGTGACGTGCTTCCTCTAACAAGGAAAAGCCCACTGCAGTCAGGGTCCTCCAGCCATCAGTCAGCTAGGCTGTATCATGTACTCACATTGAAGTAGTGGCAATAAGACCACCCTGCCACCCCTTCTGATGTAAAGCAAATTCCAAGTAACAAGCCTGGGGTTTACTAGTGAGTTAAAGATTAGCTTAATTGGAAAAACTACTAGGTCCTCAGGAGACAGGCCTGAGCAGTAGTAAATTACAATAGATAGGATCAGATCCTGCTGTCAGGTTAGTAAGAAACATAGGAATTCCTACCATTGACTTCCTGACCTTCCCCCCTTCCCCTCCATACTTCTCCTATATAAATCCTTTGGAAAGAAATAAAGTTGTTGCCTTAATCAGAATCCTGTCTTGGCGTCCATTCCTGTATCCCCTGTCCTCCATCTTTCTCCTAGGTGTCCACCAGACACATGTTGAATGTACTGAAGTTCGGGATATATTTGGCACCTAACGTGGACTGAAATCGGATAGCCAGGAGGAAGATGGCACTCACTGAGTGAAGGGCCCTTCCAGATCATCCCCCAGGGGATGGCACAGTCTTAATTTCAGTGACCCGCTGAAAAGAGCAAAAAAGGTGGTGACTGCCTTCAAGATTTTTAAGGGAATATATAAGGAAATTGTTGGTCAGATAATTGTACATTTACTTGCATGTGATTTGATAGCTAAGAGACCTAAAATAAAGCAAAACTGCAGAGCCTTTTGGAGTTTAAAAGGCTCCTTGCCCTCTCACAGTAGCCACTGCTGCAGCTGTATCACAGGTGCTGTGCCAGGGCTTGGGGAAGCAAAGGAGCTACATGCAAACTTGCATACTTGTGGAACAGCAGGAAATATCTGACCCTGAATCAGTTAGCAGTATGATAAGTGACCTCAGTGCCTACTGAGGAGCAGCTAGATCAGAAACCAAACAAACAAAAACCGTATAGGACAGAGGGATTAGAAACAAGTAATACAGAGAGGCAGACATCTAGTGGTAAAATTCAGCAAAAACTAAGAGTCTTGAAAGATTAAGTGAAATCACTCTCACAGGAGAAAAGAACTTTTCAAGTTTCCTCAGATCAGAGAAATGTACCTTTGTCTAAGGCAGCCTAGGGGCAAGCACCCCTCAAGTCATGGCCATGGCCGGCAGCCAACTGGTCAGAAACCTCCAGTGCAGGTTAGTGTTAGAGAAGAGGCAAACAAAACACACAAACAAAAATGAGCCCAAAACCTTCCTGTTTGTTATAAGGTGCTCCCTGAGAAATAACAATTACAAAAATATAGATCAGCAGTTAACACTTTAGATAGTAGTGTATAAACAGATTGGCTCAGCAGCGGAGAGAACTTGGAACAAGCTTCCAGTTGCCAGGACACAGGCTAAATAAAGGCTTCAGAAAGAGCAGGCACGGACCAAACGAGTTGTTTCAAAAAATTTTCTCTCTAAGTTAATGCAGGCTTCATCCAAAACAAGGGGAGATAAAGGTCTTAAATCTTTGATTGAGAAAACTAGCTTATAAAATGTTTATACAATATGCTAGGCCATGCTAAGACCTTATAGAAAGGAAAGTGACACAAATTAGTCTATTAAAGATTTGTTCAGATAGTGGGCCTTATAGAGAAAAAAGACAACATAGATAAATTCAGATTTGTTCAAATATTGTATAATCAGAAAACAAAAATTGGCTATAGCTGCTGGGTTCCAAGAGACTTCAATTAAGGATGTTTCATTTCAACTAACTAATCATAACCTAGGCAATAGGAGAGACAAGAGATATGTGTGCACTTTCAGTGTGTAAGGTATGGCCACACCAGTATGTTTGGAATGTGAGTGTAAATGCATAAATGTTGACACAAACAACTGTTTGAATTGCCTTGGATATGATTAAAAGTATACTTACATCACTTTAGATAGATTAAAAAGCTACCTAAATTGCTTTAGATATAGCCAAAAGGAGCATCCATCCAGTCAGTTAATGTCTTAACAGGAAAGATGAAAGATTTAAGCCTTCAGAGCCAGTCAATAGAAAATAGCAGAAGCCTAGGAGCCAAGAGAATCTGCATGGATGATTCTATGGAGTTTAACAAAGGCAAGAATAAAGAGATCCTCCTAGATTTTTATGGTTAAAAAAGAAAACCTAGAAGTTAGAAGTTAATACATGATTTGAAAAAGTGTTTTTCAGGGAACTAGTCTTGGTCAGGCCTCACCCCCAAAGATGTCTGTGTAGATGCAAATTAGCCCTTGTCAGCTAAGATGCTAATGAGGCATTGTCAGCTAGTGAGAGCTCTACTGGAAAAGGCTCCTCACAGACTGAGTAATTTTCAAATGTTATTTGGGACATATGTTGTATTGTAACAGAAATTAAACTGAAAGACCACAGAATGGGATGTATGGTGTTGCAACCTTAATTGCAGAAGGGCTGTAAATCCACAAAAGGCCAAATCCTGGGCTGCTGACCACCTGTGATGAACTGACAAGGGCGTCAGAGATGGGCAAAAAAGATTCATGGGAAACGATGAGATGATAACCACCATTTACTTAGGGAGAGATGATTAACACATACCAAGGTCTGAGGAATTTACAATGTGTAGGTCAGGAAGACAAATTTCCCTGGTCTGTAGTCACGTACCCCCAGTCACAAGATAGGGACCCCTCCCAAAGTCTTGTGGTTTTTGTCTTTAAACGCTGATTGTAACTGAACCTCAGGGCCAATTGCTCTAAAAGCTGACCAAGAGGCCCATCTGCAGATGCCTAATTAAAACCTCTTGCATGTTGCATTAATTGGCACATGGACTCTTGATTCTTGGGGTGACGAATCCAGCTTGGGGACCCCTCCTCAATTCTGGGAACCCCAACATTTAGAGGTCCCACTGAGATCATGTCCCCCAGACTCAACTCTGCTGCCAATTGGAGGTAAGACTAAGCTCACAATTTATGTTCTGTGTGTTCTCTCCTGTCTGAATCTATACTGGTGCGGTTTTGTTTTTTGTGCCACAGAGACCTGTATTGTGCCCTGGGACAAAAGTTCCAGGGACCTGTATTGTGCCCCAGATGGAGGTGGCAGTGGAATTGTATTTGAGGCTCAGACGAAAGTTGTGAGGACCTGAAGTTGTGCCTGAAGGACCTGTATTTCGTGCCCGTACTGGAATCTTCTTTATAGCCGTGGCCTGTCTCTAGTCTTTCGTACGGTTTGTCTTCATCTGTACCCATGGGACAAACTCTAACAACCCCCTTAATTTTGACTTTAGGTTATTGGCCAGACGTCTTGGACCTGGCCCACGATAGAGCAATGGAGGTTCGAAAGAAGAGATGACAGAATTTCTGTTCTTCAGAATGGCCTTTAATGTAGGCTGGCCTAGGGATGGTACCTTTAATAGCATCCCTATTTTACAGGTTAAAGCTCAGGTTATTCAACCCAAACTTTAAGGCCATCATGTCCAGGTCCTTTACATCATCACCTGGGAAAGTCTGAGCTGCAACCCACCCCCTTGGGCTAAGCCTTTCCTCCCTCCTTCTTCTCCAAACCCCTGACCGGCTCCCTTGCCTTCCCACATATCCCTGATGCCCGCTCCTTTGGCACCCATTTCAACTTCCTCTGTTTCCCTTAACAGAAACCCAAACTCCTGATTCCAAACCCAAAGCCTCCCCCCCCCGTCCTACCAGATACTCAGGAGGATCTCCTCCTGGACCCTCCTCCGTACCACCCTGCCCCTCTACCAGTTTCACCCCTGCCACCAATACCTCCCTCAGTGCCCTCCCCAGAACCTCTGGTTCCAGAGTCCACCTGGGCTCCAATTCCCTCACCCCCCTCTACCAGGCTATGACCATGGAAAGATCAAGCAGCAGAGGGAGCCGATGAGCCTGAGACCCCCAAGGCTTTCCCACTCTGCTCGATGGGGGGGAGGAACTACCAATACTGGCCCTTCACCTCTGATGATCTCTACAACTGGAAAACTCATAACCCTTCTTTCTCACAAGACACCCAGGCCCTAACATGTCTCATTAAGTCCATCCTCATTACCCACCATCCCATATGGGATGATTGCCAGCAGCTACTACAAACTCTCCTCACAACAGAGGAGAGGAAGAGAGTCCTCCTGGAAGCTAGAAAGAATGTCCTGGGGCCAGATGTGAGAATTACCCAGCTTCCCAATGAGATAGAGGCACACTTTCCCTTAACCCACCTGGAATGGGACTTCAACACACCACAAGGTAGGGAGCATCACCGTCTCTATCACCAGACTCTGTTGGTGGGTCCCAAAGGGGCAGGGAGATGCCCCACAAATTTGGCCAAGGTACATGCAGTAACTCAATGTAAGGAAGAAACCCCTGCCGGGTTTTTAGAGTGCCCCATGGAGGATTACAGGATGTATACTCCTTTTGACCCCCAGGCCCAGGAGAGGGAAGCTGACATAATCATGTAATTCATCGGACAATCAGCACCCAATATACACACTAAGTTACAACGTCTTGAGGGGCTGCAGGGATATACCCTGCAGGACTTAGTGAAATAGGCTGAAAAGAATTTTTTTAGCAAAAGGGAGATGCAGGAAGAGAAAGAGAGGCTAAGTAAGTTGCAGGAGGGGAGAGAGGACAAGAGAGATAGAAAGCAACATCAGGAATTAAAAATTTTGGCCACCATAGTGCAGGAGTCTAAAAATAGACATAGACAGTCGAAGGACCTGGGAGACAAAGAAAGACCAAGATAATGCACTCAGGTATCTTTAAACCCTGTCATAGTCCATGGAACACTCCCCTCCTCCCTGTGAAGAAGACAGGCATGGGGGACTATAGGCAGGACCTCCGGGCAGTGAATCGGAGGATTGAGGACATTCATTCAACATTACCCAACCCTTACAATTTACTGAGCATGCTGCCTCCAAGCCACATCTGGTATATGGTGCTCGACCTTAAAGATGCATTCTTTTGCCTCAGACTGAACCCTCAGAGCCAGCCTCTATTTGCCTTTGAATCAAAACATCCTGGGCCCTGGTACTCTGTCCAGCTCACATGGATGCGACTTCCTCAAGGGTTCAAGAACTAACTAACCCTCTCCGATGAAGCCCTGCACCAAGATTTGGCAGACTTCCGAGTCCATAACCCAAATATGATTTTACTCCAATATGTAGATGATCTCCTTCTGGCCACAGAATCAGAACATGACTGCTTCCAATGTTATTACAAAGGTTGGGGGAATTGGGATATCGGGCTTCAGCAAAAAAAAAAAAAGGCTTGGTTCTGTAAGAAGCAAGTCACCTACCTAGGGTATCAGCTTCAGGACGATCAGAGATGGCTGACAGATGGACGAAAACAGGCTGTAGCCCTGAATCCGCCACCCAAAAATTCCAGGGAGGTGTATGAGTTTCTGGGTTGCATGATCCTGATGACCCATTTGGAGTCAGGTAATCAATTTTAAATGTTCCATTAGTGTCCTGACAGGCAATTTCTCAGATTCCAGGATCACGCAATCAAGAATCTAGATAAAGAACAGAACATATCATGAATCCAAATTCCTGTAGTTACTCCATTTCAACCAAAATAGGAGAACTGGATAAAATGATGTTGCTCTGTCTAATATGACAGCTTACCCAGGTTTAAGAAGAGAGCTATGAGAGAAATAGTGTGCTCTAATACAAATCCATAGTCTCTGGAGCACCTGGCCATAATGCCTGTTTCAACTTTTAAAAAGATTTATTATGCAGTGTTGGGCCAGGATATGCACCTGCAGGCCAGAAGAGGGCACCAGATCTCATAATAGATGGTTGTGAGCCATCATGTGCTTGCTGGGAATTGAACTCATGACCCTAAAAAGTATATCCAGTGCTCTTAACCTCTGAACCATTTCTCCAGGCCCCTGTTTCAACATTTTAATATACATTTTGAGATTATAATGAAAATATTTGCACTCGCTCATTCCTGCCTACAAGGTCTCCCATAACCCTTCCCTTGTGTTCTCTTCCATGGCATTTTTTTAACATCAGATACTCTTTGAATGTGAACTGTGTTTGGTTTCAGGGTTTGAAGCAAAGGATTGGCTGTGCTGGACATTGAGGGTATAATTGAATGTGCACATACAGCACCCTCTGACTTGGAAAAGGAACGGAGAGTGTTCTGGGTGATTAGAATATTTAACTACACTACTAATTTCTCAGATCAGGACCCTGACTGACTGGAGTGTGGAAAGACAATGCAGTGAGGGCCATTGTGGTCTGAGTCATTTGGTCTCTGCTCATCCAGTAGGGTGATTGCTAATGTCCTGAAGCTCTACAGGGTCATCTCAACTAATGAGAAATTTTGGGAAGTCTTAGCCTTCAGAAACACCAGTGGGAGTAACTTATAGGTTCTTTCCAGGACTCTCCTCTTCTGCAATTGGGAGGTGTAATGAAGACCCAAAGCCATCTCATAGTAAGTGTGGGGGCCACTGTCCCTAGATCAGGAAGAGCAGGTTGGCTGAACTCTCAGAATCTATACTGATTGGACTGGGATGGAACATGAACCAGATTGTGGTTCTGTTGGGCCCTGTGTTGACCTGATCAGTGGCCCTTGAACTCTGAGCTGTGTTGACTGCAGATTCCCTGGGGAGGGGGAGGTTCCACCATCCTGGCATGGGAGACTATGTGCTGGTAATATCACTGTCCAGTATGCACACGCAGGCATTTCTTTTCTTGTGCAGTGGGAAGACTGCTTGGAAAACAGAAGGTCTGGTTTCTAAAAGTTCTAGATATTACATTCCATGTTCAGGTTTGCCTTATAAATGTTACAGATTATTTAGAAACTGAGAAAGTAGGTGATGGGTATCACCCTTCAGCAAAATGGGATTAGAATGCTTACAACATTCTGCAACTGATAGCCACCATGGTGTGTTTCAGTGAAGTTCAGATCCAGCACACAAAATCAGTTTCTGAGCTGTAGAGATATTTCAGGTTAGTACAGTATTTTGCAGGTGAATAAGGAAGACGCCACATCTTGTGACATCATCAATGTGGCAGGAAGCAGACATTATTAAAGTATTCTTAACATTGTTTTTTTGATTGGACATCATTGGGGATGGATTTGACTGAAACCATAAGGGGGCAAAATGTGTTATAGTGTCCTAGATATTGGGGTAGCTACACTGGCCTGATTTTCAGTTCCATCTGCTGGGAAATTCTTTTTCTGACTCTTTATTTTGAGGTAATGTCTCTCTTTCCAGTTCATGTGTGTTTCCTGTATGCAGCAGCAAAATGTATCCTGTTTTTATATCCATTCTGTTTGTCACTTTTATTGGTGAATTGATATTAAGAGATGTTAATCCCAAGTGTTTGTTAATTCTTGTTTTTTTTTGTTTTTGTTATGGTAGTTATGGTGTGTGTGTGTGTGTGTGTGTGTGTGTGTGTGTGTTTCCTTTATGTGTTTTGCTGGGTTTGTGGATAGGTATGATTTAAATCTGGCTTTGTCATGAAATATCTTGTTTTCTCTTTCTATGTTCACCTAAAGTTTTGCTGGGTGTAAAAAAAAGAACTCTTGGGCAAATTGAGGGCAGTATGATAGCATGGGTAAGATGGGTACTAGTGGGATCTGGTTAGCAGGGTTGTGGGTTTAATTGAGGGCAGAATATTGAAAGATATATCTTCATATGGGGCATTTTGTGGATAGGGAGGAACCTGGTGCTACAGAAACACTCAGGAATCCCCAAGGGTTACATCAGCTACAATTCCTAGAAATAGTGGATATGTGCCCCGAACTTGCCATCTCTTATAATTAGATTGGTGACTACTCTAGTTGTCATCAGAGAACCTTCATTCAATAACTGATGTAAGTAAATGAAGAGATCCACAGGTATCCACGGGGTTGAGTTCTGGGAGTCATGTCAAAGACACGGAGGAGGAGCCAGGAGAATCAAGGTCAAAACACAAGAACCCAGAGCGACACATGACCTGAGCTCCTGGGAGTATATGGACCCTGGACTGGGAGCCAGAGAGCATGCATGGGACTGACCTAGGCCATCTGCATGTGTGTGACAATTGTGTAGCTTGGTCTGTTTGTGGAGCTCCATGCAATGTTATCAGGAAACAGTTCCTTTGATGCAGGAGGAGGAGATTAGTTCTGCCTCAACTTGATGCCATGTTTTGTTGACTCCCAATGGAGGCCAGCCCCATTCTTTAAGGAGATGGAAGAGGAGTGGATGGGGGCTATAAGGGAGAGGAGGGGAGGGAATATGAGAATAGAAGGGAAAGGAAACTGGTAAGTATGTAAAATAACTGAGAAAATTAATAAAATTTAAGAACAAAATGAAAAGTCATCTAAGTTATAATACTGTGTGAGAGGTACCTTGGCAGGTGGGTACACAAAAAGACAGGTGAGGGACAAAAACTCCGTGCAGACAGAGCTTACCAGAATTTTCACTTGGGAAAGGTACCCTAGTCCTTGAGATATACATAATGCCAATGGGGAACACATATAAGGATTTTTAACAATTACATAGCAATTTTCAACTTTGGGACATAACAAAAGGAAAAAGCATACAATGTACATCCAAATTAATAATAGATACATGCAGGAAACGAATCTCAGGCACTAAAACATATGATTACTAAGCAGAATGGTTGTAAAAATATAGATGACTGGATATTCATATATTCTCCAGATTTGGTATGCACCAAATTGAAAACACATTCCGAAAAAAAACATCAAAAGCAATAAACTTCAACCAAAAATGTAGGATTCTATACTAAGCCAATCATTGCATAGCATCATCCTAACTGGTAAGTGTCAAGTAGGAGAATGTGGTTCTTGGCCGTGGGATAAGACTTTCTTCTCTTATCAATGAAAGGAACTCAGAGTCCAATAATCTTCATAATAAGCATCCAATGTTTCTTGTAAATTTTTTGTATGTTAACTTTATGAAAAAATGATAAATATAAAGCCCAGGAAGCAGGCATACTTGTTTACTCCATATGGTGTGATAGTTGCCACTCCAGGATTTGGAGAATCAGGTGTGAGCTCACTTGGCTCTGTGTAAAGCAGACTCGGATCCAATTTTAATAATGAACTTAGCCTTTTACACTTACAGAGGTCTCCAGACTCAGTGGACTGAAGCTCTTTCCCTGAGCCAAGGAAATTTTATTTTTCTAAATATTTACATTTCAGCCAGTTGATTACTATATGCTCAGAACAACTTGAATGAGGATTCCAAAAATATGATGCCAACTCCAAATCTTGATTCACCAGGTATCACAGTTTTTCCTATTTCCTGAATCAATTACAGGCATGAGCTGGCACACCCAGTTTGCCCATCTTTCTTATAATTAGTAATTGTTCATGAAATTTCTATGATGTGTATTGCGTACTATTGATCTGTTTGCTTGTCTCTCTATGTCTGTTAAAAGACATTTCTTTAACATGGTGATATCCCATTCAAATGGTTCAGATCTGACAGAGGTTACCCTCGTATTCAGTTTATTTTCAAGTGACTTGGTGATTACTTTAGCTGTGTCATGGAATAAGTGGGAATCACGAGAATTGTATTCCCATATTTTCAAAGATGTTTACATTTGCAGTGTTGTCAGGCTCACATTTTTATGCATTTATGATATACTTTAGAATGCAGTGACCTATGACAAACTTCACTCAGGAAGTATGGCTTTGCTGGATCCTTCCAGAAGAATCTCCATAACGATGTGATGGTAGAGACTACAGAAACTTCACTGCTATATGTAAGACTATGAATTTCCCTTCACATTTTAAAATAAGGGGGCAATTGTTTCTTGTTTATTGACAAAGGAGTTTTGAGGCGGGTGATGCCTTTTTCTAAGCTATGGATGTCATTATCTATAGAGGTCCAGAGCTCTGAGTAATGGCAGTTTGAAAGTATAAGGAATGAAACCCCAGTGCCTGTTCCTACACCTCCTAGTCCCAAAAGCACATCTTATTTAGAATAATAGTTAAGGCAGGGAAATAATTTAACTAAAATGTAAAACATAGGGCAGAATTAAGGAGCGGTGAGTAGATGCAGTTGGTAAGGCCATCCTGACAGGCACACCAGTTATGTTATCAGGGATTAGGTATAGAGAAGGGTTATCAGGAGACAGGGTAAGATTACAGAGATGGGAGTGGGTTGAGGGAATTTGAAAACTAGGGGGTGTAGGCAGAGTCATGAACACTGGCTTAGGTAGGCCCCCATGGTTTCATGTACAGTTTCTCTGCTCCATGCATCTCACCAAATGTTCTGGCAGCCACCAAGCTTTGTTCTTTTCCTGCAAGAAAACACAAAAATTCCCTCCACCACAAATTAGGTCTTTTTAACTTTGTAGTGTATGGATGTTTTTATCTGCCCTGAGCAAATATCACTCGAGTTCCATCATGTCAGAATCTGTGTGCAGTAGATTGTTCGGTGGCATCCACATTAAAAAAATTAAAATGAAGTGTTAATGCATCATGTGGTGACAAACATCATTTTATAGCCATTTTTGCAGGCAACGTGTGACAAAGGTTCATCGTGGAGTATGTCTGAATAGCTACACACATGATTGTGGAGCTGGTAGCTAAGGTCCACAATACTCCAAATCCCACTAACAGGGGGCTGAATTAGATGGATCTCTTATGGCTAGGAATAAGGTAATCTATGCTAGGTATTGGAATGGGCTCAATTCCGGGAATAAACTCTACATCTGGGAGAAGGATGGGTAATACAAATAACCCTGTCCAATTTGTAGGCAACATGGAATGGGCCATTCTATTTTCACATGTAAAAAAATGGGCCAAGGCCAAAAACAAAAATATCTGTGGATACATTAATCATTGAATATCAGGAAGTGAATGACACATGTCCTACATCTATATCAAAGCTATTATTTTTAAAATGTATATACACGCATAAGGAATGATTAAACCCTGAGGGTTGTATCTTAAAAGGAATGCTAAGAGAACAATTATCACCTGGTGGGGGATCATCAATGGGTACAGAGGAATTTTGCAACAGGTACAGAGGCTAAGATGTTCCCAAGGTCAAACAAAACCAGCAATTACTTGCCAGGTACAGATTAGTGACATTACTATTAACTTTCCAGCTTTTTTTTTTTTTTTTTTGGTTTTTCAAGACAGGGTTTCTCTGTGGCTTCGGAGGCTGTCCTGGAACTCGTTCTGTAGACCAGGCTGGCCTCGAACTCACAGAGATCCGCCTGCCTCTGCCTCCCTAGTGCTGGGATTAAAGGCATGCGCTACCAATGCCCGGCACTTTTCCAGCTTTTAGAAGTTGCATTTTTTAATTATTATCATTTTTATTATTTATTTTTAAATTTAAATTAGAAATAAGGTTGATTCACATGTCAATTCCAGGTCCCTCTCCATTTCCTTCCCCTCCTCACGTGCCCTACCTCCCACCTCCCAATATACCCTCATTTCCCCAGGGAGGGTAAGGCCCTCCATGGGGGTGTCCATAGTCTGTCATTTCATCCAGGGCAGGGCCTAGACCCTTCCCCAAGAGATCAGGATGAGAGTGCATCTCACATTGTTGGATGGGAGTCCAAAGTCCATTTGTATACCCGGATAAACACTGATCTACTGCCCAAGGCTCAATAGATTACCTAGGCCTCCTCACTGACACCCATGCTAGATTCCCAGGTATCAGCCTGGAACTCAAGACCTAACCCTTGTCATGTCAGCTGTTTCTGGGCATTAAACCAGCCCAGTCTTATTCCCTATGGCATGTACTCTCTCATATATGGTTTTTAGACATAGATCTGGGAATGCAAGCCTACAATCCCATGGCCAGATAGTCTGGGAAACAGAACCTTCATTCAGTGGCTGATGGAAGAATAGGCAGACTCCCATGGCTAAGCACTGAGCTGAACTAAAGAAATCCAGATGGATGGACAAAGGGGTTAGAAGTTGCATTTTTAAGGAGCTATGAGCATGCTCCACAATTCCTTGAGGATTAAAATGAATACCTGTTTTGATCAATTTTCTATTGAGTACAAAATACCTGAATGCCTTATTAGAATATCCAGACCTATTGTCTGATCTTTATCACTTTTGGAACTCCCATATTATGCTTGGTAATTTTCAGTTTGCGCAGTGGCCATAAAAAAAACCTGAATACCTATTAATGTACTGAACTGTCTCATTTTTTGAAGAACTTTAAACACATAATGATTATCTGTACAAACTTTAAATGAACAATTTACTAGAAGTTGAAAAACCATTGTGACAATTCATAACTCGACTATCTAAGCTGAAGCCAGAGTTGTTTGCTCCACATATTTCTTAGCATCTATACCATAAGCTACTCTTACATTAGAATAACCATTAGTAAAAAGTAGCACAACATTTTTACAGGACTATTTTTTACTATCTTGGAGAATATAAAGGCTGTATTAGCTGAAAATGTAACAGTCTAGGAGCTATAAACTGATTATCAATTCTCCCTGAAAATTGAGCAAAATCAATTTCCCATGAATCACTGTTGTGAAACAACCAATTAACTTGATGTTTGGAATAAGGAACATGTTTGAGAGACCAAAAAATAAAATCAATAAAAGTTTAACAACTTGAGACCTAAATCTATATATAGAGATAACTTCTAATGGTAAAGGATAATTTAACCCATTAAATCAAGAGTGCCATGTCTGGTGCTTGAGACTCTGCTCTCAGAGGAGGGGAGGCAACTTTCCAACACTCCTGTTAACTTTCTTTACTAATTGTTGATCATAAAAGTTCTCCGCCAGTTGTAAAGATTCCCTGGTTCAGGGGATAACTGAAAGACCTTGTGACCTCAGCAACCATACAAGCCTTATCTTACTCAGATGCATCCTTCCCAAAATAGTTACTGTTTTACTCCCAATCTTGTATGACCCTAAGCAATCATGGAAACTGAAACCTGTGGCCTTCAAGCCCATGATTTGCTCCTCCAAAGCTTTTGTTTTTGGTTGGTGAGCACCTTATATCCATGGAAAGAGACGAAGTTATCCAACTTGAACAACAAAGGAAACCCTGTGCCCTTGTATCAGAAGTGTCAACTCCTTGGGTTAGACTCTGGGATTCTGTAAACCAGGCACAACAGTATTGTACTTTGTTCTCTTTCAAAATATCTCCTAGTATCATATGGCATTTCCACACCATATAGGTTACTGGTTTAAAATAAGGATCTAGGCTTCTGCGATTTTTTCAGTAACTGGTTCTGAGGGCTCAAATCATCAACCTTTCTTGTTAAGACACAGGACACAGTCAGCAAGACAAAAAGACAACCCACAGATTGGGAAAAGATATTCACTAACCCCACATCTGACAGAGGGCTAATCTCCAAAATTTACAAAGAAATCAAGAAGCAACTCTCCAAAACAACAAAGGATCCAATTAAAAAGTGGGGGACTGAACTAAATAGAGAATTCTCAATAGAGGAGTCTAAAATGGCTGAGAGACACTTAAGAAAGTGCTCAATATCCTTAGCCATTAGGGAAATGCAACCCTGAAATATCATTTAACTCCTGTCAGAATGGCTAAAACCAAAAACACCAATGACACTTTTATGCCGGATAGGATGTGGAGATAGAGTAACACTCGTCCATTGCTGGTGGGAGTGAAAACTTGTACAGCCACTTTGGAAATCAGTATGGAGATTCCTCAGGAAAATGGGAATCAGTCTCCCACAAGACCCAGCATTTCCACTGTGAGGCATATATCCAAAAGATGCCCATACAACAAGGATATCTGTTCCACTATGTTCATAGCAGCATTATTTGTAATGGCTAGATCCTGGAAGCAACCTAGATGCCCCTCAAATGAAGAGTGAATAGAGAAATTATGGTACATTTACACAATGGAGTACTACTTAGTGGAAAAAATACAATGGAATCTTGAAATATGCAGGCAAATGGATGGCACTAGAAGAAACCATTTAGAGTGAGGTAACTCAGTCACTAAAAGACAAACATGATATTCACTCACTCAGATATGCATTTTAGACATGGATCAGGGTAGTGTCAGCCTTCAATCCCAGGGCCAGTAAGTCTGGGAAACAGGGAGGTAACCAAAAGATATACATTATATCCCAGAGAAGTCGAAAGAGGCAAAATCTCCTGAGCAGATTAGGAATATAGATGGGAGTAAGTGAGGGGAACAGGAAAAAGAGAGGGGGATAAGATGAGGGTAGAAGAAGACATGGGGGAGCAGGGATGTTGAGTCAGGGTAAGAATATTGGAGACCAGGATGAGAGATACCATTATAGTTGAAGTCATTACAGCTTTGAGGGGAGAGCTGACACTAGTGAGATTTCCAGAGATCTACAACCACTGGGTCCTCATCTTAGACCCAAATTCCTCCTGCTTACCCTCAGATCCTGTGGCTTGGTGACTGCAGCCAAGTCGACTTGCCCCTGTACAGATGATGAAGCGACCAGGAGCCTGAGACAGAGCTGCTCCACTTTCACCCACACTCAGTGCAGAGGGCAGAGGACAGAGAGCAGAGGCCAGAAATTATTGTATTTTCTCCGAACCACCAAAAGGAACCATGGTTGCCTAACTACCAGGAGAGGAAGAGACTCTTTTTACACCCACTGGAAGAGGCAAATATAAGAACACACTCAGCAACAGAAAAACAAGTGTGACACCACCAGAGTGCAGAGATTCTAAACCAGTAAGACATGAACACCCCAATGCCGATGAAGCAGAAGGGAATGACCGTAAAAACACTTTCATGAAAATGATAGAGTCCCTCAAAGAGGATGTGAGAAAATCCCTTAAAGAAATGGTAGAAAATACAAACCAAACAATGCAAGTAATAGAAGTAAAAACAAAAAAACAAAAAAATTCAACAAATGCAAGAAAAGTGGGAAAACACTAAGCAAAAATTATAAGAAATAATTCAATCACTGCAAGGGTTGAAATATGACATGGAGACAATAAAATAAAACACAGTCTGAAGGAATGCTGGAAATAGAAAAACTGGGGAAATGGTCAGGTACTACACATGCAAGCACAACCAACAGAATACAAGAGATGGAAGAGAGAATCTCAGGTGTTGAAGACACACTAGGGGAAATAGATTCATCAATCAAAGAAAATCTTAAGTCCAACAAATCCCTAACACAAAATATTCAGGAAATATGGGACATTGTGAAAAGACCAAACATAAGAACAAATACATCCTTTTGCAAAATATACCCTTGGGATTACTGCCTGCTGGTAATGGAACTTAATTATAGAATAAACAGATGGGGCAGTCACACACCTATTAATAAACAATCAATCTCATCATTGCCTTGTGCTAGAGGACCAGAGACCATTATGTGATACATGATGAGTTTTATTTCTGATGATTTCCTGTTATTTTATAACCAATGAGATTAATTCTGTATCATCAGGAATAAATTCTGCAGTCTCAATGTGTAAGATGACTCTCTCTGCACACTGAGAATCCATAACTTTATTGAGAGGCTCTATAAAGACATTAAGTACCATGAAATTGGTGCACAGCTCTTCCTTTTGTAGAGTTGTAAGGGATTTGAACTAATTTACTTATATTTTCTAATTTATAACATGCCTTAACTGACTTGTTTGAATCAGTGTTGAATATAAGAACTCCAGTGATAGGTGCTTTGATTACAATATGTGTAAACATACAAATTGTTAATCTATATTTTAAAAATAAAATCAGAGATCTTTTCTATATTGTCTTAAGTTTTTTATTCTGTTTATGTGGCAGAAATACCCATCCTAGTGTGATATCATCCCGCAGAATGTCATTCCTGAGGGGTGTTCTCTAGATGGTAAAATAACCAGAATGCCCTTCCAGGTTTGAATTCACATGGTCCACATATGCTTCTCATTTTCTCTTTTCTACCCACTCTAATTCATTTTCAGATTTGGCTGGTAATATTTGTGGCCTATTTAAGTCCTTGTTTACTTTTAGGGCCATTTTCAGATGTTTTAAGTCATTCCCTCCCACTCCAATAATTGTCTATAATTTTTGGAGATCATTAAGTGTCTGGTAACAAAAAAATTTAAAAAAAAGAGTCTGGTAACAATCTCTCCTGATCTGTATGTTTTGTAGTCTAATTTTTTGTAGATCAATTTTATAACCTAAATATTTAACAGAATCCCCTCTTTATATTTTTTCTGGGCAATCTGTAATCCCCAGAGAGGTAAAATTTTCTTTATTGTCTCAAACATCTTTTCCACTGTTCCTTCCTTCGAATCATCTAGCAATATGTAATGATATAATGCTAAATTTTGCATTGTAGAAATAATTTATGAATTATTTCCAAGGGTTTTTGCACAAAATACTGGCACAAAGTAAGATGATTTAACACTCCTTTTCTCAAACCCTTCCATTGAAATCTCCTAACTGGATGATAACCTTTATAGGTAGGTACTGTGAAGGCAATTTTCCCCCTATTTTTGTTGTGAGGAAGCAATCTTTGAGATCTATTGCTATAACTGGCCATTATTTAGGTATCAGACATGTTAATGGCATCCCATACTCTAGAGTACTCATAGGATTAAAAATTATATTGATAGTCTCAAATCAGTAAGCATTCTGCATTTACCAGTCTTCTTTATGATACCAAAAATGGGAGAAGTCCAACAACTTGTTGACACATCACTATGTCCAGCTTATAGATGTTCCTGAACTAGCTTATCAAAAGCCTCTAGCTTCTCAGAGCTAATAGGCCAATGCCCTACCAAGACAGTTTCTTCTCGGAGCCATTTTATAAGTAGTGAGCTTGTTTCCTCTGTAAATTTTTTAAGCTGGAATTTTTCTATGCCTATGTAATCTGTGAGTATAGTCATCTGTATTTGGTTGGCATTTTCCTTCCAGTACATTCAGTAGGCTGTATTTGTGGATATATATCATTTAATCTGTTTTTGTCATGGAATATTTTATTTTCTCCATCTACAGTGATTGAAAATTGTGCTGAATATAGTAGTTTGGGCTGGCATCCATATTGTTTCTAGAACATCTATCCAGGATATTCTGGCTTTGCTCCTTTTGTCATGACTATGGTGAAGTTAAAATTGAGTATTTTCTGTATTCAATTTTAATACTGTACTATATCCTTCAGTACTCTTAATTTTGTGTCTTGACTCCACATAAAAGTTGGAAACATAATACCTGAAATAATAGAGAAACCAGGAAAATATAAAAGGTACCAGGACAGGTACAGAGAGAGAGGGGAAGAACAGAACACCAGTTTTCACAAGGGGAAAAGAAAATGAGATGTGGAGGCTGTGGTTGTGATGGAGAGGGAAGTAAATACAGACATGGAAGAATGAATACTACATGAATGAACATGTGACAACATCAAAAGGAATCATACTATGAACTATCTATATAAACTTGCATGTAATGCATGACAGTCTGAAAAATTTCCTCCCAGTAGTCTTGCCTCTGTGTAAAGGAATGTACTATGCAAAGTTAAAATGGAGAAAGGGTAGGTTAAATAAGGAATTCTGATAGCAAGAGAAAGTCTCCCCCTAGAAAAGAGTGCACAAGTGTAAAAAGGAACCAAACACAGGACACATTTCAAAGGAAGGAGGAAGGTGTGATGGAACAGAAAAGAATTCCAAGGATACATACATGGGTAGAAGATGGTGAAGGAAAATCAATATCATGTAAGCTTCTCTGAAAATATTCTAAATGAACCCATTAATTTAGAAGGTAATTATTTCCCTTTTTAATTTAAATTAGAAACAGGGTTTTTTTTCACATATGAAACCCAGTTACTTCTTCCTCCCCTCCTCCCCTGACCCCTACCAACTCCCTATCCCATCCTCTTTCTGCTCCCCTGGGAATGTGGGACCTTGCATTGGGGATCTTCAAAGTCTGTCATATCATTTGGAGCATGGCCTAGACCTTACCCAGTGTTTCTAGCCTGAGAGAGTATCTGTCTTTGTGGTTTGGGCTAAGAAATTTCATTGTTTACTAGTGATAAATACTAATCCACTACCAGAGGATCCATAGATTACCTAGACCTCCAAACTGACATCCACATTCAGGAGGTATGAAACACTCCTATGCTGGTTTCCCAGACATCTGTCTGGGTCTCGGGAGCTTCACCGTGTTCAGGTCAGCTCGTTCTGTATGTCTTTCCAGCCTGGTCTTGACCCCTTGCTTATCACTCCTCCCTCTCTGCAACTGGATTCCAGGAGTTCAGCCCAGTGTTTAGCTGTGTCTCCTTCTGCTTCCATCAGATCCTGTGTGAGGACTCTAGATGGCATATAAGGTAGTCATCAATTTCATTATCAAAGAAGGGCATATAAGGTACCCTCTCAACTATTGCTTAGATTTTTAGTTGAGGTCATGCTTGTAGATCTCTGGATATTTCCTTAGTACCAGATTTCTATTTAAAGCTATAATGAGTCCCTCTATTATGGTGTCTCTTTTCTTGCTCTCCTCTGTTCTTTCCCTGACTAGATCTTCCTGCTCCCTCATGTCCTCCTCTCCCCTATTCCACTAAGTCAAACGCAGACTAACTTAAAATATTTGTGCTATATACAGTGTCTAAGGTCTCATGCATCTCAACATCCATTTTGTTCTAATTTACACATTTTTCTCCACACTGTAATGAAAGTTGGCTCAGTTTCTAGAATGCTGATATATGAACAGTATGTTAAACAAGATTGTGGCAAATAACCGGAAGTGATCTTGAGTCCTAGTGCTACTACGCTCTCTCAAGTAGCAGACAATAAAATAAGAAATGCAAATAAGTGCTAGCTACACAGAACAATTGCATGGCTCATTTTCAATTACCTAGGAGACTATTTGTTGAAAAATATTTATAACAGCACACTCGTTCATATACATAGTGCCCTCTGCTGGTGCTGCTATAACATGAAACCAAAAATGAGTGTTTAATGTATGGGAAATAAATTCTCACATAATTTTGTAACACAGAAATTCAACCTGAATGTTTCCCTATTCCTGCTTATACTATGTACCTCAGAATATGAGTGACAAGCTTTTTCTGAGAGTCAGACTATGAGAACTATCAATCCTGGCATCTATGTTTTAGTCATGGTGATCAGTCTTTCCAGATACATTGGGTCCAAAAATTAAGAACATATTCATATTGATCACCTCATGAAATAACACATTATAAATCACAGTCTCAAGTATCAGGGCTTATTGTCATCTTAACAGCAACATTTATAAAAAAAGTATTGAGTCACTTATAACCTCTATCATGATAAAGAAATGTCAGGTCCCAGTGACAGTCATAAAGTAGAACTCTTGTATTCAGAAATTCCTCATTTATACAGAGTAGATGTATACTCAACATGCATGGCAGTCATTAGGTCACAAACTACTGTATATATTCAAAATTGTGATTTAGGCAAGGTAAATTAGTAAAGTGAATCCTATGTGAAAGTATGGCTGAGAGTTAATTATTTGTGCACATGTGAATTTGTTCAAACTTTAAATTTACAATCATGGCACATTGTGTTCTTCAGAATACCTTCATTTAAAATATTCTGAATGAACATTTCATACATGATGAGTTGAGTATACAAGTGCTTGTTTATTTAATTTGAGAAAATGGAAGGGGAACTTTCATTATTTACATTTGTGAAAGTATAAATAGTGTATCAAATCTCAACATCTGGATATAGGAGGGATCAGGATTTTATATTGAATGGATGATTTAATATTGAAAAGTACACACCATGGCCCAGGAGGTCAGAGTTCAAAAAGCAAACAGAAACCCTTCTTTCATCATGTATTGAGCCATTGATTTGAAACTCGTGAATTATCCTACAAGTTTCCTAGGAAGGAGAAAGAAAATACTTTGGATTACAGGGTGACATGAAAGAAATATTGCTATGCAGAAATGCAAGATTTGCACAAAAAGTGTTTTCAGACTCCTCCAGGTCATTGCCAAGCTATATTGTCGTAGGTGATAATCAGTTTTAATGAACAGGGTTTCCCACTGATTTTTCACTGGGACAGTCTTGTGGGAACTATTTCAGGATGTTTTTCCACTCATCTCCCTTGGCATCCTCCCTTGCAAACTCCTTGCATCATCCTAATTCAATGTCTTGTGTATCATTTGCATTAGCTAGCTCTGGGCAGGTCAATTCACGAGGAGTCATCGCTGGGGTGTAGCTGTATGTCCTCTTAGATGAAGTCATTGTGCCTGCAGTTCAAGAAGATCCCAAATGTCTTTTGAAGCTTGTTTTTATCTTGAATGATATGTCTCATATGTGAAGTCTCAGGCAGAAAAGTTTTCAAAAATTCTCCATGGAGTATAAATAAGGATTGTCAAAATAGTCACTAGAATGATGACTTCAATATTACAACCTCTTGTGTTCACAAACAAATCACTCTATACATAGCTGCTGAACACACAGGGATCTATGTGTCCCATATTTAGACTGTGGTAGGTAGTTCTTTTTATGATGTTCTCTTGGATATTTCTTTTGGGGTACCTGCAGAATCTTGTTCCCTGTTACACCTTTAACTCTTCTCAATGCTATTCAAAAGAACAAAGACATCTATATCGTGATGGAAATGTGGTGATTGCTATAATTGTTCCAGCTTATAATTCTTATCATGATGAGACAATTAGTTTTACAGGTAACAAAAGAGAAATTTCTACCTGGTAAGTGGTTTCAAATTTTATTCCTTTTCATTACTTAAATTTCATTGTCCTCAAGTAAATTTGGATTGACATAAATTTAATTTTATTTCCCACCCGGGCATGCACTCTCGTGTACTCAAAAACCTCTATCTCAGGTATGTCTTCCTGTTCCTTTTCTCTCCTCTCAAAGAAAACACATTGTTTTTAATCCATATTATTTTACACATTTGATATTCTCAATCTCTGTATTCCTTTGCAATACCTTCAGCTGTCCAGAGTTGGGACATTTATATGGTTCTCTCTGCAGATGGAATATCTTGCAATGTAACTTGATGTTTTGGGCCATTTTCAAAGTGCAGTTGCTTTCCATTCAGAAGAAATTATTCCAGTGATCACAATGACTATCGAGTCCCTATGAGATGATCACAGAATAACAGGGAATGCCTGTACTGTCTGCTGCTGATTAGCAAGTCAGAATGTAAGAATCTGGAATTGGGAGATCTTCTACTTAAAATGCTTCAAGATGATTTGCAATTTTTCAGGAATAATTTTGATTAACAACCTTTTAGACTTTGTCAAGTTTGCACCACTTGCTCCACTTCATCTATGTTTTTCTAATTATTAAAACTGGTATGGATATTTTCTGGAGCTCACATAGACGTTGATTGTGAACGTTCAGGGTAGTGTCCTAGTTTTTTGCCTTTTATAGGAGAGGAAAGTGCCATTTAAGTTAGTAAAATGTCTTATACTCAACTGTCAAGAAATGCCTACACATACTTTATTGTGAAGGAAATAAGATCTCTTTTATTAGATGCAAAATTTACTGTAGGTGTAAGGTCCATGAGACTGGAGACTAAAAAAATAGTTTATACTCATTTTTTGACATGTTTATGTGTTTTTTCAGGAAAATGTTTTCTACATATCCATGTATAGATAGTATATGCATTATGTCTATCAGGCCTTTATAATCAATTTTAACACAAGGCTGGAAAAGGAAATGCAGGAGCAAGGCTGAAGTAGAGAGTGAGCACACAGACAAGTATAAGTGAAGATGAAATTAGGTCCTTGTGATATGTTTGTGTTTGTGCTCAAACATGATGTGATAAGTATTCAGCACAGGGAACGTAGAGTAGGAGAAATGATCACAGAGGAAAAGTTGATAGATTAAGTATCATTTGACACATAGTCTGTAATAGACACAGCAAATATGATGACAGAAATTCATTTACAGGAAGTTGTGTATGTAACTATATGTTAAAATGGGTTTATTTTGTCTTTAGCCCTCTTATTCATGTTCTTTCTAATAATCATTAAAAGGACATGAAATATGAGGCCTGGAATATATTCCATTACAACATTTTTTCTAAATGTCTAAGTTTATTTTATATTCATGAGATCACAATTTAAATGATAAGTGAATATCATATCTATATGTATGCCTATATACTTCTTATATATACATCTATATTTTATTACATATTAGCAGAATGGTTAATTTTCTTGTCAATTATTTTTAAAGTTATTTTGTGAATGGATAGTAATATCCCTATAAGAGGTTACAAACACACAGTCTCTCTACTCACATGCGACCATCATTTTTCATATTTACTTGAAAATAGATTTGGCATGCCAAGTCCAAGTGCTATTTTAACAATGCAACTCCAAGTATATCAGTTGTGTTCAGAACATGAAACATTAGGATGCTTCTCTCCTTCCCCCTGAGGCCCCCTTGTTACTTAGTGGTCTGGGTCTGTTGCTTGCAGCATGGTTATCTTCTATGACTAGTATCCACAAATAACTAAGTTCATACTATGATCCAGGTCTAGGTTTCTTCACTTTTCTATTTCCACAAATTTGCTAGCAAATTTCATGATGTTTTTAAGAGTCAAATAACATACAATTGTGTTAATGTACCTCATTTTCTGTATCCATTCTTCAGTTGAAGGTCATCTATTGTGTTTCCAGTTCATGGCTACTATGAATAAAGCTTCTATGAATGAAGATGAAAAAGTGTCCTTGTGGTATGGTAGAGCATACTTTGGGTGTATTTCCAGGAATGATATAGCTGGGTCTTGAGGTAGATCTAGTCCCAATTTTCTGTGAAACCTTATAATTTTCATAATAGTTCGACATGTTTGAATTCCCACTTCATGAAGGGGTGTTTCCCTTGCGCCACATCCTCAAAAACTTGGAGCTGTCACTCAAATTTCTGATCTCAGGCATTATGTCAATTTTAAGGCAAAATACCTATGTTGTTTTGATTTGTGTTTCACTGACAACTAAGAATATTGAGCATTTATTTCTATAGGTAATTCTTAGCCCCCTGAGGTTTTTCTTTTCAGCATTTCTGTTAAGGTTTATAATCCATTTTTGCTTGGATTATTTGTTTTCTTATATGCAGTTTCCTGAGGTTTTATATATATATATAATTTGGATATAACTCCTCTTATATAAAGGATGTGGTGTTGATGAGGATCTTTCCCCATTCTATAGGCTGTTGTTTTGTTCTTTTGATAATATCATTTCACTTACAGAAGGTTTTCATTGTCATGAACGATATATTCCTTGAAAATTTGGACTACACAATGCTTCCAATTAGTTGCTTTCTTCCTAATAAGCATGTTTCGTGCTAAATGACATAGCATTTGCTTTTTGGTTATTCTAAGACTTCTTATAATGTTATATTTATTTAAAATTTTTCATATTTCTTCTTTGTGAAAATAAAAATATTATTTTCAAGAATCATTCAAATCTTTCCATTCTTTTCTGATTATTCATTTTTCTCATGTAAATTCTACCCATTTACTGTCAATAATTTAACTCCATGTCATTTAACTTTTCCTGAAGTATCAGTGGTTTAAACACATATTAAATTTTTCAGTATTTTGTATTCTCCTCTTAACTGAATTTACAACATATTTACCTCCATTTTTAAAAGAAATTATGTGAATGAGTAAACATTCACAAATTCTTAGTGTATATATCCTTTCTTCATCTCTTCTTGCTGATGTATCTTTGTATTAAGAAACACTGACAATCCACTCAACAACTGGAGCCATCAATACATGATTTTTACATTTGCATTTACCTGATGATTGGTGATATTCAAAAATTTTAAGGCATTTGAAGACTATATGCTTTTCTTTTGTACAGGAACTGCTCAAGTCATTAACTCATTTGTTGGTTAGAGGCTTTATTTCCTTGGTTTACCACTTCTTTACTCAATTGAAACCACTTTAGATTAGCCTGGAAACTAAAGTCAAAATGGGAAGTGTTTTCTTCCATATACGATGATATTTTCCTTTGCTCTACAGAATATTTCAATTTCTGTAGTTGGATCTAGATTATTTACTAATCAGTCTTTGATATCTGAGGCTAATTTGTATGATATTGGTGTTGTCTTCAGTAAGTTCCTGCCTACACCAGTAACTAGGCAATTATTAGTTATTCCATCCTTTGACTTTCTGTATTTCATTTTTAAGCCAGGGACTGTGATCCATTTTGAATTGATTCCTATATAGGGTGGAGGGTATGGTCTAATTTCACTTCATTGAATCCTGATAAGCAGTCCACCAGCAGAATTTGTTGTATAGGTCCTGTGTACTCAACTGCTTATTTTGTCTACTTGGGAAGAAACAAAGCCAGTTGTCTATTCCTTTGGTCTTTAAGGGAAAACAATTATCTAGAAGTACCAGCACACCCCAGTATAATAGTTATCATTAAGAACCCAACTACAGAGCTGGAGAGATGGCTCAGAGGTTAAGAGCACTGACTACTCTTCCAGAGGTCATGAGTTCAATTCCCAGCAACCACAAGGTGGATCACAACCATCTGTAATGAGAGCTGGTGCCCTCTTCTGATGTGTAGATGTACATGGAGGCAGGGTGTTGTATTCATAATAAATAAATAAATCTTTAAAAAAAAGTATGTTTTAAAGAAAACAAAAACAACTACACTTATTTGAAAGGCTGTTGACTAGGTAATAAAATTATATTCTGCATGGGGGCATGAAAATGCATAGCAATGTTACGGACATCATTTTTCATTCCCCTCAAACTTTTAAAATAGACATAAAATGATTTGTAAACCAATTATTCCACCTTTAACCTCATTTTCAAACATCCTGTCTTGAAGATTTTCTATCTGTGTGAATAAAACTCATATTTTTATTGTAGATGTATTATTATATAATTTTAAAACTTTTTTGAAATTTACTTTTTTAGTATATTTACATTATTTAAATGTGTTTATATAACTAAATATATTTTTACAAACTATTAGCCATTTTGTCATGACGCAAACATTCTATTTTCTTTTCTAGCTTTTCAAATGCATGAGTGTGTGTGTTGAAATTGTGTATGACATAGTTTAGTATGAATGTTTTTGGTTCTTAGAAACAGATTTGAAATTCTGTGAAAAATAGCCTTTCAATCAATAAAATATTTCTGTATATGCATTTATATGGATATTCATATATATTTAAATTTTAAGCACAGATATAACTTATTCATGTCTTAAGTTGATAACTATTTTCCAATATGAGTAACATCCTGTTTTATGCATAATTATATTTCAAAGTTTATTGATAAACTTTAGGGAGGTGAACCTTGTTGTAGTAACAGAGTTAGGATAAGAATGAAGGAAATATAATGACCAGAATTTTGTATGCAAAAACCTCAGGTTAATTGTTCCAAAAAAGTATTCAGGAACAGGGTCATTTTTATTTATTTTAGCTATATGGTTATGTTGACTAAATACAGATTTTTATTTAATATTAGAATTGATTTTAGCACTAATATGGGCAAAATGAACTATAGCCAAGTGAACAGTTGAGGTTGTAGGAGAATTTACTTATAATAAATTTGTTATTAAGTAGATGATGGGACCAATAAGCATATCCATATGGAAGGTCTATACATAAATACTACAGGAGAAAAATTCTATGATTTTCAATTTTATGACTAAGTGATGGTAGGGTTAAATTTTTTGTTTTGGATTTTTGAGACAGCATTTCACTGTATTGTTTTGGAGGCTGTCCTAGAACTCACTGTGTAGATCAGTCTGGCTTTGAAGTGTCAGAGATCCACCTGCTTCTGTCTCCCGAGTGCTATGATTAAAGGGATGTGTCACCAACACCTGGCTGGGATTATATTTTATGAGTGGAAATGACTCAATATTGAAGATCCCTTCATGTAAATACTTTTGGTTTTCCCTAATATTGACAGTAACTCATCAATGGTGCCTTCATTAGGAAATTGTTTTAAAAAATAAGTCAAACATCTGTTTAAACACAACTAGATCCAGGGCTTAAAGTACTAAGCCAGTTGCTATTTGAATTTCCAGAGATATTAATCACTCAATGAATAGAGGATCCCATCTTCTTTTCATTGTTTAGTTGATGCTTAAATGAATATTTAATTTTCATAGTAAATGACCCAGAGGACAAAATTAATGATTTTGTACTATATTATTGGGTATGATCCTGTCTGTTTATCATGACTCAGAATTTGGCTCTGCTCTTTAAGTTGCGTATAAAAATGTAACACCTGAAATAAAACAGGTTGTAAGGTTATTAGATAGTATGTTTACTAAGGTAAAAGCTCATAAAAATATTCGCTTAGAGATAAACTTTATTTTTCCACTACACACTGTTATTAATTAGCAAGTTACATTAACAAGTTACTTGGCATCTCTATAAAATATCCTCTTTTTAAAATTTTATTAAACTACTCCTCAATGTTAGGCAAAGATATCTCTCTCTGAGGAGTGAATGGGGAGTGAGGAAATAATGGGGGAAGAGTGAGGGCTGGAGGAAAAGGGAAGTGGGATTAGTATGGAAAATGAGATTTTAAAAAATTCTATAAATTTGTGTTTGATGCCTTTATAGAGGACTTATGTAAAAGGACTATACAATAGAAGCTCATGAATTATTACTCCCATATTTCAAAGGGAAAAGAAGCTCCAATAAGTAGGAATGGGGTTTGAGGAATACTAGAAAGAAAATATTTTGACAAATTTTTGTTAATGATGAAAGACCAAATCTAAAATTATATTCAAATGACATTGAGATGTCAGTATTGCTAGACTCTAAAAATGATGTATCTGTTATGTGTCATAATTCTAAAAATACCAACTGGCCTTTACGAGAAGTCTCTACTCAAATTTTTGACATTGGAACCTTATCTCTGGTAAAACAGAAAGTACAAGGGAATAAATATTTAAGGCCTGAAGGGCAAATAGAGATATGAAAGCCGTAGTAAAGCTGGAATCACAGTCTAAAGGAGATGCTTGTTAAACAGAAGGGGGATATGAGGACCACTAAGGATAAACTACATAATGACCAACTAACTTTAAAACTTTTAAACGCTAATGAAACAGGGACAACAGCTGTTGAAAACTTTAGATTATGGAAAAAATGGTCAATTATGTCAGCCTGTAAACAACCAGGGAATGTGTTAATATGGGGCCAAGCATATGTTTATGTTTCCACAGAGGATAAAGTGTTGTGGACAGCATCCAAACTGATAAAAATCTGTCATGAGAAAGAGGAATCTCTTGGATGTTTAGGCTGCAGAGATAGGTAAGATAGGGAAGGCCTTTGGAGCAGACAGCCAATCCACCCAGCTCTGGCCAGCATAGCATTTGGGTGACAAGAGAGGCACTTACTTGAGTCACTCAGAAACCTTGGAATGCTAGAACCTTGCTATGCTATAGGTGGTATCTGGGTAGAAAACAGGGACTGATCATACTTACTGGGCCATTATTCCCAATCATCCACTTAACTCAGTCGTTAAGTTGAACAGATATGGATAGTTCTGTGGTGGTTAATGAATCTTCTTGTCTTCATGGTCTTTATGAAAGGGGAGGTCCTGTTCAGCCCATGGAGGAGGGTACATAGATTAAAAGTTATACTTTGGGAGTAAAAGGAATTCCTATTTTTATGGTAAATTGAATTCAGTGCCTAAAATAACCATTCAAATATGTAGTAAATAGTGCCCAAAATCATCATTCTGCTTGCATGGGGGATATTTAAACCCGACCCAGGAGAAGATCTTACTATTGCTTTAGGATTGCTGCATGCAACTCAAGGAGACATCAACATAAGCATCATTGATCCTTAATTAGAAAAACTGAAAGGCTGCAGTCTCTCCATTTATGTACAGACAGAGAGAATGTGGTGTGGAGGAACTAGGGTGTTGTAGAGCAGAACATGGGAGACTTTCAGGAGGCAAGTTTCCATCTGCTATGTATTTAACTTAAGCATCAAAGAATCAAGTCAATTTTCCCGTCCAGGAATTTTAGCTCCATCTGAGACTCTTAGGCAATTAAAATCTCCACTTACTCTATACCCTGACATTCAGATTATAACCATTACCATGATTAACAATTATTGTTTTTAAAAATATAACATAGAAGGTATAAGAGCCATTGCATCATACTATTATATGATAAGAGTGTCATTCCTAAATATTGATAATCATTCTCTCCAGGATAAGGACCACTGCCTACCAGTATTCTTTGTCCTTCATATTTGCCATTGAGGAAATCAACAGAAATAGTCACATTTTACCCAACACATCTCTAGGATTTGACCTCTACAATGTCAACAGCAATCAATGTGATACTCTGGAGGCACCTTTTCTTTGCCTCACAGGAACAGAAACAATGATACCCAATTACACATGTAGAAGGCAGAAGAAGGTTGCTGCTATACTTACAGGAGTATCATGGACAACATCTGCTTATATTGGGAGACTGCTGAATCTCTACAAATATCCACAGGTGAGAAACAGGAAGCCTGTGTTACAGTGCAGATATTTCAGGTATATAAAATGTACAGAAGTGATAATATTTCATTAAAAATTGAAGCGAATAAATCAGACATTTGATTATAAAGCCTCAGATAATTTCCAGAGAATAGGAAGATTTTGACCTACATTGGGTGGCTATAAAGTGCTGGGTCTTGTGAGGTATTATCTTAAATATCTTCATGAAAGGAGTTTAAAACCCAATGAGCAGAAGGCATTCTCTAGCAAACCAAAGTGCTGCCTTAGCTTTAGGGTTGTATTCTAATTTAATATTTTCCTAATTGTTTCTATTGGAAATTTCCTTCAGGTTTCTTATGGGCCATTTGACACTATCCTGAGTGACAGACACCAGTTTTCTTCACTCTATCAGACAGCACACAAGGACACATCTCTGTCACACGGCATTGTCCTTTTGATGATGCATTTCAACTGGACATGGGTAGGACTGGTTCTCATAGATGACCACAATGGGGCTGAGGTTCTCTCAGATCTGAGAGGAGAGATGGAAAGGAACCACGTTTGTGTAGCTTTTGTAGACATGATTGCAGACAATGTGGCTTCCTTTTACAATACTTTTTCCTGACATCCCAGATCATGATATCAACGGCAAATGTAGTTATCATTTATGGTGACAATGAATCTTTAAATTCTTTATTCTTATATATAGAGTACTTTTTAATTCATTGGAAAGTCTGGGTCATGAGGTCACAATGGGATATAAATGTTGATTCTCTCTCTTTCATGTTGGATTCATTACACGGGAGTCTCATTTTTGCACATCATCATGTTGAGATTTCTGATTTTAGGAAGTTTATCCAGACATACAACCCTTCCAAATACCCAGATGACCATTATCTTGCTCTTGTTTGGCATAAACACTTCAATTGTTCCTTTTCTGGGCCAGATTGTAAATTTCTGGGTAACTGTCAACCCAATGTTTCCTTGGAAATGTTGCCTAGATATTCCTGGGTAGCGGACATGAGTGAAGAGACTTACAATGTATTCAATTCTGTATATGCTGTGGCTCACAGTGTCCAAGAGATGAGCATCAAGCAAATGCAAAATTATCCCCAAGGAATTGGAGAGGTAAACATTAACCCATGGGAGGTAATTTTCACTTTTTATATTTTAAGAATAGCACTGTTAAAAAATAAGGTTTAATTTTTTATTTAAATTTTAAAAAGTTTGCTTCACATGTCAATCCAACCTTCTTTTCCCTCTCCTGCCCCCCACCAATCTTACCACCCCTGCACTCAATCCCCTCCCTGGGAACCCCATGGAGGGTGAGGACTCCATGGGGCATCTCAAAGGATGCCGTATCATCCAGGACTGGGCCTAGGCCCTCCCCTATGGGCCAAGGCTGAGATAGCCCCACTGCAAGTGGAATGGGCTCTCACCATCCATTCGAACACCAGGGATAAATACTGATCTAATACCCAAGGCCATATAGATTGCCAAGACCTCCTCACTGATGCTGATAATGGGGTTTTGGATCAGTCCCATGCTGGCCTCTCAGTCACCAGTCTGGGGTTCCTAGGCTCTCCCTTTTTTGGGTCATCTTTTTGTGTGGATTTCCACAGCCTTGTCATGACCCCTTTAGTAATTACTCCTCCCTCTCTGTTACTGGGTTACAGGAGTTCAGTTCAGTGTTTAGCTGTGCATGTCTGACTCTGCTTTCATCAAGCACTGGATGAAAGCTCTAGGATGACATATAAGGGAATCATCAATCTCATTAGTGGGAAGGGTAATTAAGGTAGCCTCTCCACTATTGCTTAGTTTGGAGTTATTGTAATCCTGGTAGATTTCTGGAAATCTCACTAGTGCCAGATCTCTCCTCAAACCTACAATGGCTCTCTCTAATATGGTATCTCTCATCCTGCTCTCCTCTATTCTTCCCACGACTCAACTTTCCTGGTCCCACATGTCCTCATCTCCCCTCCTAATGTATGTCTTTTTGTCGCTGGCTTACCTTACTAAGGATAGTTTCTCCTAGTGTCATATATTTGCCTATGAATTTCAATATTCCTTTGTGTAAAGGTACCACAGTTTCTCTATCCACCCTAGGTTGAGGGGCATCTAGTTTGCTTCCAGGTTCTGGCTATTATAAACAATGCTGCTATGAACATGGTTGAACAGATGTCCTTATTGTATGAATGTGCATCTTTTGGGTATATGCCTAAGAGTGGAATTGCTGAATCTTGTGGTAGACTGAGTCTCATCTTCCTGAGGAATCACCATATTAGTTTCCAAAGTGGCTGTAGGAGTTGACACTCCCACCATCAGTGGAAGAGTGTTCCTCCTTCTCCACATGCCCTCCAGCATAAAATGTCCTTGGTATTTTTTATTGTAGCCATTCTGGCCAGTGTAAGTTGGTATCAGAGTTGTTTTGATTTGCATTTCCCTGATGGCTAAGAATGTTGAGCACTTTCTCAAGTGTCTATTAGCCTTCTTAGATAACTCTATTTATAATTCACTATTTAGTTCTGTACCCATCTTTTAATTGGATTATTTGGTATTTTGGAAACTAGTTTCTTGGATTCTTTGTAAGTTTTTCAGATCAGCCCTCTGTCAGATGTGGGTTGGTGAATATTTTTTCCCATTCTGAAGGTCTACGTTTTGTCTTGTTGACTGTGTCCTTTGCCTTATGGATGCTTCTAAGCTTCGGGAGGTCCCATTTATTAATTGTCCATCTCAGTCTCTGTGCTATTAATGTTATGTTCATGCCAAGTCTTTTGTACCAATTCCTTCAGGAGTACCTCCCACTATTTCTTCTAAGAGGTTCAGAATGACTGGATTTATGTTGAGACCCTGGTCCATTTAGACTTAAGTTTTGTGCATGGTTATTGACATGGATCTATCTGCAGTCTTCTACAGGACAGTATCAAGTTATGCCATAACCATATGTTGAAGATGCTTTCTTTAAAAAGTTGTATAGTTTTAGCTTGTTTGTGAAAGACCAGGTGTTCATATGTGTGTGGGTTAATATCAGGGTCCTTAATTCTGCTCCACTACTCTACCTGTCTATTTTTGTGCCAATACCAGGCTGTTTACAGGACTACACTATATAGCAAATCTTTAAGTCAAAGATGGTGTTGCCTCCTGAAGTTCCTTTATTGTACAGGGTTGTTTTGGCTATCCTGTGTCTTTTTTTAAACAAAGAGTGAGGATTGTCCTTTCCAGGTCTGTGAAGAATTGTGTTGGGATTCAAATCAGTAGTTGCTTTAGGTAAGATTGCCATTTTTACTATGTTGATCCTAGCTATCCAAGAGCAAGGGAGATATTTCCATTTTCTAATATCTTCTTTAATTTCTTTCTTTGAAAACTCAAAGCTCTGATCATACAGGCCTTTCGCCTGTTTGGTCAGAGTTACCCCAAGATATTTTATGCTCTTTGTGGCTATTGTAAAGGGTGATGTTTCTCTGATTTCTTTCTCAGCACATTTACTGTCTAAATTTATTAGTTACTGTTTTTGTTTGTTTTTTGGACTGCTAATGTATTCTGCCAGTTTGCTGAATGTATTCATCAGTTGCAGGAGTTCCATGATAGAATTCTTTTGGTCACTTATGTAGACTATCATATCAACTGTAAATAGTGAAAGTTTTAACCTCTTCGTTTCCAACATGTATCCCTTGACCTCCTCCAGGGAGATCACATGGCAACTCTGTAATGTTGACCACATTTTCCAGAATTCTCCTCAACACCTAATCCCACCTCTCTTGCTTCCCTATTGGCCAACAGTGCTTTATTCATCAACCAATAAGAGAACATATACCCATAAGGACTTCCCCCATCAATATTCAGTGCTTAAGTTTCTGTCTTCCATCATTTATATTTTGTTGGTTATGCTAGCATCTTTAGCTCCTGATAATTTACCCATCTTTTCTATTACTATCATGCCCTCAGTTTGTGTTTTCTTTATTGTCTGCATTTCAGCTTTCAGGACTTGAATTATTTGAATAGTTTCCTTCATCTGTTTTTTTCTTCTTGGCTTTCTTTAATTTCTTTAAGAAATTAGTTGATTTCTTGCATTGTTTGATTGTTATTTTTTTCTATTTCTTTAAGGGATTTTCTCACAGCTTCTCTGAAGGTCTCTTTCATGAGGATGATTTGAAGGTCATTCTCTTCTGTTTCATCTGCATTGGGTTGTTCAGTTCTTCCTGGTGTATTGCCACAAACTGAAGTTTTATAAAAGCACTTATTATATGGTTTTACGCTGCAGAGATTTTGCCAAAATGCAAATTACTAAGTAGAATTTATTGCAGACAAATATGCCATTGTTCCTGATGAATGGATGGCAATAAATAGGCTTATGTGCATATGCCATTATCTACTTTTTGTTACATTTAACTTCAGAATCTTCTCTTTGTAATATAATAAAATTGAAACCCCATTTTCTCTGTGTATATTTCACAGCAGAAATAGACGAACTAGATTCTAAATGTTCAAACTTTACTAGATCATTAAAGTTATACTTATGAGTCATGTTTATATTACCTAACTGAACATCTGACCATTTTATTACTCTTTAAATATAAATGTCCCAATTTACATGTAGAAACTGTGAATAGTGGCTAGCACTTCAAGAAGTTGGAAAATTGACTGAATGTCTTCTGTGTGTGTGTGTGTGTGTGTGTGTGTGTGTGTGTGTGTGTGTGTGTGTGTGTGTGTGTGTGTGTGAATTCTTTCTTCTGAATCCAATTGGCAGTCTGGAAACGTGATGACATGTTCATTTTTGGTCTTCATCCATTAAAATATTGTAATGTTGATACAACTTGAAATTAATGTCAGGTATCTAGGATACTGAGAGCCATTGCTTCAGTGGATTTTCTTTAATGTTTCTGGGGATGAATTCATCATCAGATTCTGCATTTCTTTTAGCTTAACCACATTCTCAAGAATATGAATTTCAAAAATGCTGCTGGGGACACTGTGGTTCTGGACCCACACAAAAAATTAGATACAGAATATGATATTCTCAACCTCTGGAATTTTCCAGTTGGTATTAGACAAATGAGGAAAATTGGAACATTTTCTCCGAAAGATCCACAAGGCCCAGAAATGTTTTTGTCTGACCATATGATACAGTGGGCCACAGGATTTGCAGAGGTGGGTAGGATCTTACCTCATTGCTTTGATTACAATCAATAAATAGAATTTATGGATATACTGGTTTTTGTTTCCTTACTCAGTGCCCATCTGTACAAATCTACTGTCATTTGAGGAATTATTTGGTCACTAATTCTGATTAATGGAGTTGCTTATTTTTGATCCTTTTTTATATGCGCTTTTATTCCCATTATGAACACAGTGTCTATTCATTAACATTTCATCCATGTGGCCGGGCGGTGGTGGCGCACGCCTTTAATCCCAGCACTTGGGAGGCAGAGGCTGGCAGATCTCTGTGAGTTCGAGGCCGGGCTGGACCGATAGCCTCCAAAACAATACAGAGAAACCCTGTCTTATAAAAACAAAAAACAAAAAACAAAAACATTTCATCCATGTGCTGAAACCACCAGACAAGAGCATTGGTTTGACTCAAAGATTAGGAAATATAAGTTTATAGACATTTTGCTTTTAGGCACCTAGAAGTGGACAATAGCATGGAGTTAAATACATGTCTTCCTGCTAAAATGGTAAGCAATTTGTCAAAGAATGGGACCCAACCCAATCAAACCAAACCAAAAACCAGGCAGACCTAACTTAAGAACATAATCTTCTGTTAGTCAAACTTGGAGTTAGCAGTTCATAATGATTCAGGCAAACATGTAGGCAAGAGCCTGTGAAATTGAGACATGTTGCTTATTCAGACAGGTAGTGGATATTGGTAAACACTGCTCTTCACATCCCTTTTTGGTTTTTATTCAGTAAACAACAACAGTCAATAAAAATCTTCTCACTTCAAGTACCTTAATATAACTATCTTTCCCAGAAAGTGATTAATACTAGTTTATTTGGTAATTCTGAATCAGTCAAGCATGTAAATTAAATTAAGCATGTAAATTAAGCATCACCATTAGAAAACAAGGCTGCTTCCTGCAGCTGTCAGGAAGTACACAATAGGATTACCATGGCATTAGAGTTGTCCCTTTAGACATGTACTCAGTAACCTAAATTTTTCTTATTCTTTCTTACCTCTAATATTTCCATACTTGTTCATAATCTTCTTGTCTTAGGAATACTTGATTAAGTACATTGAACTTCATATCATATAATATAATGAGATAGAAACTATGCATCAAAACAGGGATAAAAATTATATATAAAACCTGCAATCTTATTGTTCAGTATTGGAAAGTATCATGTTTGTTCTTTTAAGGTGTCCGCCATGTATTTTATTCTCAGCTTCCTCGCTCTGTGTGCAGTGAGAGCTGTTTTCCTGGATTCAGAAAATCTGCCCAGGAGGGGAGGCCTCCTTGTTGCTATCACTGTACTCAGTGTCCACACAATGAAATTTCCAATGGGACAGGTAAGTGTCATGCTCACTTGGTGACAACCGGGTCTCCACCTGTTTGGTAATGTCTACCTCATGCATCTTGGATTTGTCCTTTCTCTGTTCTATAAGTCTTTTAAAAACTCTTACTCCATGGTATTCTCTATTGCTTGGTGGCTGGCCATTCATGTCCTCCTCTCTTCCTTCTTTTGCTTCTTGATTCTCTTTTCCAATATCTGTCATCCTAATTGTTGTTTCTGCCTTCTGCCCCTGTCTATGCATTCTCCTTCCTGTTTATTGGTCATAAATCCCTTTATTAGACCAATTGGGTATTTTAGACAAGAGAAATAACACAGCTTCCTAGAGGTACATAATATAAAATAAAAGAATATGATGCATCTTTAATCATGAAATAAATTTTCCAAAGAATAACCAAAAATAACTCATCTTTGTTTAATATTCCACAAGAATATTATGTGAAATTATATCAAGGAATAGAAAGTAGGCATGAGACACTTGAAAACAGTGAATGGAATGAGCATGCTTAGACACAATGGAGAGAAAATCAAAGAGGATTCTTGAATCTTTCTATTAATATCTAATGAGATTCTTCATAGAAAAATTTAAATACTTTGAGTAAAATAATGGCTTTCCTGAACACTCAGATGTGTTAACATTTACTCCTAAGGAGGAAGGAGTTTCAAAGTTTTGGTGATTTTGATATGCCTAAATTCAAAATGTGCATCTTGAGACAGACTATACATACCATCAAAGACTTAATGTGCATATAGAGGCTTTGTTAACAGTGGAGTCATGGTAATTTGATGCAAATATTAAACATACTCACTGCAGGAGACTAGAAGCAACAATAACAAACCCTGCATTGTTCTATTTTAAGTAGACACTGCAAAATACATTTAGTAAGAAAGAAGAAACTAAAACGAAAATGCTGAATATTTCAAAACAATGAATCCCATACTTATAGAATGAGATGTAATTATCTTTAAAAATATAATTGTCAATTTCTAAAAAAATATTTGTCATGACTTATATATCCTCTGCTTTTATTAAAGAAGATACAAGATTGTGCATATGGGCCGTTCTTGCTCAATTTGAATCAATAGAAATAAGCACACAGGCTGTATAGAAGACAAGGTACCATGAGAATGAGAGAGTAGCATGAAGGCAGAGCTGGAAGAAATAACAAATAAAATGCTGATAATGGAGTAAAAGAGAGTAGGCAGTAGCAACATGATGAATTCAATAGAGTTTTTAATCTGAATTTTCAATCAAAATTAAAATTGAATATCTACAAAAGAGGGAGGGGCTGCATTTTAGAATCCGGACCGTGAAGCTTTGCGCTTCCTCTTTCCAGCCAGTGCCGAGCAATGGGCATCTCTCGGGACAACTGGCACAAGTACTGCAAGACCGGGGGTAAGAGAAAGCCCTACCACAAGAAGCGGAAGTATGAGCTGGGACGGCCTGCTGCCAACACTAAAATTGGCCCTCATCATATACACACAGTCCGAGTTCGAGGAGGAAATAAGAAGTACCGTGCCCTAAGATTTGATGTGGGGAACTTTTCCTGGGGCTCTGAGTGCTGTACCTGCTAAACAAGGATCATTGACGTCGTCTACAATGCATCCAATCACGAGCTGGTCCGCATCAAGACCCTGGTGAAGAACTGCATTGTGCTCATCTACAACACACCATACCAGTAGTGGTATGAGTCCAACTATGCACTGCTCCTGGGCCACAAGAAGGGGGCCAAGCTGACTCCCCAGGAGGAAGAAATATTAAACAAAAAACGATCAAAGAAAATTCAAAAGAGATATGATGAAAGGAAAAAGAATGCCAAAATCAGCAGCCTTCTGGAAGAGCAGTTCCAGCAAGGTAACCTTCTTGCCTGCATTGCCTCAAGACCAGGCCAGTGTGTCAGAGCAGATGGCTATGTGCTAGAAGGCAAGGAGCTGGAGTTCTACCTGAGGGAGATCAAAGCCCGGAAAGGCAAATAAACCACGCTTCACAGCTCATAAAGGTGTTTATTGTTCTATAAAAATTTTGAATATCTACTTTGCAAATATATAGAATATTTTAATAGAATTAAAATATGTAGTAAATACATTGATATTTATATCATTTGAATTTAAAATGGAACTCAAAAATTAAAAGTGATAAAGTGTCACACAATTATTTCAAGACAAAATAAGCCTAAAATGGCAGATTTTTATCTATCTGTTAAATTTAACATTTCTCCCTAGAAAAGAATAAACAGTTTCACAAAAGTGAGCTTTTCAAGCTTTGAAAAATCTAATACCTCTCATTCTAACAAGCAGTAACAGAGAATCAGCATCCTAGAGAATTTATTCAATAAGTGTTATGGAAATAGATAAATTTGGATTTTATGACTGAGAAAATTAAATTAAAACATTTAAAAACACATACTTTTTGTACTAAACTCACAAGACAAAGTCACACAAGAGAATTCTGTTTGAGGTGATACTATGACCAAGTTAGATTTATGTAATTTAAATCAGTAACTGATAAATACATAAATACAAACTATTACTTAGATAAAAATATATTTAAGTATGCTAATAAAAAGAATAGACTTGCTTACTCTGTGTCCAATAAAAACCTAGAATGATTAATTAGAGAGCATTTGTGAGTATTCAGTATTGAGCACTGAATTTCTTGAGTCTGAAACAACAAAAGATGTGTGGGAAAATGCCCGTGACCTGGTGCTGGGAAGTGATTTGGGATACAAGGGTAACAATAAGTAGAGACTCACAATATCATTTAATTCCTGAGCAGATATGGATCATTGCGTGAGGTGTCCAGAAAGTCATTATGCAAACACAGAGCAGACTCACTGCCTCGAGAAAACAGTGACCTTTCTGGCCTATGAAGAGCCTTTGGGGATGGCACTGACCTCCTTGGCCCTGAGCTTCTCTGCGCTCACAGCTGGTGTTCTTGGTGTCTTTGTGAAGTACCACCACACTCCCATAATCAAGGCAAACAATCAGGCTCTCACTTACATCCTACTCATCACTCTGACTTTCTGTTTCCTCTGTCCCTTGCTCTACATTGGCCACCCCAATACAGCCACCTGTATCCTGCAGCAGAGCACATTTGCAGTTCTGTTCACGGTGGCTCTCTCCACAGTCTTGGCCAAAAGTGTTACTGTGGTTCTGGCTTTCAGGATCAGAGTTCCAGGGAGATTGATAAGGTGGATAATGATATCAAAGACTCCTAACTTCATCATTCCCATCTGCACCCTCAACCAACTTGTGCTCTGTGGAATTTGGCTGAGAACCACTCCTCCCTTTGTTGACTCAGATGCTTACTCAAAGCATGGACACATAATTATTATATGCAACAAGGGCTCCACTATTGCCTTCCATTCTCTCCTGGGTTACCTTGGCTCCATGGCACTTGGGAGCTACACTATGGCATACCTGTGCAGGAACCTGCCCGACACATTCAATGAAGCCAAGTTCATGTCCTTCAGCATGTTGATTTTCCTCAGTGTGTGGGTCACCTTCCTTCCTGTCTACCACAGCATCAAGGGGAAACATGTGGTTGCCATGGAAATCTTCTCTATCTTGGTTTCTAGTGCAGGTCTCCTAGGATGTATCTTTGTCCCCAAGTGCTATATTATTTTGTTCAGACCACATAGGAATGTGCTTCATCATGTTAGGAACAAAGCACATTCTAGAGGAAAAGTTGACTATACACTTTAGTTCATGTTTTTCTTCATTATATATAAGACTTCAAGTCTATTTGGGTGCAGTCCAGTTGACAGAGATAATGCGGCAATGTAATGTTTTATATTTATTGGTTTCATTTATTAATGAATCCATCCTTATTCTCTGATCTTTGAATATTTTTGCATATTTTTCTAAATTAGAAAGCTTACCTTGACACATAGTCTAACTTATTATAGAGGAGATTTGAATAAGTACATTAATGTAAACTATGTCAAACATGGCAGTTTATTTGAAATTCTGGAATAAATTAGAATATTATTTTAAAGACCTGACACCTTAGTTTCAATATTACATGCTATCCATTTCAGGGACAATAGATTGATCCTAGAGGATTGTCAAAATGCTCTTATATTCATCAAAGTTCACTGAGATGTATCCATTCTTACATCAGCACCAAATGCTTCTTCACCACAGATAGGATACACTGCTTCTTCTTGTAACTTAGTCTGTCCCTATTCCTTAAAATTGATTCTCAAAAGCTGCCAATCTTGTTACAGCCCACTTAAACTACAACATGTCTCACTAACATTATTAAAATTTTAACTTGCATAAGTGATGGGTGGTGTATCTTTGATGTATTCTTATTTGTCAAATTTCATTTTCTCTTGGACTCATTGTAATGGAGTGTTTTTCCTATTTTCTTCCAATTACTTGCATGATATGGAAGCATAATATATTTGAATTCTTACCAATGTAAAAATGTCAATAAGATTATTGAACAGAAAGAAAATATATTTTGGTTCATTGTATTAGGAGGATTAACTACAGGTACTTGGCACAATGTACTTGGGCAGAACATCCTTCCAACAGATTACATGAGAAAAGCAGATGCTGTTCCCTTTGTGGTGACCTGTAAGTCAGGGACAGTCGTTGTAAGACCAGGGACACCTAGGAGAAAATTGGTGATAAGGAGCACAAAGAAAGGATGGCAAGATAGTATTCTTATTGAGCCAACAACCTTTATTCATTCCAAAGGAGTTTATATAGGGCCGTAAGTGAGGAGGGGGGGAGTGGGGTGTTGACTGCAGCTGTGAGGAAGCTGGGAGGGCAAAAAGGACAGTGGGAGGGTAGACCATCCTGGTAACCTAACTGCAGGTACCAATTATATCTTTCACAATCTACCCTCTATTTCTCAAGCCAATCACCTGAGTGACTTGGTAATTTTCACTAGGCTTAAACTTTAACTGATAGGATAAGCTGCGAACCTGTTTCTCAGAACTTGCTTCATATCTTAAGAGGTGATATTTATTCCATTACAGTCAACCATTCCCTAATAGCTCATAATTACTACAGTCAAATATAAGCATCATTTAAACAATAACTGTTGTTAAAGAAAAAAAGGATATGAAATAGAACACAATAAAGTGTCTATGGAATGGCATAGATGGAGTCAAGAGTTGACAGAAATGATATCATTATAATCCACCACAATTATTAGAAAAAGTTGAAACAGCCTTTATGGCCATAAGCTCAGAGTCTAGGGATTCATATTACAGCATAACAAGTACTAGACACAACTTTTCTATTAGGTTGTACATTTTAAACATGTATCATTAAATGTTTTTTGTTGTTTTTGTTGTTTTTAGGGAGATTCACACTGTGTTATCCAGGTTTACTTTTTCCAAAGTAGCGCAACTGCTGTTATATGGTCACATGATAAGTTCAGTTCTTTGTCCAGATTCCTCATTCCCTGATCTCTGGATACAAGAAATGACCATTCAGAACATTTCATAATAATCTAAAATTGATATCTTCACTGTTTGTTTCTAATGTGAGCTACAGTTTTCCTGCTTCTCCTTGCCCATTCCTTTCTATGTTGAGACTCCTCCTGCTTGAAATTTGGTCAGTGAACTTGATTCTTACACAGGTCTCCCTTCATTTGTAAGTTTGCAATAAAATCTAGAGAACTTGGATGACACTCATTTAATGGTCTATTTTTCCTTCTCAGTGACCTGCTAACGCCTAGCCTTGAATCATTTGTAGGATATTATTTCCAGCACTAGGCAGCAAAACCAGGCTTAGATGTTCAAGGCAGTTGTCAGCTTCATAGTGTGAGGCAAGCCTACACAACAGGAGAAAGTGCTCTAAGCAGAAATAATCAACAGCACTTGATGTAAATGACAATATATTCTCAATGATCTGGAAACAATAGGCAATAGAAACAATAAGAGATCAGAGCAGTGATGCATTTAAAGGAAGTCAACTTTTAAATGTGAAACAAATAATCATTTTTAAAAATATAATATAATATTAAAAAACACAGGTCTATACATTCTTTAAAAAGTAGAAAACTACTGCCCAGTAGAGGAAATGGCATGTATATTATTTTCCCATGCCACTTTGTGCAATGTTACCTGCTAAGATCTGTGATATGACACACACAGCTACAGCTGATGGATAAAACCATAACAAGCAGGATTGAATATATCTACAGAGGAGAGTTTCCTTGTTAGAAATTCTGTATTCATTGGTTCCAGCTAACCTTCCCAAATTGTACACCCAAATCTGGCCCTAATTCGTTCATATGATATGGATAAATAAATTTTGGGAAATTACAAAATCAGTTGTCCTGGCACAATCAGTTTCAATTTTATAATGGTGACTTAAGCAGTTGTTTGCCTACAATACATACAATAAAGTATCCCTACTATTATCCGGGTGGCGGTGGCACATGCCTTTAATCTCAGCACTCAGGGGGCAGAGGCAGGCAGATCTCTGTGAGTTTGAGGCTGGGCTGGACCGACAGCCTCCAAAACAATACAGAGAATCCCTGTGTCATAAAAAACCAATATACATAGATCCCTACTATTGTGGTCTGAATATAGAAGTCATGCTCCACACCCAAATCCAATGGACAGTTCACTACATGACTCCAATATGTAATTAGAATACTTACTGGTTGTTGATTTTTTTAAGGTAAGCTTATTTTTTTCTTAATCAGTAAAAAAAATGCCATTGTGTTGGGGGGACAATGAAGTGGGATGTAGGCTACCTGATCCCATATAAGAGTTTGTCTTAAAACATTCTCTACAAGGCTGGAGGTATTGCTCTTCTAGAATTCATGTGGCTTTTAAGGGATAAATAATTCTAACCCATTAAGTGTTTGATAAACACAAATATTTTTATTTACATTTATTTAATGTATCCACTGGTGATTAACATGAAAAGAGGAGCCAGCCTGGCAAAGATTTTGAATTTGACATAAGCTGTTGTAATTTAAGAAAATCAGTACTTGGAAGAAAGATGCCATATGACAACCAGATGGGTTTTTTTATTAGAGAAAGGGATTATAAAAATGGGACAGGGAGGGGAGAAACCAAACTTCAGGAACAGGAGCTGAAGGAGAGAGGAAAGAGAGACAGAGACAGTCATACAGAGAGGGAGAGAGAGAGAGAGAGACAGAGAGAGAGAGAGAGAGAGAGAGAGAGAGAGAGAGAGAGAGAGAGAGAGAGAGAGAGAGGGGAACAGACAGACATAGTGAAAGAGAGTTAGAGGATAATGGGAGATGGTCAGGGCCCTTTTTTGGTTTTTTGGTTTTTTTTTTTTTAGTGTTTTGAGAATGGGTTGCTCAGTATTGTTTCGGAGCCTGTCCTATATATCCTGTAAGTCACTATGTAGACCAGTTTGACCTCAAACTCACAGAGATCCAACTGCCTCTGCCTCCAAAAAGCTGGGATTAAAGGCATGTGCTGCCAATGCCCCGCTAGGGCAGGGACCTTTTAAAGGAAAGTAGTGAATACATAGATGTGGCCCTAATTGTGGCTGCAGCAGAGGACATATACTTTCAAAATGCCACGGACAGGCCAGTAGAGTCAGGTGAATACTAACAGTTGTAATCCTTAATTCTCCTATAGCTCTGGCCTGAGGTTATACTTTGGAAAATTTAAATAGGTATAGGAAAATGCAAGTCTAACCCCTTAGGCTGATGAAGATTTATGGAGCAAAAATATCTTTCAGATTATGTATTACGACATAAATATAAATATAACATACTATGTGAATTAAAAGATAAATAATTATGTATGCTGTAAAGGGTACATTTAAAAGATAAGTCAGTAGCACAATCCTCACACATGAAAACACATAGAACACAAATACAAAAGAATGGAAACACACCCATTCACATTGTGAAAGTTGTTCTTAAATGAATAGCAATTCTAAGCTATTCTTTCCTCAGAATCAGTCTTCTATTTCTCTGTGTAAGATGGCTCAGAGGATGGCCACAACTACTTGTATGAAGGACCAGAAAGAATATGTTTTAACTATTCATGACTGCTGTCTGTGTCAAGGTTATTAGATAACAGAATTTAACTTTTAAGCTTTATTTCAGGTATAAGTGTTTGCCCACATTTGGATGTGTACAATACCTGCATGAGACAGAAAAGGAAATGGATCCCATAAAACTGAAGTTACAGGAGATGGTAAGCAACCAAGGTTTGTAGCAATATAACTTGTGTCCAATGCAACAATACCCAGTGCTCTTAATTGACAAGCTCACACTCTGGCCACATTTTAACTTATTTTCATACATTTATTTGAAATATATTGCATCACTTTCCCTCTTCCAAATTTCATGCCTTCTTATTTCTATAACTGGTGTGAATTAAGTAGGGCAAATATTTGAATAAAGTCTGCTGAGTCCATCTCTGTTGGTTGTATGTTTGTATTTCAGGATTGAACTTGGTGTTTTGGATAGAAACATAGGGAGAGGATTCTTGCCTGATACTCTTTGGAACAGTGATGAAGATATGAAGTAATTAATCCATCCTGGGGTCCTAAAAGGTATAGAAAGAAGGCAAATGGCATGCACATCTAAGTAATATAACTGTGTCATGGGATGTTTTCCCATGTCAAAAGCCTCCCCAAACCTCAGCTCCAGTCTCCCTTATAAGATGGTCATCTAAGGCATAAATGTTACTTCAGTAGACAACTCTCTTCTGGAGGAATCAGTCTTTTGGAGCCTGATGGGGTTTTACCTATATCATTTCTGAATGCTCTGAATGGGATATTACTGGGCAAGAGCAATGCCTATTAACAGACATGAAGAGACATGCAAAGAGATAAACAGACTGATTCTAAATCAGAGAAATTGTGTGAATAATTACTTACTGTACAATGTGAGCAAGCTGGGTGTATTACTCATGCCTTCAGTCCCAACACTCACAAAGAAGAGGTAGGTATATCGGGCTTTCAGGTGAATGCTACACACTCTACTAAATCAGTTAAAGGACAGCAAGTGGTAAATATTAAGAACCTGTTTTCCATGCAGAAATCAATGTAATAAATACAGGAAGAATTGAGAGGTCCTATAATAAGTTATTCATTCACTCCGGTTCTATATTTATCTTCAAGAAACCTGAAGTGATCAGGTTAAAATGTAATTTTCACAAATCTTACTAAAAGGAAATGTATATTTTAGCATTTCAACATAGACATTATTTTTGGTCCTCCGTGTGTCACTGCTTCTGTGATTTAATTCTCTAACCAATTCTCTCAGGTAATACGTGGGTGTCTTTCATTGATTCTGTGATATCACAGAGTATAACTGTGTAAGCATATGATAGAAATTCAAGCTAGCAATTAAAGGCAAAATACATAAAGAATCTATATTTACTGGCTTTGTTATTACTTAGGCATTTTGTCATTGCATCTAGCGGTCTAATCTACCCCAGGCCAACATTCTTAGGGAAATTGCACCTTCAGTGGAAAGGCCTTCACACACCAATCATCATCAAAAAAAATTTCTCAAGGCATTGCAACCAGGGATATGATGGGCACACATCCTTAACTGATACTCTTACAGATGACTGTAGGCTCTGACATGTTGAACTAAAGCTAACTAGGACAGAAAAACAATGAATGAGAAGTTACTGAAAATCAAATAGCAGTGTTTCAAACACTTAAATAACTTAAATAGTAAAAATACTACATTAATAACAGGAACTTCTGGAAAACACCAATAAGCCAAGAAATGAGAGAGACAAGACTCAAAGATCAAGAATAAGAGAATAAAGACTAAAATTGTTTCTCCACAGAAAGTCTCCAAACCAAGACACTCATGGGACTCAAAATATGGTAACATCAGAAAATCAGAACAGGTGAAGTTTTATCATTGTCCAGAGAAACAATAATTTAATTATAACTAATAAAAAATCACACAACAGAATACCACTGTTTTCCTGAAATACAACCAATAAAAAGGCAAACAAATATTTGAAAGAAACTAATAAAACTTTTTTATGCCAGGTTAATGGAAATAGAAACCATAAAGAAAACACAAATGTTCCAGGTGGTGTTGGCACATGCCCTTAATGCCAGCACTAGGGAGGCAAAGACAGATGGATCTCTGTGAGTTCAAGAACAGTCTGGAAAACAAGAGTTAATTCCAGGAGAGCCTCCAAAGCCACAGAGAAGCCCTGTCTCAAAGTTCTCCCCCCGTCCCAAATGAGCAGACAACACAAATGAGTGAATCCCAGAAATGAAATATTTAGGCAAGTTTCACAAATAGAATAGATAGTGGAGGAGAGAATCTTAGGAACTTAAGATATATTAGAAGAAATGAATATACCAGTCAAGTGACATGTTTAATCTAAATATTTCCTGGAAAAAAATCCCAGAAATCTGGGACATTATGCAAAGGCCAAACCTAGGAATGACAGTAATAGAGGAAAAAGACGAAACTCAGCAAAAAGGTGTATATAATATTTTCTATAACGGAAGAAAAATACCCTAATTTAAAGATGTGCGTATGAAGGTACAAATAAGCATGCCAAACATCAAAAAAATTTGGCCAGAAAAAAAACTCCCTTTGCCACATAATAATCAAAACTCTAAACAAAGAGAACCTAGTAATAATATTAGACTCTAGAAGAGCCAGGGAGAACAGGGGAGTGGCTCTTCTGGTGGCAGGATCAGGTACAACAGGCCCTGCTTTTGGGACTGTGTTCCAGTGCCTGGGGATCACTTGGGAACTGCACAGATCTTCCAATCCTGGCGGGAGCCAAGCTCCCCAGATTCCAGGTTTTCTCTCCCACCAATGAGACCAGCAAACTAGCTGGTCCAGTGAGACCAGGGGACTACCTGTTCCAGCAGTGGGATCAGGTACAACAGGCCCTGCTTCTGGGTCTGGGTTCTAGTGCCTGGGGATCGCCTGGGAACTGCACAGAGCTTCCAATCACAGTGAGAGCGAAACACCCCAGACTCCAAAACTTCTCTCCCAGACTAGGAAACCAGAGGAGACAGGGAGACCAGGGGAGCAGCTGCTCTGGCAGGATCAGGTACAACAAGATCCAGCAAAGTTTCCAGGGGACCAGGTGGGAGCTAAGCACCCCAGATTCCTGTTGTTCTTCTCCACCCACGGGACCATAATGAGGACAAGGAGTAGAAGAACTACCAGATTATTGGGCTTGCTAGCACCCAACAAAAGGGAACTCTGGTCCCCTAACCACCAGACCAGTAAAGGGGCTCTTTCTGCACCCACTAGAAGAAGAGATGGGAAACAGACAATACAAAAACACACTCAGCAACAGAAAAACAAATATGACACCACCAGATTCTGGAGACTCCACACCAGCAAGACTCCAACATTCCAATGCAAACGAAGCAGAAGAGAATGACATTAAAACCATTTTCAAGAAAATGATAGAGGCCCTAAAAGAGGATATAGGAAAATCCCTCAAAGAAACGGAAGAAAAAACAGACCAAAAAATGCAAGAAATGGAAGAAAGTACAAAACAAAAAAGGCAGGAAATGGAAGAAGAAACATGCCAAAAAGGCAGGAAATGGAAGAAGAAACAAAGCAAAAAATGCAAGAAATGGAAGAAAAAGCAAACCAAAAAATACAAGAAATGGAAGAAAGTACAAAACAAAAAAGGCAGGAAATGGAAGAAAAAACATGCCAAAAAGGCAGGAAATGGAAGAAGAAACAAAGCAAAAAATGCAAGAAATGGAAGAAAAAGCAAACCAAAAAATGCAAGAAATGGAAGAAAGAACAAACCAAAAAATTCATAAAAGGGAACAAATGGACGAAAGGTTAACCGAAAATTGCAAGAAACAATGCAAGCACTGCAAGAGTTGAAAACTGAAATAGAGACAATAAAAAAAACCACACACAAACTGAAGAAAGGCAGGAAATAGAAAAGCTGGGCAAATGGTCAGGTACTACTGATACAAGCATTACCAACAGAACAGAAGAGATGGAAGAGAGAATCTCAAGTGTTGAAGATACACTAGGAGAAATGGATTCATCAATCAAAGAAAACCTTAAGTCCAACAAATCTTTAACACAAAACATCCAGGAAATATGGGACACCATGAAAAGACCAAACCTAAGAATAATAGGTATAGAAGAAGGAGAAGAAAACCACCTCAAAGGGGCAGAAAACATATTCAACAAAATCATAGAAGAAAACTTTCCCAACCTTGAGAAAGACATGCCAATGAAGGTACAAGAAGCTTACAGAATACCATTTAGAGTGCACCAAAAAAAAGTCCCCTCACCACATAATAATCAAGACCCCAAATATACAGAATAAAGAAAGAATATTAAGAGCAGCTAAGGAAAAAGGCCAATTAACATATAAAGGCAGACCTATCAGAATTACACCAGACTTCTCCATGGAAACTCTGAAAGACAGAAGGTCCTGGATATATATTTTACCAACACTAAGAGACCATGGATGCCAACCCAGACCACTATACCTGGCAAAGCTCTCAATCACTATAGATGGAAAAAACAAGATATTCCATGACAAAACTACATTCAAGCAGTACGTATTCACTAACCCAGCCCTACAGGAAGTTTTGGAAGGAAAACTCCAACCCAAGGATATAACGATATTCGATACTATATAAGGAAAACAATATATTTATTTACCAGAGAGAGAGGGAGAGAGTCGCACAGACCAGGAGTTAGAAGCATGGCTGGCTTCCAGGAGAAAAGGAGAAGCCATTTTTCCTTTCACTTCCTTTTATCTCTACCTTGACCATGCCCTATTGGGTGGATAGATTTGTGGGGTTCACTCTTACAATTCCCCTTTTAGTCTAAATAGAAGATTCAAATTTGATACAAACTCAAACATATACAACATATATACATAGAGGATGATAATTAAGTTATAATCTACTTATCCTAAACTAAACATACCCATTCCACCTAAATTCTAAACTTATCTGAAAGGGATGCCTAAGTCTGAACACCTCCTTCCAATCCCAACCCTAAAATAATTGCAAATTAACACTAACAGGTGTAAACTATCCTCTAATGTCACTAGTAGGGAGAGGGGATGTGGAATTCTCAAATTTACTTCCTGGTGAAGTGGGACGATGACAATCATGGGAACCTGTGGGAAGAAATTGTTAGTGTAACAAGAATCTTAAGTAGGTCAGTTATTCTCTGTTTGGCAGGAGATGCTTGACTGAAGTTCCGGATTAGATTTCTGATTTTGATTGAAGCTCTTGTCTGAAGCTCTGATCACATTGTAGAAGATGCACTGTATCAGTTCCTCGGCCTGACAATGTGTTGAGTGATGTAGTTCCAAGCTGGTTTCAGGATGGTGCCTGTCAGGTGGGGTCGATGGTGTGGGGCAGTTTAGATGTATCCAGTCGAATCAGGCCGAGTTGGGGAATTGAATCCACATTCTCTTTCTGAAGCAGCTGAAGATCGCTGTCAAGAAATCCCTTTGACTCTGGAAAACTGAAATATTAATGTTAGCACAGAAATTCTTAACTTTTATGTGTATGAATACTAGGAAAGGCGACCCTAAGGAAGATAATTAACATGAAGGAGATTAGAGTTTTAGAAAGAATCAAATATACACAGATGGCAGTCCCCATATATATATATATATATATATATATATGTATATATATGTATATATATATATCTTTTGTTGTTGTTGTTTCTGTCTTATATCAATGGCTCTTTGATATAATACAGAAAGTCTGAATTGCATTTTAACAATATACTTGGGTTTAAAGCAGGAGAGGGAATCCAACTCCAAAGCCAGCATTAATTAGATGAATTGGGACTCAGGCATATTAAGAAGCAGAAGAAATAGAAATTACAATAACAAAATAGAGAGATTTAGACATTAATAACACAGCATATTATTGCATGTTTGGTGGTCCTCTGAGTAGCTATCTTTTCTTTTAGGTATCCATATACCTAGTATTTTTTCACTGTTCAGAACTAACTGTCCTGTAAAGACACAAACAGAATACTTCTCTTTCTTTTAATGAGGTCTCCTTATACATAGCAGACCTTGTAGATGAGCCATCATCCTTCCTCCTCCTGAGACGTTTTCTGTTCTGATCGAATCTTAATTAATTTAGATGGGACCCGAAGCTTTTCTTCTCCTGTGGAAACAAAAGCATAACCACTTCCCCAACGTTACACATATCCTGGTTTCCAGACTGAGGTCATAACATCCTTAAAATACACCGGTTGGTTCAGTTCAGAAGTCTTCTCTGTAGTCCAGTGTCCTTCTGCTGCAGTTTGTCCTTTTTCATCAGCATTAAGAAAATTCAATGAAGTAAAGCATTATGTAACCTGTATTTAGGGGTCTTTGTTCTCCCTGGCTGTTTATGAAGCATCTCTTTTAAGGTTCGGTTAGATCTTTCAATCACTGCTTGTCCTGTGGGATTGTAAGGTATACCAGTTAAATGTTTTATATTATGATATTTGAAAAATTGTTCCAATTTACTGGAGACATATGCTGGAGCATTGTTAGTTTTTATCGTTTTAGGTATACCCATAAGAGCCATCACCTCTATGAGGTGTGTAATAACAGAGTCAGCCTTTTCAGAGCTGAGGGCAGTAGCCCATTGGAGTCCTGAGAACATGTCTATGGCATGGTGTACATATTTTAAACTGCCAAATTCTGGGAAGTGAAATACTTCCATTTGCAAAAGTTCATTTCTGTGAATAACTTTAGGATTACCACCTGCTGGCAATGGAGTTTGATTGTAGAATGAGCAACTGGGGCAATATTTTACTATTTCTTTGGCTTGTTGCCAGGTGATAGAAAAATCGTTCTTTAAGCCTTTGCTGTTAACATGGCATTTCTTATGAAATTCTGAATATTCCAACACATTACCTACTAACAAACGATCAATTTCATCATTGCCTTGTGCCAGAGGACCTGGCAGACCTGTATGGGATCTGATGTGTGACATATATATATATGAGTCCTGTTTCTGATGGTTTCCTGTAATTGTAAAAATAATGAGGTTAATTCTGTACTATCCAGAACAAATTCAGCAGTCTCAATGTGCAAGACAACTCTTTCTGCATACTGAGAATCCGTCACTATATTGAGAGGCTCTGTAAAGTCTTTAAGTACCATGAGATGGCATATAACTCTGCCTTTTGTATGGAGTTGTAAGAGCTTTGAACTACTTTACTTATATTTCCTGATTTATACCCTGCCTTACCTGATTTGTTTGCATCCGTGTAGAAGGTAAGAACTCCAGAAATAGGTGTTTGCCCCAGGATACGTGGAAGAATCCAAATTGTTTTCTTTATGAGTTTGATTCTCTCTGTTTTGGGATAGTTATTACTAATAGTTCCCAAAAAGTCACTGCAAGCTATTTGCCAATACTCATTATCCTTCCATAAGGAGGAAATTTCATCATTTGCTAAAGATACTATAATTTCAGCTGGGACTTTCCCAGTCAGTTGACAAAGCCTTAACTTACCTTTTAATATCAAATCAGAGATCTTTTCTATATACGTTTTCAATTTTTTTATTCTGTTTATGTGGCAGAAATACCCATTCTAGTATGATGTCTTCCCTCTGCATTAATATTCCTGAGGGGTATTCTCTAGATGGCAAAATAACCAGAATACAGTCCAGTTTTGGATCCACACGGGCTACCTGTGCTTCTAATATTCTCTTTTCTACCCATTCTAATTCTTTTTCAGCCTCAGCTGATAGTACTCGTGGGCTGTTTAGGTCTTTATCTCCTTTTAAAGCCATTTTCAGGTGTTTTAAATCATACCCTTCTACACCGATAATTGTCTGTAATTGAGAGATTTCTCCTAATAGTTTTTGAAGATCATTAAGAGTCCGGTAACGATCTCTTCTGATCTGTACTTTCTGCGGTCTAATCTTCTGAGCATCTATTTTATAACCTAAATAGTTAATAGAATCTCCTCTTTGTATTTTTCTGGGGCAATTTGTAAACCCCAGCGAGGCAAAGTTTCCTTTACTGCTTCAAACATCTTTTCCAAAGTATCCTTATGTGAATCAGACAATAATATGTCATCCATATAATGATATATTAATGAATATGGAAATTTTTTACTAATTATTTCTAGAGGTTTATTCACAAAATATTGACACAAAGTTGGGCTGTTTAACATACCTTGTGGTAATACCTTCCACTGGAATCTCTGTACCGAACTGGAATTATTATAGGTAGGTACCGTGAAGGCGAACTTTTCTCTGTAATTTTCTTGTAACATTATGGTGAAAAAGCAATCTTTTAAGTCTTTAACTATAATTGGCCAATCCTTAGGAATTAGAGAAGGTAATGGCATCCCAGGTTGTAGAGACCCCATAGGCTGTATTACCTTGTTGATGGCTCTAAGATCAGTAACCATTCTCCACTTACCAGACTTCTTCTTGACAACAAAAACAGGTGAATTTCGTGCACTAGCTGATTCCTCAATATGTCCAGCATCTAACTGTTCCTGAACTAACCTCTCCAAAGCCTCTAACTTCTCAGATGTCATAGGCCATTGACCCACCCAGATGGGTTCATCTGCCAGCCATTTTAAGGGTAAAGCTTTTGGTTGCTCTATTGGTTTGACACTAGCATCCTGCTTCTGTACAGCCTGTACATTCGGCATCTGTTTTCTGTACTGCCTTACTATATTCTTTGTACCACTAAGAGCTTGTCTATAATTCCTACCTGATACAGGAGGAATGTTAATCTGCGTATTCCATTGCTGGAGTAGATCGCGACCCCAGAGGTTTATAGCAATATCTGCAAAATATGGCTTTAACCTTCCTCTCTGTCCTTCTGGCCCAATAAAGTCAATCCATCTAATGCTCTGTTTAACTTCAGATAGGGTTCCAATCCCTAAGAATTGAACGTTAACCTCTTTTAAAGCCCAATTGGGGGATCAGGACTTCTGATTAATGATAGTAACGTCACTTCCTATTTCTAAGATGCCTTTAATCACCATATTATTTACCTTAACTGGTAACTTGGGTCTATGATATTGTATAGAAGTTTGCCAAAATATATGTTTTGTATCTCCTTCTGATATAATTAATTCATCCTCTGGAGCTAATGTATTATCCAGTGCTGTATTATTTACAATGGGCAGTGGATCTTCTAATTGTTCTGAGAGAGGCTGTCCTCCACTGTCACTGAGAATTACTGGATAATCTTTTTCTGGGGGCTCGCTTGAGCTCCTGATCCCGGTTTCCTGGCTTTAAAGATCTACCTTGTCTATCTCTTGTGGACCAGCATTCATTAGTCCAATATTCGCCTTTCCACACATCCTGCAGAGATCAGGAGGGTGAGGCCTTCTGTTTGACACATTCCTGGTAGAAGCATTATTCCTAGGTATGTGTTGTCTACAGTTCCTACTCAGATGTCCCATTTTACCACAATTAAAACATCTAAAGTGTTGATGTCTTTTGAACCTTCTAAAGATTGCTTCCCCAACCCAATTTGGTAGGCCATATTTCATCCTGATTCGTCCTAAATCCTTTAGAAATGGCTTCTCCTATCCAGGTTCCTGCCTCTGAATTGTCATACTCAACATTAGTTGTATATAAGACCCATTCCTCCAATGGTGCTGATCTTACCTTTAATGGCCACTGTATCTGTTTGTAATGTGGGTTTGCATTCTCATAAGCCAACGATTCTGTAAGAAGTCGCCTAATATTAGGATAAGTTATTTGTAAATCTACTGCTCTGGATAATCATTGTAAGAATTCAGAGAATCTTTCTCTAGCACTCTGTATCACTTTTGAATATGATTCAACTCTTTCCCCTGGTTCACGAACCTTATCCAAAGCATTTAGTGCTGCTGTTTTGCATAAAACAAATATATGCTCATCATAACCAGCTTGGACCTGCGGGTCAGAAAATTGCTTCTCCCCAATAATCTTACTTTCAGAAGCTTCAAAGCCATCCTTCAAACTTTGAAGTTCAAGGGCCTTGGCTTCCTGTCTCCACAAAGCTTTCCACTGTATTTGGGAAGACTGGTCCAACACTGCAGACATTAAATCATTCCAATCTGAGGGAGTTATCTTATTGGTAGTGGCCCATGTATTTAGTAACTGTTTTACATAAGGGCTGTGGATCCCAAAAGTCATTATCGCTTGCTTAATAGCTTTCATTTCTTTCATGGGAATAGGTTCCCATTTCTGTGTAGTGGAACCAGATTGGTTCATCCGTGATGCTGGCCTTTCTACCATGGTTACTGGAAAGGCCACCTTAGGATGTCTAGTAGCCATATTTCATTTATTTCCTGGTAGCCTAGCATCTGTTGACTCAACATCTGATATTTCAGAGGATGTGTCTTCTAAAGATTGAAATTTTGCAACCATGTCATCCTTTAGGTCTTGGATTTCCTGCATTAAAATATTCCCAAGTCCTCAGATTGTTCATTAAGATATTGGATTTTCTGCATTAAAGATTGTTTTAAATCTTTGGACTGTTCTGTTAAACGTGATTCCAAGCTTTTCATACCATCCTCTCTAGAAACTTCAAAGGCATCTATTTTTCCTTCCAGAAAACACATTTGGTCCACTAGATTGCCATTATTATCAGACATAGTTGAATTGACCCTGGTAATTTTGAATATTCCTCCTGATTAGATTCCATCTTAGCCATAAATGTAGTGGACATCGAATTGAATGTATCTCGAAGGTTGTCCTGGTCAAATTTGACCAAATCCCCTTGTTCCTGAATTTTTAACTCTAACTTTTGAATTGACTCTGATAATTTAGAAAGTTCTACCTGCTTAGACTCAGTCTTAACCATAAATGCAGTAGACATTGAATTAAATGTAACTAAATCCACTAGTTCCTGAATTTTTGACTCTTGTTCCTGAATTTTTGACTCTAATTTTTGAATTGACTCTGCTAATTTGCAAAGTTCCAGCTGATTAGACTCAGTTTTAGCCATAAATGCAGTAGACATTGAATTAACTGTGCTTCGAGGATTGTTTTGATCAAATTCCAAATTATCTGTTTTGGTAACTAAATCACCTTTTTCCTGAACTTTTGACTCTAATTTCCGAATCATGAGCTCATGTTTCTTCCATGTGATTACATGTATTAGTACACTAATCATAAGCATGGCACACATATACGTACGAAAAATATCCTAATTGTCTTTCACTGCATAATCCATCACATTGGTAACAAAATCTCTAAAATCCTGCAGTGTTAAATTACCTGCCATCAATTGGTTATTCCTAAATTGGAAAAAATCACCTCCTTTATTGTCTCAAATTAAAATACCTATAGTTACCGTGCTTGGCCAGCAGATGGAGTAGGCGTACTGCCGAACACTGCCTCTCTGCAGAAAATTGGATGCTCTCCAAGGAACCTGTGAAAACTTAACTAACAGATTTGGGAAGGCAGATTCGCTGCACAGCAGCGGTGCTCGAAGTGGCTCTGGTAGCTGCTAATGCAGTGCAAGGCAGAACTAATCCGGCAAAGGAATCGGGTGGGTGGCAAGGGTGGGGAGCAGGCAGCAGATGGCCGGGGTGCTGCGGCGGGGACGACTGGTGGCAGAGGGGTCGCGGTGTGTGGCTGAGGCTTGTAGGCTCCTCTCTCACATATGCTGGGCTGCTGCGGGCATGCACAGCGGAGGAGGAGCACGTGCAATGTAGCTGCCACAGTGGCAGCTGAAATGCCAATTAGCACTCACCTCGGGATGCCATTTCAGGCGGTTTCCCTGCCACTAAGGCATGGGCTGAAATTCCAAACCACTTCTGCCACCAGATATAATGATATTCGATACTATATAAGGAAAACAATATATTTATTTACCAGAGAGAGAGGGAGAGAGTCGCACAGACCAGGACTTAGAAGCGTGGCTGGCTTCCAGGAGAAAAGGGGAAGCCCCTTTACCTTTCACTTCCTTTTATCTATACCTTGACCATGCCCTGTTGGGCAGATAGCTTTGTGGGGTTCACTCCTACACAAAGAAGTTAACTAAAACCAGAAAAACATAGGCATTAGAGAATCCCTCTCAACCAACAGCGAAAAGAACAAAGGGGTGAAATTCCACACATAATTCCACCAACAACAACCATTGCAAATCGAAGAAGGATGAGCAATCAGTGGTCATTAATATCCCTCAACATTAATGGCCTTAACTCACCCATAAAAAGACACAGGCTAGCAGAATGGATTCAAAGACAGAACCCTTCCTTCTGCTGCATACGAAAAACACATCTCACCGTCTAAGACAGACATTACCTGAGAGTTAAAGGTTAGGAAAAAAATTTCCAATCAAATGGACCCAAGAAACAAGCAGGGGTAGCAATCCCAATATCTAGCAAATTAGACTTTAAAATAAAATCAATAAAAGAGATGAAGGAGGTCATTACATACTCATCGCAGGTGAAATCCACCAAGATGAAGTGTCTATCCTGAATATCTATGCCCCAAATACAAAGGCATCCACATTTGAAAAAGAAACATTACTAAAACTTAAATCACATATAAAGCCCCTTATAGTGGGAGATTTCAACACACCACTCTCACTACAAGACAGGAATAACAGACAGAAACTCAACAAAGAAGCAAAGGGGCTAATAGTAGTAATGACCCAACTGGGATTAACAGACATCTATAGAACATTTCATTCACATAAAAAACAATATACCTTCTTCTTACCACCACATGGAACCTTCTCAAAAGTTGACCACATACTTGGCAACATATCAAACCTCAGCAGCTACAAGAAAATTGGAATAACTACATGCATCTTATCAGACCACCATGCTTTAAAATTAGAATTCAACAACACAAATTGCAGAAAACCTACAAACTCATGGAAATTGAATAATGCACAGCTGCACAATTCCTGGGTCAAAGAAGAAAAAAAAAAAGAAATTAAAGACTTCCTCGAATTCAATGAGAATGAAGACACAACATACCAAAACGTATGGAACACTTTGAAAGCAGTGCTGCAGGGGAATTTCATACCACTAAGTGCCCACATGAAGAAACTGGAGAATAGTTATACTAGAGAATTAACAGCATAGCTGAAAGCTCTAGAACACAAAGAAGCAAACTCCCCCAGGAGGAGTAGACACCAGGAAATAGTCAAATTGAGGGCTGAAATCAATAAAGTAGAAACTAGGAAAACAAGCCGGGCAGTGATGGCGCACACCTTTAATTCCAGCACTCGGGAGGCAAAGGCAGGCGGATCTCTGTGAGTTCGAGGCCAGGCTGGAACGACAGCCTCCAAAACAATACAGAGAAACCCTCTCTCATAAAAACCAAAAAAAAAAAAACTAGGAAAACAATACAAAGAATCAATGCAACAAAGATTTGGTTCTTTGAGAAAATCAACAAGATAGACAAATTTTTGTCCAAACTTACCAAACAGCAGAGAGTGAACTTGCAAATAAACAAAATCAGAAATGAAAACAGGGACATAACAACGGACTCAGAGGAAATCCAGAGAATCATCAGGTCATACTTTGAAAACCTGTACTCCACAAAATTTGAAAATTTAAAGGAAATGGATGACTTTCTCAATAACTATTACTTGCCAAAACTAAACCAAGAACAGATAAGCAATTTAAATAGACCTACAACCCCTATGGAAATAGAAGCAGTCATCAAAAGACCTCTATCGCAAGAACTTTGAATCTTTAAAGAAAGAAATTAAAGAAGCGCTCAGAAAATGGAAAGATTTCCCATGCTCTTGGATAGGAAGGATCAATGTAGTAAAAATGGCAATCCTGCCAAAAGTAATCTACAGATTCAATCCAATCCCCATTAAAATCCCAGCACAATTCTTCACAGATCTTGAAAGAACAATAATCAACTTTGTATGAAAAAACAAAAGACCCAAGATAGCCACAACAACCCTGTTAAACAAGGCAATGTCCGGAGGCATCACCATCCCTGACTTCAAGCTCTATTAAAGAGCTATAGTCCTGAAAACACCTTGGTATTGGCACTAAAATAGACAGGTAGACTAATGGAATCGAATTGAAAACCCGGATATTAACCCACACTCGTATGAACATCTGATCCTTGACAAAGAAGATAAAAATATACAATGGAAATAAGAAAGCATCTTCAACAAATGGTGCAGGCATAACTGGAGGCTGGCATGGAGAAGAATGTGGATTGATCCATGTTTATTGCCATGCACAAAACTTAAATCCAAATGGATCAAAGACCTCAACATAAATCCAGCCACACTGAACCTCTTAGAAGAGAAAGTGGCTGGTACCCTTGAATGAATTGGTACAGGAGAAAGCTTCCTGAACATAACACTACTAGCACAGACAGTGAGATCAACAATTAATAAATGGGACATCCTGAAACTGAGAAGCTTCTGTAAGGCAAAGGACACAGTCAGCAAGACAAAAAGGCAGCCCACAGAATGGGAAAAAATATTCACTAATCCCACATCTGACAGAGGGTTGATTCCAAAATTTACAAAGAACTCAAGAAGCAAGTCTCCAAAACACCAAAGGATCCAATTAAAAAGTGGGCTGCCGAACTAAATAGAGAATTTTCAATAGAGGAGTCTAAAATGGCTGAGAGAAACTTGAGAAAGTGCTCAACATCCTTAGCCATCCGGAAAATGCATATCAAAGCAACTCTGAGATATCATCTCCCTCATGTCAGAATGGCTAAAAATCAAAAACAGCAATGACAATTTATGCTGGAGAGGATGTAGTGAAAGGGGAACACTCCTCCATTGCTGGTGGGAGTGCCAACTTATTCAGCCACTTTGGAAATCAGTATGGAGATTCCTCAGAAAAATGGGAATAAACCTACCACAAGATCCAGCAACTCCCCTCTTAGGCATATATCCAAAATATGCACATTCATACAACAAGGATGTCTGTTCCACTATGTTCATAGCAGCATTATTTGTAGTAACCAGACATAGATGACCCTCAATCAAAGAGTGGATAGAGAAAATGTGGTATATTTACACAATGGAGTACTATTCAGCAGAAAAAAACAATAGAATCCTGAGATTTGCAGGCAAATGGATGACTCTAGAAGAAACCATCCTAAGTGAGGTAACACAGTAACAAAAAGAGAAACATGGCATGTACTCTCTCATATATGGATTTTCAACATAGATTTGGGGAGTGACAGCCTACCATCCCATGGCCAGAGAGTCTGGGAAACAGAAACTTCATTGAGTGGCTGATGGAAGAAGAGGCAGACTCCCATGGCTAAGCACTGAGCTGAATTCAACAAAGCCAGTAACAGAGAGGGAGGACTGATGACCAAAGGGATTAAGACTGGGCTGGCTTAACCCCCAGAAACAGCTGACGTGACAAAGGTTAACTTTTGAATCCCAGGCATCAGCCTGAGAATCCAGCATGGGACTGACAAGACCCCCTGAATGTGGGTAACAGTTAGGAGGCCTAGGTAATTAATTGAGCATTGGGCAGTAGATCAGTACTCATTCCAAGTATACACATGGACTTTGGACTCCCTTCCAACAATGTGAGATACACTCTCACCCTGGACTATGGGGGAGGGTCTAGGCCCTGCCCTGGATGAAATGACAGACTATGGACACTCCCATGGTGAGCCTCACCCTCCCTGTGGAAATGAGGAGATAATGGGGGGGTTGGGGACAGAGCATCGGATGAGGGGAGGGAAAGGGAGTGGGACCTGGAACTGACTTGTGAAGCAACCTTGTTTCTAATCTAAATTTAATCTTAAAAATAAAAAATGAAAGAAAAGAATATTATACCCTGCAAAGAAAAAACACCAAGTAACACGTAAAGTCAGACCTATGAGAATACACATGACATTGCAGTGAACATTTTAAAAGAGATTAGTGGTTAGACACATCTGATGAGGATCTAAGAAATCACAAATACAAACCAGATTAATGTACCCAGAAAATTATTAGTCACCCTAATTAGGGAAAGTGAGTTACTCCATGATGAATTCAAATTTCAGCAATATCTACACAAAAATTCAGACATACAAAAGGTACTAGGAGGAAAAATACAACACAAGGCACTTAAGTCACACAGGTAATCAGGAAATAAATAACCTGACATTCTGAAAACCAAAAAAAAGGAAATACATGCTTTCATACACCTACCACCAGTACTACCGTCACAAACAACAATAAATAACATGAATTAACAGATATTATTCCCGGTATTTCAATATCAATGACCTCAACTTCCAAATGAACAGACACAGAATAACATTATGAAAAATAATATTACTTCCACTGTATACCAGGAACTCACTTCCATATCAAGAATAGAGATTACCTCAAGAAAAGGACAGGAAATGCATATTCCAAGGAATATGAACTAAGAGGCGATGGGATGTAGACATGCAAAATACACTTCAAACAAAAATTGATCAAATGAAATGGGAAGGAATACTCTTTATTCTTCACAGGAAAACAACAACAATATAACATTTCAGTTCTTAATATCAATGTCCCAAAAAAGACTCCTGTTTTATAAAAGAAGTACTTCAAAAGTAAATCAAACTTTGATTCTCACACAGAGATTGATTATGTTAGACTTCAATACTTCACCCATACCAATAGACAGGTCATACAGACAATTCTAAACAGAAATATTGGACATAATGAACTGTATAAACCAACTGAACCAAACATATAATACAAAAAATTCCAGTTAAAAATTAATACATCATCATCTAATAACAAAATGGAAATTTCTACAAATGTTGACCACATACCTGACATAAATACAAGTCTCAATAGATCCACTAAAAAAACAAACAGCTCTCTGTGTCCTATCAGACCACAAAGGATTACAACTGCATATGCTGTATAAATACATTAATTAAAAAATTAATGTGAGATTACAAACTTATGGAAAGTGAATAATTCTCTACTGATATGAATAAGCAAAGAGGAAATAAAGAAGCAAATTAAGACTCTCTAGAATTCAATGAAAATGTATATAGAGCATACCCAACTTAGGGGACACAGCAAGAGTGGTGATGTGCAGAAACTACATAGCATTGAGTGCATACAAAAAAATGTAGAAACAGCATACAAGCAAGTTAACCGCATACAAGAAAGCTCTAAAATAAAAAGAAGTAAGCATACCAAAGAGGAGATAGGAAGAAACTATTACAACGATGCTAAAATTAGCAAAATACAGAGAATCATTGAAACACAGAGAAAAGACAGATAAAGACTTATTCAAATATAACACATACAATAGAAACCCATAGAAAGATACTAGGATTCAAGTTGAAGATCAGAAAAGCAAAGCAGCCAAGTCATAGGTAAATCTGACCACTGGCAAGGTGAAATGGCAATCCCATCTCCACAATCCTCAGGGATAATGCTTTCCCTGAATCCTCAGAGGCAAATGCTCTAGGATCCTGTCTCCTTCCTCATTATGTTCATTTCTCTGTCCAACCCTGTCACACCTGTGTCCATCTCGCTAGTGCTAGGATAAAAGGCATGTGACCTCAAGTGTTGTGATTAAAGGTATGAGCTCTGTTACTCTGCAGACTGATTCACTCTCATGTAGCCCAGGGTAGCCTTGGACTGAAAAGAGATACATCTACCCCTGTCTCCTGAGTCCTGGGATTAAAGTTGTGTGCCGACACTGTCTGGTGTCTATGAGTAACTAAAAGGCTGCTGGAATAACAAGTGTATATCACCAGTGACTGGTTCTAAGGTTGTCGCTAGCTTTGCATTTTGATATCCAGTGTTTTATTAAATTATAAATAACATATCACCACAATTCCCATTTATTTTCTAACACAAAAAGGAAGAATGCAACAGAAGAAAAAATATGCAATAAGTATGTTCAATATATGAGCAATAAATACATCAGTGTGTAGTCCATTTACATTTGAGAAATACAGAGAAAATACTCCATTATCTATTCAGTCTTGGTGAGACGAAAGTCTTGTACCTAATTTAGATTTACATTCTAATTAGCATTGTCAAGGTACCTTTTGATGTCTCTCAAACTTTTACATTTTCACCTACATGTTAAATTTATTTTATGAGTCTGGAAAAAGAGGAAAACAAAAACTATAACTATCTAGTCTTCAAGACCCTCAGACACCCAAGAAGAAAATAATATTAGCTGAGCAAGCAGGAACTGCGATCAAAGACTTCAAAAAATATGAGGAAAAACGATGGTGGGAATGGTGCATTTATAATCCCTAAAATTATGTGAACTGACTGTTGCACTGGCCCCTTCACCCAACACCAAGAGCTCTGAGGTGGCTCCTGGCATTGCCCTGAGTGAGTATCTATGGGAGCTGCACCAAAGGTCATCGCTCAGGGCAGCTCTCCATGGGCAGGGCCTCCTGAGTCCTGCCTCCATGACTCCCTAGCTTCTGCTTTCTCTCTGGTCCTCTCCCAGCCCTCATCCTGGATCCTGTTATGCCTTCTCCTTGGGCTGTGCAGCCTGTGGTCTTCAAGTGTTGAATCCCGAGCTGAACTGAGGGCAAAGCACAACCATGGTCTCCAACTCTGAGGGGACATTTCTCAACAAGCTGCAGGTAAGGGCTGAAGCCCTGAAGGAGTGCCAGGCAGGGACAGTGGTTGAGGTGTGGCAGGGTACAACAGGGACAGTGGCCTCAGGCTCTGGATGCTGTTCACCTCTTCCCTGGCATACTAAGTGCTGAAACTTGTTAGTTTTCAATTCAGGGTCATTTCCCCACACTGGGTACCTGTCTCCTGCTCAATATAGGAGGTCCCTGTTTGGGAGTACCCTGTCCCTGCAACTCATGCCCAGGGATTTGCTGCATCACTGCCCACACATTTGCTCCTTAACACCTTTTGAATATCTCCCAGTCATCAGGCAGCTACATCCCTTTCCCTTCCAACAGCACAAAGAATGCCACCAGAACTTGAGTGCCCTGAGGAGGACTTGCTCTGAAATGATGGTCTCCTTCTGCAGGCCCTCTTCAGGTAACCAAGGGCCTTAACATATAAGATGCAACTTTGAGCTTTGCTTTTTATTCAGACTTTCTTTTTCCTTCATTTTGACACAAGAGAAAAGTTTCAGAAGTTGTTTACAAACCAGAGAACAGTTCATGAAGTGAAACCTTAGGCAACACATATCTGCAGAAGATTAGCTGTAAGGACTGAAACAATTCTTCTGGAAAAGTTGGGCAGTTCATTTGTTTAACAAGTGAATCTAGAGGGTTGATTCTTTATGGTGACAAAATTACCCATTGCTTCTTCTTGTAAATTTCTTATTGAAAAGCATTTGTCTTAGATCAGAGTTTAGCCTAATCTACTGATCAATCACTGGTAAGCTTAAATGCATTGCTATCATAACTGGTATGTGTTTAACAAAGTTAGGGACCTGAGCAGGGTACAACAATACACTACTGTGTAGAGAGAAGCCTTCCCGCCAGCCTGGTTCCAGAGCTGTATCAGTCCCAAATAAACACACAGGGGGCTCTATTAATTATAAAGCTGTTCGCTGTTTGATTGGTTTCTTACTGGCTATCTCTGACTTAAGTATTTACCTCATAATTCCTAATGTAAGTATTTGTCTTACTGGAGAAAGAGTCTAGATATTTTACACCTCTGGAGGCTACATCGTAACTCCCTGTGTTTCTCCTTCCCATAGTCCTACTCGACTACTAGTCCCACCTATCTTGCTTCCCTATTGGCCAACAGTGCTTTATTCAACAACCAATTAGAGACAGATTTCAAAATGACTTCTCCCACCACTACTGAACATGTGTAATTCTTTGGACATGCGAAGTGGAATGCCTTGTCATTCGAAAATGCCATTATATAATGTTTGAATTACACTTAGCTTTCAGTAATCAGTTCATCACTGCACCCATTTGTGTAATGTGTAGGTTCTGTTTTCATTTCTGTGCTTCTAAAAGGAAAATGTCCTGAGGTTTTTGGAAATATGATATATTTTCTTTCTTTGAATTATGAAAAGCACATTTGGATTTTAATTGCAGAAAATACAATTAAAATGCCATTTTTCCATCATTAGTGTTAGAGCTATAAAGTTTATGGTATGCTTGTGTTTTGGACAGTTGATATGAAAACTGTTGGGGGGAAGTCCTGTGCATTGGTCAATAAAGCACTGATGGCCAATAGGGAATCAAGATAGGTGGGACTAGGAGTCCAGAAGGACTCTGGGAAGGAGAAACACAGAGAGACAAGATGTAATGCCATGGGGTAGGAAGCCCGGAAACCTCTCCGGTAAGAGAAATACTTAGATTAGCAATTATGGGATAAATACTTAAGTCAGAACTAGCCAGTAAGAAACAAGCAAGGCCAACAGCTTCATAATAAACATAGTCTCCTGTGTGTTTATTTGGGACCAATGCAGCTCTAGAACCAGGCTGGCGGGAAGGCTTCTCTGAAGCAAAAGGTTTCTATTTATAGAAAACCACTTATTTTGGCAATGTAACAGAAAATATTTTTATGTTTAATAAGTACATTTAGCACATTTTTTTTACTAAGGTCAATTTTGACAGTAAAAGCAAGCAAGTTAAAGAGTAAAAAAAATGGATATGATAATTTAAATAATGAAAGCAAAATAAGGAACATGAGGTACAGTTATGCTTTTTAATAAAGTATAATTCCCTCTGAAACATAATAGTTCTTATAATGGTGGTATTTTAATAATTACTCTTAAGTTGTCGATATATATCTGGGGCATTTTTCTAGGTTATCATACTCTCAGTTTTAATAAAAGTTACTGCCTTTAAGTTTATCATGTTTATTAAAATACTTATCTACATGTATATTACAAATTCTGATACATGATCATAAAATACACTTCATTTATACAAATACTTATTTCATTTGTTTATGAAACAAATATAATTGATTCCATATTTGAAAAAAGATTACTTAGGGAGGCATGTTTTAGGGGGGTTCAAGAGAGGGTTTCTTTGTATTGTTTTTTAGGCTTTCCTGGAACTAGCTCTGTAGACCAGGCTGGCCTCGAACTCACAGAGATCTGCCTGTGTCTGCCTCCCAAGTGCAGGGATTAAAGGCGTGCACCACCAATGCCTGGCTAGGGAGTCATTTTTTGAATCTTCTAAATTGTTTAAATTTATTTAGACTAAATAATATTCTAACATGAATTTTTAATCGTGATCTGCCAAACACAGTTTGAAGTATATAAATATTTAGGTATATACCAATTTTAAAATTTGTTTAATGGCCAAACACTGTTAGTTCATGATGTCTTGTTTTAGGAATACTTTTTTTTACTAGATATGATTATAATTTCAATGAAATAGTTATTTGTGATATAATACATTTTCTTTTATACTGCATGATTTGAAATAGTTGGCTAGAGTTCTAGTTGGCTTACAATCTCTGTTTCTAGACAAGCAAAACTATAAATTTGAAACACATTTCTTTCTCTTCATACTTTCGTATTTCTGTAGGAAATGTTTTTAACACTTGATAGTCACATGGGTGGCTTATTAAACAAGGAAGCACTAATACAGTGCAAAATAACACTGATGACCAGAGATTTGAAAGTGTAAGGAAGAACATTTGTTACAGAAATGGCAAAAAGAGACTATTAAAAACTTTGAACTCCATTGGCTCTTTCCAGCTTCTATGTATTAATGAATATTATTTTCATTGACTGGCATAGTTGATATAAAAGGCTTGAGGGGAATCTTGAAGGATTTAATAATGGGTAAGTGGCAATCACTCGATAAAGAAAAAACTTACATGGGAAGTATCATTGGGGGAAGGGAAGAGCGTAGAATGGAAGGGAAAGATATAAAGAAAGAGAGCGCCAGAGACAGAGAGAGACAGAAAGAAGGGTCGAGGGAGAAAGACAGGCAAAGACCTGCCTGCCCCTTCAGAGGAAAGAGAGTGGGAGAAGGCAGAGCTCAGCTGTTAACATGACATTTTGTGTCTTCAGGTAGAGCCATGGTAGTACATTCCATGTGCTGCAGCACCTGTGCCACAAGCAATTCCTGGGTGTCAGGAAAAGAAAGACCAGATGTCCAGCTGTTTGTACTAAGAAGTGTCTTTATTTTGCAAGTGCTAAGATGTCTCTGTCTTGTAGGAGGGAGCAGTCTTATATATAGTCTTACAAAACAGTAGAAGAACCCCAGGTAGTTTTCCTCATATTAGATGTTGATGTCAGTGGGACAATGAAGGGGAGAGGGGGGCAGTAAGCCAGGACTAGAAAACAGGATGCATCTGTTGCTATCACCTGACAAACAACTCAGAGAACCTGTGGGGGCTAAGCCCCAAAAATGTGCCCCTGGGTAAGGACCGAGTTGTGCCTGAATACTAACAATGCTGTCAAATGTAATTAGGTCCAACCCTCAAGGGGCAGAAACCAGAGGACTGCTGTGAATTTGAGACCAGTCTATGCAACTGAGGTCTGGGCTAGCCAGTGACAAATAGTTAGACCCTGTCTCAAGAACAAAAAGGAGAAAATAAACAGGAAAAAAAATATTAAGTAAATTCCCATGGTCTTGCTGTTAATTCTAAATATGATCGCTGATCTGTGTGGTTTCAATTATATCACTAAATTGACTCAGTTATGTTTTGTATTTTACTGTCATATGAAAATTTCAAAAAATTGGTCTAAATATCATTACTCATAGACAGCTTTTTTAAAACTTTAAGATCCCACTAACATCATGAAAAAGGCTGTTCATATTTCATTTGGAAGTGTGTAAATTAGTTATGTTTTACTAATTTCAAATAGGGCTCAATATATCCCAAGAGTAACAATATAAACAGTCTTATCCAGGCTTTCTTCTTATAACAGTTTCTAAATTTCTCTTAATGGTTTCTGATGAGAGGTATCAAAATTTCATGGAAAATTTTCCAATGACTGGTTTCTCAAGTGACAATTCATAGGTTATGTTTTAAGTTGGGCATTAACCAGTTTTGTGGTGGCACTTAGAAAGTGCTTGGTATATTGATAAGGTTTCCTTTGTTTCCTAAACTGCGGACTGCAGTGATCATTTGATTCTGGTGATATGCATGTCCCTCTCTGTCAATTGCATTCCTGCCTATTCTTATTAGATTTCTCCTCCTATTCATTCTTTCTGCCAGCCAAATTTCTCTAGATATTTGCTCTTCAGCTTTTTAGATCAATCAAATGCCTTGAGTAGGCAAGGTTCAACAGCATCACGTCTTTATATAATTGAATAAATGTAGCAAAAAATATTCAAGAAAACATCATATAGTTAAAGTAATTTTCCACAAAATAAACCAATGTAACACAACCTTACTTCAGTAGTCTACAACAGGGGCATGAAGTGAGTAGAGAAAAGGAGAAGGGAGTGGTTATATGTTTATCTCTTAAATATTAATCTTAGGGAATAGAACAAAATAGAGAATTTTCAGAAAATGAAATAATGGCTGACATTTAAAACTGTTCAACATAGTTAGGAACTAGGCAAGTACAAATTGCAACTTCTCTCTAATTTTGTATCACCAAAGTCAGATGCCTAAAATTAAAAAAAAAATACCAAGTACCAAGGGCTGGCATTGAATGTGGAAAAGAGAACTCCATTTCAGTGCTGGAGGGATTGCAAACAGGTGCGACCATTTTAAAATTAGTATGAAGATTTCTCAAAAGGATAATTCCAGATATACTATTATGACCCATAAGTACCACCTGTATTCTTAAAGAAGAAAGTCAATATCCTGCTCTAGAGACACTTACTAATCCATGCTCACTATTATTTTATTAGCAATGGCCAGAAAATAGAAACTCCTTATGTTTGCATCAACTGAAGAATATCTCAGTATGGCAAGCAAACCTATGTATAGTTAAAGCATTAAGGATACATTTGCAAGATCATTTGAGTCATATCCATAGAAATGAATGCAAATTAGCATTTTATAAAAAATACGAGGGCTTAAGGATTGCCTCAGATAATAAAAACATTTGCATTTAAGGCTAAAGGCTTGTTTGAATCACAAGTCCACATGTTAGAAGGAAAGAAATTCCCTATAGTTATCCTCTGGCATTAACAAAAGCTCTGTGGAATTTGTGTATCTGCAAACAGTGTAATATGGAAGCCATTTGTTTACAATAACAAGACAAATCGTGTTCTTTTTATGTTCTTTCATTCCCCTAATGAAAGGACTTTTTATCTATAGTGATTACTCCCAAATAACTTTATCTTCATTAATTTACACTCAATCATCCCTACTAAATGATTTAGCTAAAATGGCTCTTCTGAAACTTATTCCATCACTAAGACTTCAATGACTCTTCTTAATTTTCAAACTTCAACCAGGACTCCATCAGCAAAAAACAGTCTTATTAAAAAACTCAAAGACATTTAGACTTCTCACTATTCCTAAACTTTATTTTTATTTTGCCTGTATGTTCACATGAAGGTGCACAAGTGTGCATGGGTTGCAATGGTCATGAGGAGTCAAAAGAACAATTTGTGTCATCCTGAGATTTTATTTAGGTATAAAAATAAAAGTGTATGATACCTGGAGCAGACAGTACCTACATGCATGGCACCTTTCTGAGTTTTAAAACTCTGAACAAAGTCATCACATTTGGCTGGAAGACAACCTTAAGGAAATGCAAAAACTTAACATTGTTTCATACTCAAATATTCCAACATCTTGGGAGAAGGATCAGCATATTAGAAATGAGGAATGCTAAAAGATAAACTGTGAGGATTTAGTTTGTTAGTTATTTACTAAGTTAGTTACTTTATTTGATTTTATTTTTAATACACAGAACAGCCTGGCACTTAACTCAAAGTTCTTGTCCTAGTTAGCTTTTTCTCCATGTGCTTTAAACTAGGAATGTTTGGGAATAGGAACTTAAATACTCTGGCATTTTCTTGATTAACGATTTGTGAGAGATGGCCTAGACCACTGTGGAGCTATACTGTTCCTTGGAATGTGGTCTAGCAGTATGTAAGAAAGTGTCCCGACCCGAAGGACATGAACCTGGAGCAAGAGGCCTAAGGATCGGCAATGGGAACAAGAAGACACAAAAGAATGACCACACGACAAGCAGCTGATCATGTGGCAATTTTATTTTTTCTCAGGGCAGTTAATATACTTGATAGAGCAAGAGAATGTGAGGGGGGTGAGGGGGTAAAGGGTTGCTTTGTGCACATAGCAGGGTGTTGTTTAAGCACATAGAACAGGATATTGGCAAGGTCAAAAGTTCAGGAGGGAGAGGAATGGGTGGACTAATGGCCGATGTCTAGGTGATGGTTAGGGCTGGCTGAGTTTGGACAAAATCTCAGGGTCATGTCATTCCTATGTTCTACCTATGCTGTTTCTCTTCTGAGTACACACAGAAGGCTCGTTTGTTAAGGCTAATGACCGATCACATCAATCTTTAGACTTCAGAAAGTACAGGTTTGGCTCCAAAAGATCAAGGTATCTGAGGCGCTCCCAACAAGAAAGCAAAGATATTATTTAACTGCCTGAAATGCCTGCTTGCTTCTAATGAGAGAGAGAGAGAGAGAGACATCGAGACAGAGACAGAGAGAGACAAATGGGGTATAGATTTGGATGGGAGGGGAAGATGTGGGAGGAATAATTAGGGACAGGAAAACCATAAACAAAATATATTATGTGAAAATATAGATACAATTTTACAGAAAAGAAAATAATTAAGAAAACTTAAGCAGACAGAATACAATCAGGAGTATCCCTCCAAAGACTCTAATTTGTTCTTGTCTCTAGGCTTCTGCATAAAGTTCCAGGCAGACTTACCTGAGTAACATACTGTGAATTTGACCTGTAAGGGAAATAATCCCTTTTTCCCACAAGAACTAACTGAATTCAGGGAGTATAAAACCATCCCCTGAAGTGGAGATTAGGGATGAAACATACACACAAATAAAGAAGATATGGGCAAATATGTGGAGATAATAGGGGATAGATTTGATCACGATATATTTTACTTTTGTATAAAATCATAAAAAAATAAAGGCTGCCTAGAGTTTGATTAAAAAGGCCAAAATAGTCAATAACGATGAATGTTTCAACATTGTTTTGGTCATTGATGTTCCTAGGTAAGAGAAAAGCCACTGCAGCATGATGTATAAACCTCGCGCCTATACACAAAATGAATGGGTTTTTTTTCTCTCTTTGATTTTTCAATAAAGGGATTATCTGTGTAGCTTTGGATCCTCTCCTGGTACTTGCTCTGTAGACTAGGCTGGCCTACATATCATTGAGATCTGCCTGCCTCTGCCTCCTGAGCGTGCTAGGATTAAAGGTTTTATCCACCACAACATGGCAAATGAATGCTTCTTAAACTCAAAAAAATATAAATAAATAAAAATTACACATAGGAAAGTACTGGGAAGTTGGCAGTGTACTGATTTCCCAGAAGTAAACATTCTTTTTTTTTGTGGTTTTATGAGACAGGGTTTCTTGTGTTGTTTTAGAGGCTGTCGGTACAGACTGGCCTCAAACTCACAGAGATCTACCTGCCTCTGCCTCTCGAGTGCTGGGATTAAAGGCATGCACCACCACCACCCGGCCAGAAGTAAACATTCTTATAAAATTAAGATTCAAAACCGGAATGGAAAGTCACAAAATATGACTCATTTCTCCAATCATACAAATTCCCTTAATAATCTTGAAGGCAGTGTCTACCACTTTTTTATTTCTTTGTATCTAACATCCCCTCCAAAGATAAATATCACTAACATAACCTAAAACCCTTTTTAAATCTCTCTTTTTAACCCATGTTCCTCAAACCTGAAAGGCTTCCCTTAGCTGGAAAGACATTTCCTGTCCCATCCCTTAACTCACCATAAGATCTTGCTGTCTCGCCACCAACTCATCTGACTTCCTCTCTTGCATGGGTCACGAAGCAGAAAGTCGAGTGATCCATGGGGATACTCTGGAAGGGTCCTTTACTCTGCTAGTGGGGTTTTCTCCACAGGGTCCTGGTCATGTTTGGGCACCACTTGACCTGTCCAGAAAGGGACAGTAAACATAACATCAGGGACACCTAGGAGAAAATGAAGCACAGGAGGTACAGGAATGGACAGCAAGACAAGTGGACAACCTTTATTCATCCCAAGGGGATTTATATAGGACCATAGGCAGGAAGTGAGAAGGGGAGCGAATGGAGTTGTTACCTGCAGATGCTATGAGCCTGGCAGAGCAAAGGTCAGTGGGAAAGTTCAGTCTTCCTGTGTCACCTGGTAACCTAAATTTAGGTTTTTATTCTAACTTTCAAAATCTTATCCACTATTGATCAAGCCTGTAGTGTGAGTGACTTGATAATTTTCACTAGGCTTACTCTTTAACTCATGGATAAGCTGTGAGTCTCTTTCTCAGACCTTGCTTCCTGTCATAAGAGGTGGTATTTCTGCAGTGTGGCCTGGAGTCACATCTCATCTAGGAGAACATTAAAATGCTAGGGCTGTATTATAGCAGAGGTCCCTGATATTGCATAAATGGTTCCTTGATATAATATAGAAATTCTGAATTATATTTTAACAACATGCTTGGATTTAGAGGAGAAGAACCAAACCAACTCCAAAGCCAGCTTCAGTTTAAATGAATTGGGACTAAAAAATTATTAGGAAGTAAGTAGAAATAGATATTATAAGAGCAAGGTAGAGAGGCAGACATTGATACCAAACATTAGATTCTTGTTTGGTGGTCTTTTGGGTAACTATCCTCTCTCCTTCAGGTATCCATACATTCGTTATTTTTTTTTTTTGCTGTTTGGAAGTATGTTTTCCTGTGAAGACAAAAACAGAACACTTCTCTTTCCCTTTTTGAGGTCTCCATATGCATAGTAGAATATTAGCTTGTGGTTGAGCTCTCATCTTTCCTCTTCCCGAGGTTTCTCCTGTTCAAAGCAAATCTTGATGGAATCCAAAGCTTTACTTCTCCTGTGGAAACAAAGGTGAAACTCCTTCCCCAAAGCAACACATCCTGGCTTCCAAACTAAGATTATAACATCCTTGAAATACACTGGTTGGTTTAGTTCAGAAGTTTTTTTCTGTAGTTCAATGTCTTGCTGCAGATGTTTGCCTTTCTCATTAGCATTAAGAATGTTCGAGGTTAGGGTTAGGGACTTTGGACTCCCATCCAACCTTGTTTCTTATCTAAATTTAAACTGAAAAATAAATAAATAAATGAATAAATAAATAAATAAATAAAAGAACGTTCGATGTTAGTAAAGCATTATGTAATCTGTGTTTGGGGTTCTCTGCTCTCCCTCACTGTTTATGAAGCAATTCTTTTGCTGGGACAGTTAGATCTTTCAACCACTGCTTGTCCTGTAGGATTGTAAGGTAGACCCATCCCAAGTTTTATGTCATAATATTTGAAAAACTTTTCTAATTTGCTAGATACATATGCTGGAGCATTGTCAGTTTTTATTTGTGGAGGTATATCCAAAACTGCCATCACCTCTAAGAGGTGTGTAATAACAGAATCACACTTTTCAGAACTAAGAGAAGTAGCCCATTGGATGCCTGGAAATGTGTCTATGGTATGGTGTACATATTTCAAACTTCCAAATTCAGGAAAGTGAAATACATCCTTTTGCAAAATTTTATTTCTATGAATATTCTTGGGATTACTGCCTGCTGGTAATGGAACTTGATTATAGAATGAACAGATGGGGCAGTCACACACCTATTAATAAACGATCAATCTCATCATTGCCTTGTGCTAGAGGATCTGGCAGAACATTATGTGATACTTGATGAGTTTTATTTCTGATGATTTCCTGTAATTTTATAAACAATGAGATTAATTCTGTATAGTCAGGAATAAATTCTGCAGTCTCATTGTGTAAGGTGACACTCTCTGCACACTGAGAATCCGTAACTTTATTGAGAGGCTCTATAAAGACTTTAAGTACCATGACAATGGTGCACAACTCTTCCTTTTGTACAGAGTTGTAAGGGATTGGAACTAATTTACTTATATTTTCTAATTTATAACATGCCTTAACTGACTTGTTTGCATGAGTGTAGAATATAAGAACTCCAGAGATAGGTGCTTTTTTTTTACAATATGTGTAAAGATACAAATTGTTAATCTATATTTTAAAATAAAATCAGAGAGCATTTCTATATATGTCTTAAGTTTTTTATTCTGTTTATGTGGCAGAAATACCCATCCTAGTATGATATCATCCCTCAGAATGTCATTCCTGAGGTGTGTTCTCTACATGGTAAAATAACCAGAATGCCCTCCAGGTTTGAATTCACATGGTCCACATATGCTTCTCATTTTCTCTTTTCTACCCACTCTAATTCGTTTTCAGCCTTGGTTGGTAATATTTGTGGCCTATTTAAGTCCTTGTCTACTTTTAGGGCCATTTTCAGGTGTTTTAAGTCATTCCCTTCCACTCCAATAATTGTCCATAGAAGATCATTAAGTGTCTGGTAACAAAAAAAAATTAAAAAAAAGAGTCTGGTAACAATCTCTCCTGATCTGTAGATTTTGCAGTCTAATTTTTTGTAGAGTGTCAGTGAGGAGGCCTAGGTAATCTATTGAGACTTAGGCAGCAGATCAGTGCCCATCCAAGTATACACACAGACTTTGGACTACCATCCAACAATTTGAGGTGCACTCTCAACATGAACTCTTGGGGAAGGGTCTAGGCCCTGCCCTATATGAAATGACAGACTATGGACACCACCATGGAGAGCCTCACCCTCCCTGGGGAAATGAGGGGATAATGGGGGGGCTGGGGGCACGGGAGAAGGGGAAGGAAAGGGAGAGTGACCTGGAACTGACTTATGAAGCAACCTTGTTTCTTATCTAAATTTAAACTGAAAAAAAAAGTCTGGTACCAAAAAAATTTTTTTAAAAAAGAGTCTTGTAACAATCTCTCCTGATCTGTAGATTTTGCAGTCTAATTTTTTGTAGATCTATTTTATAACCTAAATATTTAACAGAATCCCCTCCTCATATTTTTTCTGGGCAATGTGTAATCCCCAGAGAGGTAAAATTTTCGTTATTGTCTCAAACATCTTTTCCACCATTTCTTCCTTCGAATCATCTAGCAGTATGTAATGATATAATGCTAAATTTTGCATTGTAGAAATAATTTATGAATTATTTCCAAGGGTTTTTGCACAAAATGCTGGCACAAAGTAAGACTATTTAACAATCCTTTTCACAAACCCTTCCATTGAAATCTCCTAACTGGATGAGAATCTTTATAGGTAGGTACTGTGAAGGCAAATTTTCCCCTATTTTTGTTGTAGTTATAGTGAGGAAGCAATCTTTTAGATCTATTACTATAATTGGCCATTATTTAGGTATCAGACATTTTAATGGCATCCCATGCTCTAGAGCACCCATAGGAATAATAATTATATTGATAGTCTCAAATCAGTAAGCATTCTGCATTTACCAGACTTCTTTTTGATAACAAAAATGGGAGAAGTCCACCAATTTGTGGACACATCACTATGTCCAGCATTTAGATGTTCCTGAACTAGCTTTTCAAAAGCCTCTAGCTTCTCAGAGGCCTTTGCCCTACCCAGACAGTTTCTTCTCTTAGCCATTTTACAAGTAGTGAGCTTGTTTCCTCATAGATTTCTAAGCTGGAATTTTTCTTTGCCTATGTAATCTGTGAGTATAGTCATCTGTATTTGGTTGGCATTTTCCTTCCAGTACATTCAGTAGGCTGTATTTGTGGATATATATCATTTAATCTGTTTTTGTCATGGAATATCTTATTTTCTCCATCTACAGTGATTGAAAATTGTGCTGAATATAGTAGTTTGGGCTGGCATCCATATTGTTTCTAGAACATCTATCCAGGATATTCTGGCTTTGCTCCTTTTGTCATGACGATGATGAAGTTAAAATTGAGTATTTTCTGTATTCAATTTTAATACTGTACTATATCCTTCAGTACCCTAAATTTTGTGTCTTGACTCCACATATAAGTTGGAAACATACTACCTGAAATAACAGAGAAACCAGGAAAATATAAAAGGTACCAGGGCAGGTATGGAGAAAGAAAGAGGGGAAAAACAGGACACCAGGTTTCACAAGGGGAAGAGAAAATGAGATGTGCAGGCTGTGGTTGTGATGGAGAGGGAAGTAAATACAGACATGGAGGAATGAGGACTACATGAATGAATATATGACAACATCAAAAGGAATCATAGTATGAACTATCTATATAAACATGCATGTAATGCATGACAGTCTGAAAAATTTCCTCCCAGTAGTGTTGCCTCTGTGTAAGAGAATGTACTATGCAAAGTTAAAATGGAGAAATGGTAGGTTAAATAAGGAATTCTGATAGCAAGAGAAAGTCTCCCCCTAGAAAAGAGTGCACAAGTGTAAAAAGGATCCAAACACAGGATACATTTCAAAGGAAGGTGGAAGGTGTGATGGAGCAGAAAAGAATTCCAAGGATACATACATGGGTAGAAGATGGTGAAGGAAAATCAATATCATGTAAGCTTCTCTGAAAATATTCTAAATGACCCCATTAATTTAGAAGGTAATTACTTCCCTTTTTAATTTAAATTAGAAACAGGCTTTTTTCCACATATGAAACCCAGTTACTTCTTCCTCCCCTCCTCCCCTGACCACTACCAACTCCCTATCCCATCCTCTTTCTGCTCCCCAGGGAATGTGGGACCTTGCATTGGGAATCTTCAAAGTCTATCATATCATTTGGAGCACAGCCTAGACCCTACCCAGTGTTTCTAGCCTGAGAGAGTATCTGTCTTTGTGGAGTGGGCTCCCAATTTCATTGTGCACTAGTGATAAATACTAATCCACTACCAGAGGCTCCAAAGATTACCTAGACCTCCAATCTGACATCCACATTCAGGAGGTAAGAACCACTCCTATGCTGGTTTCCCAGACATCCGTCTGGGTCTCAGAAGCTCCACCATGTTCAGGTCAGCTCATTCTGTGGGTTTTTCCAGCCTGGTCTTGACCCCTTGCTTATCACTCCTCCCTCTCTGCAACTGGATTCCAGGAGTTCAGCCCAGTGTTTAGCTGTGTCTGCTTCTGCTTCCATCAGAACCTGTATGAGGACTCTAGATGGCATAAAAAGTAGTCATCAATTTCATTATCAAAGAAGGGCATATAAGGTACCCTCTCAACCGTTGCTTAGATTTTTAGTTGAGATCATTCTTGTAGATCTCTGGACATTTCCTTAGTACCAGATTTCTATTTGAACCTATAATGAGTCCCTCTATTATGGTGTCTCTTTTCTTCCTCTCCTCTGTTCTTTCCCTGACTAGATCTTCCTGCTCCCTCATGTCCTCCTCTCCCCTATTCCACTAAGTCAAACGTAGACTAACTTAAAATATTTGTGCTATATACAGTGTCTAAGGTCTCATGCATCTCAACATCCATTTTGTTCTAATTTACACATTTTTCTCCACACTGTAATGAATGTTGGCTCAGTTTCTAGAATGCTGATATATGAACAGCATGTTAAACAAGATTGTGGCAAATAACGGGAAGTGATCTTGAGTCCTAGTGCTACTACGCTCTCTCAAGTAGGAGACAATAAAATAAGAAATGCAAATAAGTGCTAGCTACACAGAACAATTGCATGGCTCATTTTCAATTACCTAGGAGACTATTTGTTGAAAAATATTTACAACAGCCCACTCATTCATATACATAATGCCCTCTGCTGGTATTGCTATAACATAAAACCAAAAATGTGTGTTTAATGTATGGGAAATAAATTCTCCCATAATTTTGTAACATAGAAATTCAACCTGAATGTTTCCCTGTTCCTGCTTATACTCTGTACCTCAGAATATGAGTGACAAGCTTTTTCTGAGAGTCAGACTATGAGAACTATCAATCCTGGCATCTATGTTTTAGTCATGGTGATCAGTCTTTCCAGATACATCGGGTCCAAAAACTAAGAACATATTCATACTGGTCACCTCATGAAATAACACATTTTAAATCACAGTCTCAAGTATCAGGGCTTACTGTCATCTTAACAGCAACATTTAGAAAAAAAAGTATTGAGTCACTTATAACTTCTATCATAATAAAGAAATGTCAGGTCCCAGTGACAGTTATAAAGTAGAACTCTTGTATTCAGAAATTCCTCATTTATACACAGTAGATGTATACTCGACATGCATGGCAGTCATTAGGTCAGAAACTACTGGATATATTCAAAATTGTGATTTAGGGGAGGTAAACTATTAAAGTGAATCCTATGTGAAAGTATGGCTGAGATTTAGTTATTTGTGCACATGTGAATTTGTTCAAACTTTAAATTTACAATCATGGCACTTTGTGCTCTTCAGATTACCCTCATTTAAAATATTCTGAATGAACATTTCATACATGATGAGTGAATATACAAGCACTTGTTTATTTTATTTGAGAAAATGGAAGGGGAACTTTCAATACTTTACACTTGTGAAAGAATAAATAGTGTATCAAATCTCAACATCTGGATATAGGAGGGATCAGGATTTTATAGTGAATGGATGACTTAATATTGAAAAGTGCACACCATGGCCCAGGAGGTCAGAGTTCAAAAAGCAAACAGAAACCCTTCTCTCATCATGTATTGAGCTGTTGATTTGAAACGCATGAATTACCCTACCAGTTTCCTTGGAAGGAGAAAGAAAATACTTTGGATTACAGGGTGACATGAAAGAAATATTGCTATGCAGAAATGCAAGAGTTGCACAAAAAGTGTTTTCAGACTCCTCTAGGTCATTGCCAAGCTATATTGGCATAGGGGATTATCAGTTTCAATGAACTGGGTTTCCCACTGATTTTCACTGAGACAGTCTTGTGGGAACTATTTCAGGATGTTTTTCCACTCATCTCCCTTGGCATCCTCCCTTGCAAACTCCTTGCATCATCCTAATTCAATGTCTTGTGTATCATTTGCATTAGATAGCTCTAGGCAGGCCAATTCAAGAGGAGTCATCCCTGGGGTCTAGCTGTGTCCTCTTAGATGAAGTCATTGTGCCTGCAGTTCAAGAAGATCCCAAATGTCTTTTAAAGCTTGGTTTTATCTTGAATGGTGTGTCTCATATGTGAAGTCTAAGGCAGAAAAGTTTTCAAAAATTCTCCATGGAGTATAAATAAGGATTGTCAAAGAATAGGCATTAGAATGATGACTTCAATATTACAACCCCTTGTGTTCTCAATCACTCTATATGTAGCTGCTGAACACACAGGGATCTATGTGTCCCATACTTAGACTGTGGTAGGTAGTTCTTTTTATGATGTTCTCTTGGATTTTTCTTTTCTGGTACCTGCAGAATCTTGTTCCCTGTTACACCTTTAATTCTTCTCAATGCTATTCAGAAGTACAAAGACATGTATATCGTGATGGAAATGTGGTGATTGCTATAATTGTTCCAGCTTATAGTTATTTTCATGAGAAGACAATTAGTTTTACAAGTAACAAAAGAAAAATTTCTAACTGGTAAGTGGTTTCAAATTTTATTCCATTTCATTACTCAAATTTCATTGTCTTCCAGTAAATTTGGACTGACATAAATTTAATTTTATTTCCCACCCTGGCATGCCCTCTCGTGTACTCACAAAGTTCTTTCTCAGGTATGTCTTCCTGTTCCTTTTCTCTCCTCTCAAAGAAAACACATTGTTTTTAATCCATGTTATTTTACACATTTTATATTCTCAATCTCTATATTCCTTTGCAGTGCCTTCAGCTGTCCAGGGTTGGGACATTTACATGGTTTTCTCTACAGATGGAATATCTTGCAATGTGACTTGATGTTTTGGGCTATTTGCAAAGTGCAGTTGCTCTCCATTCAGAAGAAATTATTCCAGTGATCACAATGACTACAGAGTCCCTATGAGATGATCACAGAATAACAGGGAATGCCTGTACTGTCTGCTGCTGATTAGCAAGTCAGAATGTAAGAATCTGTAATTGGGAGATCTCCTACTTAAAATGCTTCAAAATGATTTGCAATTTTCAGCTATAATTTTCATTAACAACCTTTTAGACTCTGTCAAGTTTGCACCACTTGCTCCACTTCATCTATGTTTTTCTAATTATTAAAACTGGTATGGATATTTTCTGGAGCTCACATAGACGTTGATTGTGAACGTTCAGGGTAGTGTCCTAGTTTTTTGCCTTTTATAGGAGAGGAAAGTGCCATTTAAGTTAGTAAAATGTCTTATACTCAACTGTCAAGAAATGCCTACACATACTTTATTGTGAAGGAAATAAGATCTCTTTTATTAGATGCAAAATTTACTGTAGGTGTAAGGTCCATGAGACTGGAGACTAAAAAAATAGTTTATACTCATTTTTTGACATGTTTATGTGTTTTTTCAGGAAAATGTTTTCTACATATCCATGTATAGATAGTATATGCATTATGTCTATCAGGCCTTTATAATCAATTTTAACACAAGGCTGGAAAAGGAAATGCAGGAGCAAGGCTGAAGTAGAGAGTGAGCACACAGACAAGTATAAGTGAAGATGAAATTAGGTCCTTGTGATATGTTTGTGTTTGTGCTCAAACATGATGTGATAAGTACTCAGCACAGGGAATGTAGAGTAGGAGAAATGATCAGAGAGGAAAAGTTCATAGATTAAATATGATTTGACACATAGTCTGTAATAGACACAGCAAATATGACAGAAATTCATTTACAGGAAGTTGTGTATGTAACTATATGTTAAAATGGGTTGATTTTATCTTTAGCCCTCTTATTCATATTCTTTCTAATAATCATTGAAAGGACATGAAATATGAGGCCTGGAATATATTCCATTACAACATTTTTTCTAAATGTCTAAGTTTATTTTATATTCATGAGATCACAATTTAAATGATAAGTAAATATCATATCTATATATATGCCTATATACTTTTATATATACATCTATATTTTATTACATATTAGCAGAATGGTTAATTTTCTTGTCAATTGTTTTTAAAGTTATTTTGTGAATGGATAGTAATATCCCTGTAAGAGGTTACAAACACACAATTTCTCTACTTACATGCGACCATCATTTTTCATATTTACTTGAAAATAGATTTGGCATGCCAAGTCCAAGTGCTATTTTAGCAATGCAACTCCAAGTATATCAGTTGCGTTCAGAACATGAAACATTAGGATGCTTCTCTCCTTCCCCTTGAGGCCCCCTTGTTACTTAGTGGTCTGGGTCTGTTGCTTGCAGCATGGTTATCTTCTATGACTAGTATCCACAAGTAACTAAGTTCATACTATGATCCAGGTCTAGGTTTCTTCACTGAGGATTATCTTTTCTATTTCCACAAATTTGCTAGCAAATTTCATGATGATTTTAAGAGTCAAGTAACATACAATTGTGTTAATGAACCTCATTTTCTGTATCCATTCTTCAGTTGAAGGTCATCTATTGTGTTTCCAGTCCATGGCTACTATGAATAAAGCTTTTATGAATGAAGATGAACAAGTGTCCTTGTGGTATTGTGGAGAATACTTTGGGTGTATTTCCAGGAATGGTATAGCTGGGTCTTGAGGTGGATCTAGTCGAAATTTTCTGTGAAACCTTATGATTTTCAAAATAGTTGTACAAGTTTGAATTCCCACTGCAGTGAAGGGGTGTTTCCCTTGCTCCACATCCTCAACCACATGGAGCTGTCACTCAAATTTCTGATCTCAGGCATTATGTCAATTTTAAGTCAAAATACCTATGTTGTTTTGATTTGTGTTTCACTGACAACTAAGAATATTGAGCATTTATTTCTATAGGTAATTCTTAGCCCACTGAGGTTTTTCTTTTCAGCATGTCTGTCAAGGCTTATATTCCATTTTTACTTGGATTATTTGTTTTTTTATGCAGTTTCCTGAGGTTTTACATATATATATATATATAATTTGGATATAACTCCTCTTATATAAAGGATGTGGTGTTGGTGAGGATCTTTCCCCATTCTATAGGCTGCTGTTTTGTTCTTTTGATAATGTCATTTCACTTACAGAAGGTTTTCATTGTCATGAAGGATATATTCCTTGATAATTTGGACTATACAATGCTTCCAATGAGGTGCTTTCTTCCTAATAAGCATGTTTCGTGCTAAAGGACATAGTAATTGCTTTTTGGTCATTCTAAGACTTCTTATAATGTTATTTTTATTTAAAATTTTTCATATTTCTTCTTTGTGAAAATAAAAATATGATTTTCAAGAATCATTCAAATCTTTCCATTCTTTTCTGATTATTCACTTTTCTCATGTCAATTCTACCCATTTAATGTCATTAATAATTTAACTCCATGTCATTTAACATTCCCTGAAATATCAGAGGTTTAAACACATATTAATTTTTTCAGTATTTTATATTCTCCTCTTAACTGAATTTACAACATATTTACCTCCATTTTTAAAAGAAATTATGTGAATGAGTAAACATTCACAAATTCTTAGTGTATATATCCTTTCTTCATCTCTTCTTGCTGATGTATCTTTGTATTAAGAAACACTGACAATCCACTCAACAACTGGAGCCATCAATACATGATTTTTACATTTGCATTTACCTGATGATTGGTGATATTCAAAAATTTTAAGGCATTTGAAGACTATATGCTTTTCTTTTGTACAGGAACTGCTCAAGTCATTAACTCATTTGTTGGTTAGAGGCTTTATTTCCTTGGTTTACCACTTCTTTACTCAATTGAAACCACTTTAGATTAGCCTGGAAACTAAAGTCAAAATGGGAAGTGTTTTCTTCCATATACGATGATATTTTCCTTTGCTCTACAGAATATTTCAATTTCTGTAGTTGGATCTAGATTATTTACTAATCAGTCTTTGATATCTGAGGCTAATTTGTATGATATTGGTGTTGTCTTCAGTAAGTTCCTGCCTACACCAGTAACTAGGCAATTATTAGTTATTCCATCCTTTGACTTTCTGTATTTCATTTTTAAGCCAGGGACTGTGATCCATTTTGAATTGATTCCTATATAGGGTGGAGGGTATGGTCTAATTTCACTTCATTGAATCCTGATAAGCAGTCCACCAGCAGAATTTGTTGTATAGGTCCTGTGTACTCAACTGCTTATTTTGTCTACTTGGGAAGAAACAAAGCCAGTTGTCTATTCCTTTGGTCTTTAAGGGAAAACAATTATCTAGAAGTACCAGCACACCCCAGTATAATAGTTATCATTAAGAACCCAACTACAGAGCTGGAGAGATGGCTCAGAGGTTAAGAGCACTGACTACTCTTCCAGAGGTCATGAGTTCAATTCCCAGCAACCACAAGGTGGATCACAACCATCTGTAATGAGAGCTGGTGCCCTCTTCTGATGTGTAGATGTACATGGAGGCAGGGTGTTGTATTCATAATAAATAAATAAATCTTTAAAAAAAAGTATGTTTTAAAGAAAACAAAAACAACTACACTTATTTGAAAGGCTGTTGACTAGGTAATAAAATTATATTCTGCATGGGGGCATGAAAATGCATAGCAATGTTACGGACATCATTTTTCATTCCCCTCAAACTTTTAAAATAGACATAAAATGGTTTGTAAATCAATTATTCCACCTTTAACCTCATTTTCAAACATCCTGTCTTGAAGATTTTCTATCTGTGTGAATAAAACTCATATTTTTATTGTAGATGTATTATTATATAATTTTAAAACTTTTTTGAAATTTACTTTTTTAGTATATTTACATTATTTAAATGTGTTTATATAACTAAATATATTTTTACAAACTATTAGCCATTTTGTCATGACGCAAACATTCTATTTTCTTTTCTAGCTTTTCAAATGCATGAGTGTGTGTGTTGAAATTGTGTATGACATAGTTTAGTATGAATGTTTTTGGTTCTTAGAAACAGATTTGAAATTCTGTGAAAAATAGCCTTTCAATCAATAAAATATTTCTGTATATGCATTTATATGGATATTCATATATATTTAAATTTTAAGCACAGATATAACTTATTCATGTCTTAAGTTGATAACTATTTTCCAATATGAGTAACATCCTGTTTTATGCATAATTATATTTCAAAGTTTATTGATAAACTTTAGGGAGGTGAACCTTGTTGTAGTAACAGAGTTAGGATAAGAATGAAGGAAATATAATGACCAGAATTTTGTATGCAAAAACCTCAGGTTAATTGTTCCAAAAAAGTATTCAGGAACAGGGTCATTTTTATTTATTTTAGCTATATGGTTATGTTGACTAAATACAGATTTTTATTTAATATTAGAATTGATTTTAGCACTAATATGGGCAAAATGAACTATAGCCAAGTGAACAGTTGAGGTTGTAGGAGAATTTACTTATAATAAATTTGTTATTAAGTAGATGATGGGACCAATAAGCATATCCATATGGAAGGTCTATACATAAATACTACAGGAGAAAAATTCTATGATTTTCAATTTTATGACTAAGTGATGGTAGGGTTAAATTTTTTGTTTTGGATTTTTGAGACAGCATTTCACTGTATTGTTTTGGAGGCTGTCCTAGAACTCACTGTGTAGATCAGTCTGGCTTTGAAGTGTCAGAGATCCACCTGCTTCTGTCTCCCGAGTGCTATGATTAAAGGGATGTGTCACCAACACCTGGCTGGGATTATATTTTATGAGTGGAAATGACTCAATATTGAAGATCCCTTCATGTAAATACTTTTGGTTTTCCCTAATATTGACAGTAACTCATCAATGGTGCCTTCATTAGGAAATTGTTTTAAAAAATAAGTCAAACATCTGTTTAAACACAACTAGATCCAGGGCTTAAAGTACTAAGCCAGTTGCTATTTGAATTTCCAGAGATATTAATCACTCAATGAATAGAGGATCCCATCTTCTTTTCATTGTTTAGTTGATGCTTAAATGAATATTTAATTTTCATAGTAAATGACCCAGAGGACAAAATTAATGATTTTGTACTATATTATTGGGTATGATCCTGTCTGTTTATCATGACTCAGAATTTGGCTCTGCTCTTTAAGTTGCGTATAAAAATGTAACACCTGAAATAAAACAGGTTGTAAGGTTATTAGATAGTATGTTTACTAAGGTAAAAGCTCATAAAAATATTCGCTTAGAGATAAACTTTATTTTTCCACTACACACTGTTATTAATTAGCAAGTTACATTAACAAGTTACTTGGCATCTCTATAAAATATCCTCTTTTTAAAATTTTATTAAACTACTCCTCAATGTTAGGCAAAGATATCTCTCTCTGAGGAGTGAATGGGGAGTGAGGAAATAATGGGGGAAGAGTGAGGGCTGGAGGAAAAGGGAAGTGGGATTAGTATGGAAATGAGATTTTAAAAAATTCTATAAATTTGTGTTTGATGCCTTTATAGAGGACTTATGTAAAAGGACTATACAATAGAAGCTCATGAGTATAATTGCTCAATTATTATTACTCCCATATTTCAAAGGGAAAAGAAGCTCCAATAAGTAGGAATGGGGTTTGAGGAATACTAGAAAGAAAATATTTTGACAAATTTTTGTTAATGATGAAAGACCAAATCTAAAATTATATTCAAATGACATTGAGATGTCAGTATTGCTAGACTCTAAAAATGATGTATCTGTTATGTGTCATAATTCTAAAAATACCAACTGGCCTTTACGAGAAGTCTCTACTCAAATTTTTGACATTGGAACCTTATCTCTGGTAAAACAGAAAGTACAAGGGAATAAATATTTAAGGCCTGAAGGGCAAATAGAGATATGAAAGCCGTAGTAAAGCTGGAATCACAGTCTAAAGGAGATGCTTGTTAAACAGAAGGGGGATATGAGGACCACTAAGGATAAACTACATAATGACCAACTAACTTTAAAACTTTTAAACGCTAATGAAACAGGGACAACAGCTGTTGAAAACTTTAGATTATGGAAAAAATGGTCAATTATGTCAGCCTGTAAACAACCAGGGAATGTGTTAATATGGGGCCAAGCATATGTTTATGTTTCCACAGAGGATAAAGTGTTGTGGACAGCATCCAAACTGATAAAAATCTGTCATGAGAAAGAGGAATCTCTTGGATGTTTAGGCTGCAGAGATAGGTAAGATAGGGAAGGCCTTTGGAGCAGACAGCCAATCCACCCAGCTCTGGCCAGCATAGCATTTGGGTGACAAGAGAGGCACTTACTTGAGTCACTCAGAAACCTTGGAATGCTAGAACCTTGCTATGCTATAGGTGGTATCTGGGTAGAAAACAGGGACTGATCATACTTACTGGGCCATTATTCCCAATCATCCACTTAACTCAGTCGTTAAGTTGAACAGATATGGATAGTTCTGTGGTGGTTAATGAATCTTCTTGTCTTCATGGTCTTTATGAAAGGGGAGGTCCTGTTCAGCCCATGGAGGAGGGTACATAGATTAAAAGTTATACTTTGGGAGTAAAAGGAATTCCTATTTTTATGGTAAATTGAATTCAGTGCCTAAAATAACCATTCAAATATGTAGTAAATAGTGCCCAAAATCATCATTCTGCTTGCATGGGGGATATTTAAACCCGACCCAGGAGAAGATCTTACTATTGCTTTAGGATTGCTGCATGCAACTCAAGGAGACATCAACATAAGCATCATTGATCCTTAATTAGAAAAACTGAAAGGCTGCAGTCTCTCCATTTATGTACAGACAGAGAGAATGTGGTGTGGAGGAACTAGGGTGTTGTAGAGCAGAACATGGGAGACTTTCAGGAGGCAAGTTTCCATCTGCTATGTATTTAACTTAAGCATCAAAGAATCAAGTCAATTTTCCCGTCCAGGAATTTTAGCTCCATCTGAGACTCTTAGGCAATTAAAATCTCCACTTACTCTATACCCTGACATTCAGATTATAACCATTACCATGATTAACAATTATTGTTTTTAAAAATATAACATAGAAGGTATAAGAGCCATTGCATCATACTATTATATGATAAGAGTGTCATTCCTAAATATTGATAATCATTCTCTCCAGGATAAGGACCACTGCCTACCAGTATTCTTTGTCCTTCATATTTGCCATTGAGGAAATCAACAGAAATAGTCACATTTTACCCAACACATCTCTAGGATTTGACCTCTACAATGTCAACAGCAATCAATGTGATACTCTGGAGGCACCTTTTCTTTGCCTCACAGGAACAGAAACAATGATACCCAATTACACATGTAGAAGGCAGAAGAAGGTTGCTGCTATACTTACAGGAGTATCATGGACAACATCTGCTTATATTGGGAGACTGCTGAATCTCTACAAATATCCACAGGTGAGAAACAGGAAGCCTGTGTTACAGTGCAGATATTTCAGGTATATAAAATGTACAGAAGTGATAATATTTCATTAAAAATTGAAGCGAATAAATCAGACATTTGATTATAAAGCCTCAGATAATTTCCAGAGAATAGGAAGATTTTGACCTACATTGGGTGGCTATAAAGTGCTGGGTCTTGTGAGGTATTATCTTAAATATCTTCATGAAAGGAGTTTAAAACCCAATGAGCAGAAGGCATTCTCTAGCAAACCAAAGTGCTGCCTTAGCTTTAGGGTTGTATTCTAATTTAATATTTTCCTAATTGTTTCTATTGGAAATTTCCTTCAGGTTTCTTATGGGCCATTTGACACTATCCTGAGTGACAGACACCAGTTTTCTTCACTCTATCAGACAGCACACAAGGACACATCTCTGTCACACGGCATTGTCCTTTTGATGATGCATTTCAACTGGACATGGGTAGGACTGGTTCTCATAGATGACCACAATGGGGCTGAGGTTCTCTCAGATCTGAGAGGAGAGATGGAAAGGAACCACGTTTGTGTAGCTTTTGTAGACATGATTGCAGACAATGTGGCTTCCTTTTACAATACTTTTTCCTGACATCCCAGATCATGATATCAACGGCAAATGTAGTTATCATTTATGGTGACAATGAATCTTTAAATTCTTTATTCTTATATATAGAGTACTTTTTAATTCATTGGAAAGTCTGGGTCATGAGGTCACAATGGGATATAAATGTTGATTCTCTCTCTTTCATGTTGGATTCATTACACGGGAGTCTCATTTTTGCACATCATCATGTTGAGATTTCTGATTTTAGGAAGTTTATCCAGACATACAACCCTTCCAAATACCCAGATGACCATTATCTTGCTCTTGTTTGGCATAAACACTTCAATTGTTCCTTTTCTGGGCCAGATTGTAAATTTCTGGGTAACTGTCAACCCAATGTTTCCTTGGAAATGTTGCCTAGATATTCCTGGGTAGCGGACATGAGTGAAGAGACTTACAATGTATTCAATTCTGTATATGCTGTGGCTCACAGTGTCCAAGAGATGAGCATCAAGCAAATGCAAAATTATCCCCAAGGAATTGGAGAGGTAAACATTAACCCATGGGAGGTAATTTTCACTTTTTATATTTTAAGAATAGCACTGTTAAAAAATAAGGTTTAATTTTTTATTTAAATTTTAAAAAGTTTGCTTCACATGTCAATCCAACCTTCTTTTCCCTCTCCTGCCCCCCACCAATCTTACCACCCCTGCACTCAATCCCCTCCCTGGGAACCCCATGGAGGGTGAGGACTCCATGGGGCATCTCAAAGGATGCCGTATCATCCAGGACTGGGCCTAGGCCCTCCCCTATGGGCCAAGGCTGAGATAGCCCCACTGCAAGTGGAATGGGCTCTCACCATCCATTCGAACACCAGGGATAAATACTGATCTAATACCCAAGGCCATATAGATTGCCAAGACCTCCTCACTGATGCTGATAATGGGGTTTTGGATCAGTCCCATGCTGGCCTCTCAGTCACCAGTCTGGGGTTCCTAGGCTCTCCCTTTTTTGGGTCATCTTTTTGTGTGGATTTCCACAGCCTTGTCATGACCCCTTTAGTAATTACTCCTCCCTCTCTGTTACTGGGTTACAGGAGTTCAGTTCAGTGTTTAGCTGTGCATGTCTGACTCTGCTTTCATCAAGCACTGGATGAAAGCTCTAGGATGACATATAAGGGAATCATCAATCTCATTAGTGGGAAGGGTAATTAAGGTAGCCTCTCCACTATTGCTTAGTTTGGAGTTATTGTAATCCTGGTAGATTTCTGGAAATCTCACTAGTGCCAGATCTCTCCTCAAACCTACAATGGCTCTCTCTAATATGGTATCTCTCATCCTGCTCTCCTCTATTCTTCCCACGACTCAACTTTCCTGGTCCCACATGTCCTCATCTCCCCTCCTAATGTATGTCTTTTTGTCGCTGGCTTACCTTACTAAGGATAGTTTCTCCTAGTGTCATATATTTGCCTATGAATTTCAATATTCCTTTGTGTAAAGGTACCACAGTTTCTCTATCCACCCTAGGTTGAGGGGCATCTAGTTTGCTTCCAGGTTCTGGCTATTATAAACAATGCTGCTATGAACATGGTTGAACAGATGTCCTTATTGTATGAATGTGCATCTTTTGGGTATATGCCTAAGAGTGGAATTGCTGAATCTTGTGGTAGACTGAGTCTCATCTTCCTGAGGAATCACCATATTAGTTTCCAAAGTGGCTGTAGGAGTTGACACTCCCACCATCAGTGGAAGAGTGTTCCTCCTTCTCCACATGCCCTCCAGCATAAAATGTCCTTGGTATTTTTTATTGTAGCCATTCTGGCCAGTGTAAGTTGGTATCAGAGTTGTTTTGATTTGCATTTCCCTGATGGCTAAGAATGTCTATTAGCCTTCTTAGATAACTCTATTTATAATTCACTATTTAGTTCTGTACCCATCTTTTAATTGGATTATTTGGTATTTTGGAAACTAGTTTCTTGGATTCTTTGTAAGTTTTTCAGATCAGCCCTCTGTCAGATGTGGGTTGGTGAATATTTTTTCCCATTCTGAAGGTCTACGTTTTGTCTTGTTGACTGTGTCCTTTGCCTTATGGATGCTTCTAAGCTTCGGGAGGTCCCATTTATTAATTGTCCATCTCAGTCTCTGTGCTATTAATGTTATGTTCATGCCAAGTCTTTTGTACCAATTCCTTCAGGAGTACCTCCCACTATTTCTTCTAAGAGGTTCAGAATGACTGGATTTATGTTGAGACCCTGGTCCATTTAGACTTAAGTTTTGTGCATGGTTATTGACATGGATCTATCTGCAGTCTTCTACAGGACAGTATCAAGTTATGCCATAACCATATGTTGAAGATGCTTTCTTTAAAAAGTTGTATAGTTTTAGCTTGTTTGTGAAAGACCAGGTGTTCATATGTGTGTGGGTTAATATCAGGGTCCTTAATTCTGCTCCACTACTCTACCTGTCTATTTTTGTGCCAATACCAGGCTGTTTACAGGACTACACTATATAGCAAATCTTTAAGTCAAAGATGGTGTTGCCTCCTGAAGTTCCTTTATTGTACAGGGTTGTTTTGGCTATCCTGTGTCTTTTTTTAAACAAAGAGTGAGGATTGTCCTTTCCAGGTCTGTGAAGAATTGTGTTGGGATTCAAATCAGTAGTTGCTTTAGGTAAGATTGCCATTTTTACTATGTTGATCCTAGCTATCCAAGAGCAAGGGAGATATTTCCATTTTCTAATATCTTCTTTAATTTCTTTCTTTGAAAACTCAAAGCTCTGATCATACAGGCCTTTCGCCTGTTTGGTCAGAGTTACCCCAAGATATTTTATGCTCTTTGTGGCTATTGTAAAGGGTGATGTTTCTCTGATTTCTTTCTCAGCACATTTACTGTCTAAATTTATTAGTTACTGTTTTTGTTTGTTTTTTGGACTGCTAATGTATTCTGCCAGTTTGCTGAATGTATTCATCAGTTGCAGGAGTTCCATGATAGAATTCTTTTGGTCACTTATGTAGACTATCATATCAACTGTAAATAGTGAAAGTTTTAACCTCTTCGTTTCCAACATGTATCCCTTGACCTCCTCCAGGGAGATCACATGGCAACTCTGTAATGTTGACCACATTTTCCAGAATTCTCCTCAACACCTAATCCCACCTCTCTTGCTTCCCTATTGGCCAACAGTGCTTTATTCATCAACCAATAAGAGAACATATACCCATAAGGACTTCCCCCATCAATATTCAGTGCTTAAGTTTCTGTCTTCCATCATTTATATTTTGTTGGTTATGCTAGCATCTTTAGCTCCTGATAATTTACCCATCTTTTCTATTACTATCATGCCCTCAGTTTGTGTTTTCTTTATTGTCTGCATTTCAGCTTTCAGGACTTGAATTATTTGAATAGTTTCCTTCATCTGTTTTTTCTTGGCTTTCTTTAATTTCTTTAAGAAATTAGTTGATTTCTTGCATTGTTTGATTGTTATTTTTTTCTATTTCTTTAAGGGATTTTCTCACAGCTTCTCTGAAGGTCTCTTTCATTTTATGAGGATGATTTGAAGGTCATTCTCTTCTGTTTCATCTGCATTGGGTTGTTCAGTTCTTCCTGGTGTATTGCCACAAACTGAAGTTTTATAAAAGCACTTATTATATGGTTTTACGCTGCAGAGATTTTGCCAAAATGCAAATTACTAAGTAGAATTTATTGCAGACAAATATGCCATTGTTCCTGATGAATGGATGGCAATAAATAGGCTTATGTGCATATGCCATTATCTACTTTTTGTTACATTTAACTTCAGAATCTTCTCTTTGTAATATAATAAAATTGAAACCCCATTTTCTCTGTGTATATTTCACAGCAGAAATAGACGAACTAGATTCTAAATGTTCAAACTTTACTAGATCATTAAAGTTATACTTATGAGTCATGTTTATATTACCTAACTGAACATCTGACCATTTTATTACTCTTTAAATATAAATGTCCCAATTTACATGTAGAAACTGTGAATAGTGGCTAGCACTTCAAGAAGTTGGAAAATTGACTGAATGTCTTCTGTGTGTGTGTGTGTGTGTGTGTGTGTGTGTGTGTGTGTGTGTGTGTGTGTGTGTGTGTGTGTGTGAATTCTTTCTTCTGAATCCAATTGGCAGTCTGGAAACGTGATGACATGTTCATTTTTGGTCTTCATCCATTAAAATATTGTAATGTTGATACAACTTGAAATTAATGTCAGGTATCTAGGATACTGAGAGCCATTGCTTCAGTGGATTTTCTTTAATGTTTCTGGGGATGAATTCATCATCAGATTCTGCATTTCTTTTAGCTTAACCACATTCTCAAGAATATGAATTTCAAAAATGCTGCTGGGGACACTGTGGTTCTGGACCCACACAAAAAATTAGATACAGAATATGATATTCTCAACCTCTGGAATTTTCCAGTTGGTATTAGACAAATGAGGAAAATTGGAACATTTTCTCCGAAAGATCCACAAGGCCCAGAAATGTTTTTGTCTGACCATATGATACAGTGGGCCACAGGATTTGCAGAGGTGGGTAGGATCTTACCTCATTGCTTTGATTACAATCAATAAATAGAATTTATGGATATACTGGTTTTTGTTTCCTTACTCAGTGCCCATCTGTACAAATCTACTGTCATTTGAGGAATTATTTGGTCACTAATTCTGATTAATGGAGTTGCTTATTTTTGATCCTTTTTTATATGCGCTTTTATTCCCATTATGAACACAGTGTCTATTCATTAACATTTCATCCATGTGGCCGGGCGGTGGTGGCGCACGCCTTTAATCCCAGCACTTGGGAGGCAGAGGCTGGCAGATCTCTGTGAGTTCGAGGCCGGGCTGGACCGATAGCCTCCAAAACAATACAGAGAAACCCTGTCTTATAAAAACAAAAAACAAAAAACAAAAACATTTCATCCATGTGCTGAAACCACCAGACAAGAGCATTGGTTTGACTCAAAGATTAGGAAATATAAGTTTATAGACATTTTGCTTTTAGGCACCTAGAAGTGGACAATAGCATGGAGTTAAATACATGTCTTCCTGCTAAAATGGTAAGCAATTTGTCAAAGAATGGGACCCAACCCAATCAAACCAAACCAAAAACCAGGCAGACCTAACTTAAGAACATAATCTTCTGTTAGTCAAACTTGGAGTTAGCAGTTCATAATGATTCAGGCAAACATGTAGGCAAGAGCCTGTGAAATTGAGACATGTTGCTTATTCAGACAGGTAGTGGATATTGGTAAACACTGCTCTTCACATCCCTTTTTGGTTTTTATTCAGTAAACAACAACAGTCAATAAAAATCTTCTCACTTCAAGTACCTTAATATAACTATCTTTCCCAGAAAGTGATTAATACTAGTTTATTTGGTAATTCTGAATCAGTCAAGCATGTAAATTAAATTAAGCATGTAAATTAAGCATCACCATTAGAAAACAAGGCTGCTTCCTGCAGCTGTCAGGAAGTACACAATAGGATTACCATGGCATTAGAGTTGTCCCTTTAGACATGTACTCAGTAACCTAAATTTTTCTTATTCTTTCTTACCTCTAATATTTCCATACTTGTTCATAATCTTCTTGTCTTAGGAATACTTGATTAAGTACATTGAACTTCATATCATATAATATAATGAGATAGAAACTATGCATCAAAACAGGGATAAAAATTATATATAAAACCTGCAATCTTATTGTTCAGTATTGGAAAGTATCATGTTTGTTCTTTTAAGGTGTCCGCCATGTATTTTATTCTCAGCTTCCTCGCTCTGTGTGCAGTGAGAGCTGTTTTCCTGGATTCAGAAAATCTGCCCAGGAGGGGAGGCCTCCTTGTTGCTATCACTGTACTCAGTGTCCACACAATGAAATTTCCAATGGGACAGGTAAGTGTCATGCTCACTTGGTGACAACCGGGTCTCCACCTGTTTGGTAATGTCTACCTCATGCATCTTGGATTTGTCCTTTCTCTGTTCTATAAGTCTTTTAAAAACTCTTACTCCATGGTATTCTCTATTGCTTGGTGGCTGGCCATTCATGTCCTCCTCTCTTCCTTCTTTTGCTTCTTGATTCTCTTTTCCAATATCTGTCATCCTAATTGTTGTTTCTGCCTTCTGCCCCTGTCTATGCATTCTCCTTCCTGTTTATTGGTCATAAATCCCTTTATTAGACCAATTGGGTATTTTAGACAAGAGAAATAACACAGCTTCCTAGAGGTACATAATATAAAATAAAAGAATATGATGCATCTTTAATCATGAAATAAATTTTCCAAAGAATAACCAAAAATAACTCATCTTTGTTTAATATTCCACAAGAATATTATGTGAAATTATATCAAGGAATAGAAAGTAGGCATGAGACACTTGAAAACAGTGAATGGAATGAGCATGCTTAGACACAATGGAGAGAAAATCAAAGAGGATTCTTGAATCTTTCTATTAATATCTAATGAGATTCTTCATAGAAAAATTTAAATACTTTGAGTAAAATAATGGCTTTCCTGAACACTCAGATGTGTTAACATTTACTCCTAAGGAGGAAGGAGTTTCAAAGTTTTGGTGATTTTGATATGCCTAAATTCAAAATGTGCATCTTGAGACAGACTATACATACCATCAAAGACTTAATGTGCATATAGAGGCTTTGTTAACAGTGGAGTCATGGTAATTTGATGCAAATATTAAACATACTCACTGCAGGAGACTAGAAGCAACAATAACAAACCCTGCATTGTTCTATTTTAAGTAGACACTGCAAAATACATTTAGTAAGAAAGAAGAAACTAAAACGAAAATGCTGAATATTTCAAAACAATGAATCCCATACTTATAGAATGAGATGTAATTATCTTTAAAAATATAATTGTCAATTTCTAAAAAAATATTTGTCATGACTTATATATCCTCTGCTTTTATTAAAGAAGATACAAGATTGTGCATATGGGCCGTTCTTGCTCAATTTGAATCAATAGAAATAAGCACACAGGCTGTATAGAAGACAAGGTACCATGAGAATGAGAGAGTAGCATGAAGGCAGAGCTGGAAGAAATAACAAATAAAATGCTGATAATGGAGTAAAAGAGAGTAGGCAGTAGCAACATGATGAATTCAATAGAGTTTTTAATCTGAATTTTCAATCAAAATTAAAATTGAATATCTACAAAAGAGGGAGGGGCTGCATTTTAGAATCCGGACCGTGAAGCTTTGCGCTTCCTCTTTCCAGCCAGTGCCGAGCAATGGGCATCTCTCGGGACAACTGGCACAAGTACTGCAAGACCGGGGGTAAGAGAAAGCCCTACCACAAGAAGCGGAAGTATGAGCTGGGACGGCCTGCTGCCAACACTAAAATTGGCCCTCATCATATACACACAGTCCGAGTTCGAGGAGGCAATAAGAAGTACCGTGCCCTAAGATTGGATGTGGGGAACTTTTCCTGGGGCTCTGAGTGCTGCACCTGCTAAACAAGGATCATTGACGTCGTCTACAATGCATCCAATCACGAGCTGGTCCGCATCAAGACCCTGGTGAAGAACTGCATTGTGCTCATCTACAACACACCATACCAGTAGTGGTATGAGTCCAACTATGCACTGCTCCTGGGCCACAAGAAGGGGGCCAAGCTGACTCCCAAGGAGGAAGAAATATTAAACAAAAAACGATCAAAGAAAATTCAAAAGAAATATGATGAAAGGAAAAAGAACACCAAAATTAGCAGCCTTCTGGAGGAGCAGTTCCAGCAGGGCAAGCTTCTTGCCTGCATTGCCTCAAGATCAGGCCAGTGTGGCAGAAGAGATGGCTATGTCCTAGAAGGCAAGGAGCTGTAGTTCTACCTGAGGAAGATCAAAGCCCGGAAAGGCAAATAAACCATCCTTCACAGCTCATGTAATAAAGGTGTTCATTGTTCTATAAAAAAAAATTGAATGTCTACTTTGCAAAAAATTGAATATTTTAATAGAATTAAAATATGTATTAAATACAATGATATTTATATCTTTTGAATTTAAAATGGAACTCAAAAATTAAAAGTGATAAAGAGTCACTCAATTATTTCAAGACAAAATAAGCCTAAAATGGCAGATTTTTATCTATCTGTTAAATTTAACATTTCTCCCTAGAAAAGAATAAACAGTTTCACAAAAGTGAGCTTTTCAAGCTTTGAAAAATCTAATACCTCTCATTCTAACAAGCAGTATCAGAGAATCAGCACCCTAGAGAATTTATTCAATAAGCATTATGGAAATAGATAAATTTGGATCTTATGACTGAGAAAATTAAATTAAAACAATTAAAAACACATACTCTTTGTACTAAACTCACAAGACAAAGTCACACAAAGGAATTCTGATTGAGGTAATACTATGACCAAGTTAGATTTATGTAATTTAAATCAGTAATTTATGAATACATAAATACAAACTATTACTTAGATAAAAATATATTTAAGTATGCTAATAAAAAGAATAGACTTGCTTAATCTGTGTCCAATAAAAACCTAGAATGATTAATTAGAGAGCATTTGTGAGTATTCAGTATTGAGCACTGATTTACTTGAGTCTAAAACAACAAAAGATGTGTGGGAAAATGCCCGTGACCTGGTGCTGGGAAGTGATTTGGGATACAAGGGTAACAATAAGTAGAGACTCACAATATTTTAATTCCTGAGCAGATATGGATCATTGCGTGAGGTGTCCAGAAAGTCATTATGCAAACACAGAGCAGACACACTGCCTCGAGAAAACAGTGACCTTTCTTGCCTATGAAGAGCCTTTGGGGATGGCACTGACCTCCTTGGCCCTGAGCTTCTCTGCGCTCACAGCTGGTGTTCTTGGTGTCTTTGTGAAGTACCACCACACTCCCATCATCAAGGCAAACAATCAGGCTCTGACTTACATCCTACTCATCACTCTGACTTTCTGTTTCCTCTGTCCCTTGCTCTACATTGGCCACCCCAATACAGCCACCTGTATCCTGCAGCAGAGCACATTTGCAGTTCTGTTCACGGTGGCTCTCTCCACAGTCTTGGCCAAAAGTGTTACTGTGGTTCTGGCTTTCAGGATCAGAGTTCCAGGGAGATTGATAAGGTGGATAATGATATCAAAGACTCCTAACTTCATCATTCCCATCTGCACCCTCAACCAACTTGTGCTCTGTGGAATTTGGCTGAGAACCACTCCTCCCTTTGTTGACTCAGATGCTTACTCAAAGCATGGACACATAATTATTATATGCAACAAGGGCTCCACTATTGCCTTCCATTCTCTCCTGGGTTACCTTGGCTCCATGGCACTTGGGAGCTACACTATGGCATACCTGTGCAGGAACCTGCCCGACACATTCAATGAAGCCAAGTTCATGTCCTTCAGCATGTTGATTTTCCTCAGTGTGTGGGTCACCTTCCTTCCTGTCTACCACAGCATCAAGGGGAAACATGTGGTTGCCATGGAAATCTTCTCTATCTTGGTTTCTAGTGCAGGTCTCCTAGGATGCATCTTTGTCCCAAAGTGCTATATTATTTTGTTCAGACCACATAGGAATGTGCTTCATCATGTTAGGAACAAAGCACATTCTAGAGGAAAAGTTGACTATACACTTTAGTTCATGTTTTTCTTCATTATATATAAGACTTCAAGTCTATTTGGGTGCAGTCCAGTTGACAGAGATAATGCGGCAATGTAATGTTTTATATTTACTGGTTTTATTTATTAATGAATCCATCCTTATTCTCTCATCTTTGAATATTTTTTGCATATTTTTCTAAATTAGAAAGCTTACCTTGGCACATAGTCTAACTTATTATAGAGGAGATTTGAATAAGTACATTAAGGTAAACTAAGTCAAACATGGCAGTTTATTTGAAATTCTGGAATAAATTAGAATATTATTTTAAAGACCTGACACCTTAGTTTCAATATTACATGCTATCCATTTCAGGGACAATAGATTGATCCTAGAGGATTGTCAAAATGCTCTTATATTCATCAAAGTTCACTGAGATGTATCCATTCTTACATCAGCACCAAATGCTTCTTCACCACAGATAGGATACACTGCTTCTTCTTGTAACTTAGTCTGTCCCTATTCCTTAAAATTGATTCTCAAAAGCTGCCAATCTTGTTACAGCCCACTTAAACTACAACATGTCTCACTAACATTATTAAAATTTTAACTTGCATAAGTGATGGGTGGTGTATCTTTGATTATTCTTATTTGTCAAATTTCATTTTCTCTTGGACTCATTGTAATGGAGTGTTTTTCCTATTTTCTTCCAATTACTTGCATGATATGGAAGCATAATATATTTGAATTCTTACCAATGTAAAAATGTCAATAAGATTATTGAACAGAAAGAAAATATATTTTGGTTCATTGTATTAGGAGGATTAACTACAGGTACTTGGCACAATGTACTTGGGCAGAACATCCTTCCAACAGATTACACGAGAAAAGCAATGCTGTTCCCTTTGTGGTGACCTGTAAGTCAGGGACAGTCGTTGTAAGACCAGGGACACCTAGGAGAAAATTGGTGATAAGGAGCACAAAGAAAGGATGGCAAGATAGTATTCTTATTGAGCCAACAACCTTTATTCATTCCAATGGAGTTTATATAGGGCCCTAGGTGGGAAGTGAGGAGGGGAGGGAGTGGGGTATTGACTGCAGCTGTGAGGAAGCTTGGAGGGCAAAAAGGACAGTGGGAGGGTAGACCATCCTGGTAACCTAACTGCAGGTACCAATTATATCTTTCACAATCTACCCTCTATTTCTCAAGCCAATCACCTGAGTGACTTGGTAATTTTCACTAGGCTTAAACTTTAACTGATAGATAAGCTGCGAACCTGTTTCTCAGAACTTGCTTCATATCTTAAGAGGTGATATTTATTCCATTACAGTCAACCATTCCCTAATAGCTCATAATTCCTACAGTCAAATATAAGCAACATTTACACAGTAACTTTTGTTAAAGAAAAAAAGGATATGAAATAGAACACAATAAAGTGTCTGTGGAAGGGCATAGATGAAGTCAAGAGATGACAGAAATGATATCATTATAATCCACCACAATTATTAGAAAAAGTTGAAACAGCCTTTATGGCCATAAGCTCAGAGTCTAGGGATTCATATTACAGCATAACAAGTACTAGACACAATTTTCTATTAGGTTGTACATTTTAAACATGTATCATTAAATGTTTTTTGTTGTTTTTTGTTGTTTTTAGGGAGATTCACACTGTGTTATCCAGGTTTACTTTTTCCAAAGTAGCGCAACTGCTGTTATATGGTCACATGATAAGTTCAGTTCTTTGTCCAGATTCCTCATTCCCTGATCTCTGGATACAAGAAATGACCATTCAGAACATTTCATAATAATCTAAATTGATGTCTTCACTGTTTGTTTCTAATGTGAGCTACAGTTTTCCTGCTTCTCCTTGCCCATTCCTTTCTATGTTGAGACTCCTCCTGCTTGAAATTTGGTAAGTGAACTTGATTCTTACACAGGTCTCCCTTCATTTGTAAGTTTGCAATAAAATCTAGAGAACTTGGATGACACTCATTTAATGGTCTATTTTTCCTTCTCAGTGACCTGCTAAGGCCTAGCCCTGAATCATTTGCAGGATATTACTTTCCAGCACTAGGCAGCAAAACCAGGCTTAGATGTTCAAGGCAGTTGTCAGCTTCATAGTTTGAGGCAAGCCTACACAACAGGAGAAAGTGCTCTAAGCAGAAATAATCAACAGCACTTGATGTAAATGACAATATATTCTCAATGATCTGGAAACAATAGGCAATAGAAACAATAAGAGATCAGAGCAGTGATGCATTTAAAGGAAGTCAACTTTTAAATGTGAAACAAATAATCATTTTTTAAAATATAATATAATTTAAAAAACACAGGTCTATACATTCTTTAAAAAGTAGAAAACTACTGCCCAGTAGAGGAAACGGCATGTATATTATTTTCCCATGCCACTTTGTGCAATGTTACCTGCTATGATAAGTGACATAACACACACAGCTACAGCTGATGGCTAAAACTATAACAAGCAGGATTGAATATATCTACAGAGGAGAGTTTCCTTGTTAGAAATTCTGTATTCATTGGCTCAAGCTAACCTTCCCAAATTGTACACCCAAATCTGGCCCTAATTCACTCATATGATATGGATAAATAAAATTTGGGAAATTACAAAATCAGTTTTCCTGTCACAATCAGTTTCAATTTTATAATGGTGACTTAAGCAGTTGTTTGCCTACAATGCATACAATAAAATATCCCTACTATTAGCTGGGCGGTGGTCACACATGCCTTTAATCTCAGCACTCAGGAGGCAGAGGCAGGCAGATCTCTGTGAGTTTGAGGCTGGGCTGGACCGACAGCCTCCAAAACAATACAGAGAATCCCTGTCTCATAAAAAAATATATATATATATATCCCTACTATTGTGGTCTGAATATAGAAGTCATGCTCCACACCCAAATCCAATGGATAGTTGACTACATGACTCAAATATGTAATTAGAATACTTACTGGTTGTTGAGTTTTTTTAAGGTAAGCTTATTTTTTTTGCTTAATCAGTAAAAAAAATGCCATTGTGTTGGGGGGGACAATGAAGTGGGATGTAGGCTACCTGATCCCATATAAGAGTTTGTCTTAGAAACATTCTCTACAAGGCTGGAGGTATTGCTCTTCTAGAATTTATGTGGCTTTTAAGGGAAAAATAATTCTAACCCCTTAAGTGTTTGATAAACACATATATTTTTATTTACATTTATTTAATGTATCCACTGGTGATTAACATGAAAAGAGGAGCCAGCCTGGCAAAGATTTTGAATTTGACATAAGCTGTTGTAATTTAAGAAAATCAGTACTTGGAAGAAAGATGCCATATGACAACCAGATGGGTTTTTTTATTAGAGAAAGGGATTATAAAAATGGGACAGGGAGGGGAGAAACCAAACTTCAGGAACAGGAGCTGAAGGAGAGAGGAAAGAGAGACAGAGACAGTCATACAGAGAGAGAGATAGATAGAGAGAGACAGAGAGAGAGAGAGAGAGAGAGAGAGAGAGAGAGAGAGAGAGAGAGAGAGAGAGAGAGAGAGAGAGGAACAGACAGACATAGTGAAAGAGAGTTAGAGGATAATGGGAGATGGTCAGGGCCCTTTTTTTGGTTTTTGGTTTTTTTTTTTAGTGTTTTGAGAATGGGTTGCTCAGTATTGTTTCAGATGCTGTCCTATATATCCTGTAACTCACTATGTAGACCAGTTTGACCTCAAACTCACAGAGATCCAACTGCCTCTGCCTCCAAAAAGCTGGGATTAAAGGCATGTGCTGCCAATGCCCCGCTAGGGCAGGGACCTTTTAAAGGAATGTAGTGAATACATAGATGTGGCCCTAATTGTGGCTGCAGCAGAGGACATATACTGTCCAAACCCCACGGACAGGCCAGTAGAGTCAGGTGAATACTAACAGCTGTTATCCTTAAGTCTCCTATAGCTCTGGCCTGAGGTTATACTTTGGAAAATTTAAATAGGTATAGGAAAATGCAAGTCTAACCCTTTAGGCTGATGAAGATTTATGGAGCAAAAATATCTTTTAGATTATGTATTACGACATAAATATAAATATAACATACTATATGAATTTAAAGATAAATTATTATGTATGCTGTAAAGGGTACATTTAAAAGATAAGTCAGTAGCACAATCCTCACACATGAAAACACATAGAACACAAATACAAAAAAATGGAAACACACCCATTCACACTGTGAAAGTTGTTCTTAAATGAATAGCAATTCTAAGCTATTCTTTCCTCAGAATCAGTCTTCTATTCCTCTGTGCAAGATGGTTCAGAGGATGGCCACAACTACTTGTATGAAGGACCAGAAATAATGTTTTAACTATTAATGACTGCTGTCTGTCTCAAGGTTATTAGATTACAGAATTTAACTTTTAAGCTTTATTTCAGGTATAAGTGTTTGTCCACATTTGGATGTGTACAATACCTGCATGAGACAGAAGAGGGAATTGGATCCAATAGAACTGAAGTTACAAGAGATGGTAAGCAACCAAGGTTTGTAGCAATATAACTTGTGTCCAATGAAACAATACCCAGTGCTCTTAATTGACAAGCTCACTCTCTGGCCACATTTTAACTTATTTTCATACATTTATTTGAAATATATTGCATCACTTTCCCTCTTCCTAATTTAGTGCCTTCTTATTTCTATAACTGGTGTGAATTAAGTAGGGCAAATATTTGAATAAAGTCTGCTGAGTCCATCTCTGTTGGTTGTATGTTTGTATTTCAGGATTGAACTTTCTGTTTTGGATAGAAACATAGGAAGAGAATTCCTGCCTGATACTCTTTGGAACAGTGATGAAGATATGAAGCAATTAATCCATCCTGGGGTCCTAACAGGTATAGAAAGAAGGCAAATGACATGCACACCTAAGAAATATAACTGAGTCATGGGATGTTTGCTCATGTCAAAAGCCTCCCCAAACCTCAGCTCCAGTCTCCCCTATAAGATGGTCATCGAAGGCATAAATGTTCCTTCAGTAGATGTTGGGGACTGCTAGAACCTTGAACAAAATGGAGTCTGTCAACCGTTTCTTGGCCTTCTGACTACGTGACTGCGAGCACACATGCCCTTGAGACAAAGGAAAAGGCTAACCATAAAAGTTAAATCTACACAGGGCAGCCCACCCACCTAGCCAGGGGGAAGTACCCTTACAGAGTAATTGTCTTTGTTAAACACTCCCTACCCCTCCCTAATTCCTGCACCTGACTTACGCTGACAAGCATTTGTGGAATGCACCTAATGACTGATGGAAAATTACAGCTTTGTCTTTACCGTATTTGGTGTATATTTGAATTGAGACTTGATTGACATGCTTGTACCATCCCCTGAGGTCCTTCCTCTATAAGTTCCAGTGCGCCCCAAAAATAAAGGCTCTTGATCAGCGAACGTTGTCTTGAGCCTGTTTCCATTAACCTCTTGAAGTTCAATTTCCAGATCGGATCTGCTCGTGAAGGCCCACTAAATTAGTGGTGACCCTCATCACCTCACCCCCGAGGGTCGGGGGTCCCTTCCCGGGGGTCGCAACTGGCGCCCACGTGGGACACGAGTTACAGACCACCGATCGGACGGCAGAGGCGCGACGAGTCCGGAGCCCACTCATAAGGCGTCAGGTAAGCCCCATCCGGGTGGCGCAGAGTAGGGTTAGTCTAATAACCTAGGTTAACACCGCCGTCCCATCCGTCCCACGAAAATGGGGACTAGTATCAGCACAGAAGCTAGATTTATTAAAGGAATTCAGAAAGAATTAAGAGATAGATACACTGAGGTTAAAAAAAAATAAGGAAGCCATATTTATTAAAGGAATTCAGGAAGAATTAAGAGATAGAAACATTGAGGTTAAGAAAAAAGATTTACTTAAGTTTTTGCTTTTTGTACATGAAGTCTGTCCCTGATTTGTCATTACCTGTCCAAAAATAGTTTGCAGTACTTGGGAACAAGTCGGGGCCGAATTAACTAATTATTTTGAAACCAAAGGCTCTGAAAGCGATAAAAAGATTATGCAGCAGTATTGGGATCTCTTAAAAGGTATCATTGTTAACGCGGAGGAAAGCCCCTGAAATGAACAAATTCTTAAAGATGCCCAACAACATCTAGAGGTCGCTTCCCGAGGGTGCTCTGGTGCCAGCTCCAGAGCAAGTTCTGTCGCTGATCTTTCTAAAGATTGTTCCTCTTCCTCTGCTAACTCTGGCTTTGATAAGCTTCCTCCTTCTCCTGATCAACCTACTTCATTTGCCCCTAAAGTTCGCTCTCTAGCCACCGGTATCTACCCCTCCCTACGGGCTGTCGCCTCTGCTCCTCCTGAGGAACCTCTCGATCCTGGGGACGCCCAGGAGCTAGAGGAAGAGGCTGCCGCATACCTTCGGGTTCGGGCGTGAGGTCTCTCTGGCCACGAGACCTCCTGCCTACGATCCTTCCTAGCTCCCTGATCTTCCTCCACCTTTTGCTCCCAAATACTCCTCCACTGTTGATTCTCTTGCTTCCTCTCTCTCGTTCAAGCGCTCAGCGACAAGTTTTCACAGCTCCTCTCCTTGCTATCACCTAAAACTCCAGTTCCCTCTTTTTGACCCTGAAGGGTAGGGAGCTGAACCGCCTCTCCCTGCTAGACCTCTTCCTGCGGCACAGGGGCAACCACGCACTAGACAGGAGGCTTGAGCCGAAGAAGCGGCTCGCCAAAATCCTGATGATAGAGCGGGCCTTGGCTATAGCCCACCTGCTCAAAATTTTCAGTAGTGGTTACTACCTCCCCTGTACACCCCCCCCCCGCCCCGGCAGATAAAATCGCCTGGATAAATGATGATCCTGTCTGGGTAGGGCAATAGCCTCTAGTCAAAGAAAAATTAGAAGCAGCCCAGCAGCTTGTGCAGGAGCAATTCAATGCTGGCCATATAGAACTCTCCACATCCCCTTGGAATACCCCTATTTTCATTATCAAAAAGAAATCAGGTTTGTGGATGCTTTATTTTTGGAAGCCACAGATGTAGTTTTTCTGGATGAATTGTTTTTCTTGTAGATGTATCGGTGTGGTATGCTTTTGCATTGATCTGCAGGGTGATTTAAATTTTATTTTTACAAACAGTTTTTCAATCAAATTCTATATTTGATACAATGTGTTAAAGGTAGATCAGCCTAGAGTCACACAGCTAACAGCTGGGACCCCTGAGTGTCTAGGAGTCCTTTGAGGCTAGGTGGCCTCTCTTGGTAGTCCCTGTGGTGGTAGCGCTGGCTGGTCACAGGAACGAACCTTCAGGGCCCTCAGCATGGCCCTGAACTCTTGGATTGTTACAAGTATTTTTCATGGGCATTTTGCTATACAGGCAGTGGACAATCCCAGTAGTCCCAGGCATGCCATAAGCAACCTTTCTGTGATCTCTCCCTAACTCATTTTTCACACCTATAAAAAAAGAAATGTGCCCTGAGTAGATGTTACACTCCCTTGGTGTTCATATGCCTCATTTGCAAATGCAAACATTTTGTTTATGTTTTAAACCCTTCCCCAAAGTAACCGTGCTGGCTGGCTCACCATAGACAGTACACGTGTAGCTCTGTCATGGGCATCCTGTGGCAGGCGTGTTGATCCTGTAAATTGCACTGATCTTGTGCTGGGACATTGCCTTGCTTTTACGATCCCAACACATTTCAGTATTATATGTTAGAGTGTGCGGACTAGACTCTGCTCTCTCGAGCACTGTGGACTGGCCTTGTCTGGCTTTCCAACAAAAAGTTTTCCACCTCTGAACAGCATGCTCTTTAAGACCTAAAGAGAAGGCTTGAATGTAAACGTATTAGTTAGGAGTCTTTGTGGCACTTTTGGTCTGTTTAGTTTTCTTGTGATCGGCCAGACCCCCAAAAGTATGTCATTCTAGTTCCATGTGGCCTTTGTCAGCTTGGACAGCATCTAAATGGCCCAGCTAGTGTTACCAGGCCATTGCTGCATTTCTTTAGCCAGTCCTAAACTTAAAGCTGTGAGGTCACTGCTGTGTCACACTGTCGTTTATGATACATCCATGGGTGGCAGGGGCACCTGAAGGCTTGTGACCCTGCTGGGTTCTAAATCCATGCTCTATTCAGCCCCACACAAACTGTCTGTGGTCAGGGTACCCAGTGTCTGAAACTAAAGGAGCTTTTACACTCAAACCGCTGTATGTGTGTATGTATGTGTGTGTGTGTGTGATCAGTGCCATTACAGAGCCTTCACTTTATGTCTTTGGATTTGTTCTGCCATTTTATTGTCTCTCAAGTTGAATGTATCAGCTTAGCCAAATCACTACAGAAGGTGGTTTCTAAAAACCTTTCAGACAGATGCATAAAAGCTACCTCTGACTTCTCTTTGGTTTGTGTTTGATCAGTCTAACTCTTTACAGTTAGCACAACAGGCTCATAGATTACATCACCTTAATACACAAACACTTAGGCTACAATATTCCATCACTCGAGAACAGGCTCGAGAGATAGTTAAATCATGCAAAGCTTGCCTTTCCCTTTTGCCTGAGCCTCATACAGGAGTCAACCCCCGTGGTCTTGTGCCTGGTGAGCTTTGGTAAATGGATGTTACTCATTATTCTGCCTTTGGTAATCTTAAATATATTCATGTTACGGTGGATACCTTTAGTGGCTTTGTTTGTGCCTCTCTCCAAACAGGAGAGGCCACCAAAGACGTTATTGCCCATATTTTACATTGTTTTACTATTATTCCTGTCCCTATCGCCATTAAAACTGACAATGGCCCAGGGTACATTAGTTCTAAATTTAAGGATTTTTGTAAAAAATTTGGCATTACCCACAAAACAGGAATTCCCCTTAACCCTCAAGGACAGGGAGTTGTAGAGCGAGCTAATCAGACCTTAAAAAATATGCTCTTTAAGCTTTCTTCCGAAAGCGAAACCCTGTACGCTCGCAAAGGCAAGCATCGCCTACTTTTAAATCATGCACTTTTTGTGCTCAACTTTCTCTCTCTGCATCAGCTGCTGATCAGCTCTGGCACCCTTCCACCCGTGAAAACTTTTGACAGGTTCTCTGGAAGGATGTGCACACGGGCCAATGGCTCGGTCCTCACCCAGTCCTTATCTGGGGAAAAGAACATGCTTGCGTTCATAACACCAGCAATGGAGAAACGCGCTGGCTTCCAGACAAACTGGTCAAGCTTTATAACCCTCCCAGGGAAAGAGCCCCTGAGGAATCTCTTGTTTTCTCTTTCAGATGCTGTTGATAACAAAACTCCCAGTGAAGATGACGCTGCATCGCCTGCTACTTCTTCCATTTCTCCTTTTGAATTTTAGTTTCCCTCCTTACATCCCCCGGCCAGACAGCTTAATTCTGGCCCACCACCACTTAATCCCCTTTGTTCACGCAGTTGGTACAACCTCTTCCATATCCAGTTTACAGCTGCAGGAAGAAGGTTCCTCTGGGAAGGTTCCCGAGGCGCTTACTGGGGTCTACGCCTATATGTTTCTGGCACGGACCCAGGCCTCACCTTTTCCATTAGACTTTTGAAAGAAATCCCTTCCTTTCGCCCTATTGCTGTTGGCCCCAATCCTTTTTTATACCCCTCTGGTGGTGGCTCATTCCTACCCAAGGCTGCCGCCCCTCGCCCTCTTCCTAATCTCCATTCTCCAGCTCCCGCTGCCGCCACCACTGTTTATCAACCCACCATGCCCGCCGGTCCAGTCTCCACCGCGGACCTCATCCTTCAGATGGTCAACGCCTCAGCCCAGGCACTCTCCAACACCACCTATGAGCGCTGCTGGATTTGCTATTCGCCCATCCCTCCATTCTACGAAGGAATTGCAGCCTTCGGCTCACCCATCTACACCAACGACACCAATCTGCTTTGCTGGGGCAAGCAGCCACAGCCACGTGGCATGACCTTAGGACAGGTCGTGGGATCTGGACTCTGCCTTTTGGGACCACGTATGCTTCCCCCCACCCCGCTGTTAGAAGCATGTACTCAAACCATGCAAGTTGCTGCTCATGCTTCCTTCCTTATTGCCCCCAACCTCACCTTTTTTGCTTGCTCCACAGGGTTATCCCCACATATTATTGTAGATGTTTTTCTTGCGCACAAGGACTACTGCGTCCTTGTTGTACTCGTGCCCAAATTGACTGTTCACCCTGAATCTGATTTATTGCCCCAAAGTGATCCAACTGTAACTCTCTCTCGCCAAAAAAGAGAGCCGGTCACCGCCCTCACATTAGCCATATTGGTTGGTCTGGGTGCAGCAGGTGCTGGCACAGGAATTTACTCCCTAATCCACACAAAGGACTCTGTTAATGCTCTAACCCGCACTGTTATTAGAGATGTAGATGAGCTAAAAAGAGGTTTAGATTACTTAGAACAAACTGTTGGTTCCTTAGCTGAAGTGGTACAACAAAACCGCCGTGGTCTCGACCTCGCCTTTTTGCGGGAGGGGGGAGTTTGTGCCGCCCTTAAAGAGGAATGTTGCTTTTTCAAAGACAAATCAGGATTAGTTAGAGATAGTATCAGAAGAGTTGAACAGAGTCTGGAAGAAAAAAAAGAAATTTGGATCAAAGTGAATCTTGGTACAAAAATTAGTTCTCTACCTCCCCCTGGCTATCGACTTTGCTGCCTAGTTTGATAGGACCTTTTATTGGTTTCATGTTACTTATTTCCTTTGGTCCTTGGGCATTTTGTCGCCTCACTGGTTTTGTTAAAAATCAGGTTGATGAGGCTACCAAAAATTCAGTTCAGGTTCACTATCAGCAGCTCTCTCAACAAGACCCCGAAGAACCTGAGGCTGTAGACAAACCTACACTCCAACCTTTGAGCTTTCAGGAGTTTGAGTACCTGACTAACTGCCCGCATTCACTCTGCTCCAGGCTGTGGAGATGCTTAAGACGGGGATAGCTTGGTGCCAGAATCTGGGAGCAAACATGGCTCTCTAAACATTGCCGGCAAAAACTTAATTCGTATCCTCTCTCGCCATGTCCAGAACTGGAAGCCCACCAGGTAACCTAAGCCAGGCACTTCACCCAACTGCTCTCTTCTTTTACTATATAGAAAAGGGGGAGATGTTGGGGACTGCTAGAACCTTGAACAAAATGGAGTCTGTCAACCGTTTCTTGGCCTTCTGACTACGTGACTGCGAGCACACATGCCCTTGAGACAAAGGAAAAGGCTAACCATAAAAGTTAAATTTACACAGGGCAGCCCACCCGCCTAGCCAGGGGGAAGTACCCTTACAGAGTAATTGTCTTTGTTAAACACTCCCTACCCCTCCCTAATTCCTGCACCTGACTTACGCTGACAAGCATTTGTGGAATGCGACTAATGACTGATGGAAAACTACAGCTTTGTCTTTACCGTATTTGGTGTATATTTGAATTGAGACTTGATTGACATGCTTGTACCACCCCCTGAGGTCCTTCCTCTATAAGTTCCAGCGCGCCCCAAAAATAAAGGCTCTTGATCAGCGAACGTTGTCTTGAGCCTGTTTCCATTAACCTCTTGAAGTTCAATTTCCAGATCGGATCTGCTCGTGAAGGCCCACTAAATTAGTAGCGACCCTCATCACCTCACCCCCGCGGGTCGGGGGTCCCTTCCCGGGGGTCGCAAGTAGACAATTCTCTTCTGGAGGAATCAGACTTTTGGAGCCAGATGGGGTTTTACCTATATCATTTCTGAATGCTCTGAATGGGATATTACTGGGCAAGAGCAATGCCTATTAACAGACATGGAGAGACATGCAAAGAGATAAACAGACTGAGTCTACATCAGAGAAATTGTGTGAATAATTACTTACTGTACAATGTGAGCAAGCTGGGTGTATTACTCATGCCTTCAGTCCCAACACTCACAAAGAAGAGGTAGGTATATCGGGGTTTCAGGTGAATGCTAGGCACTCTACTAAATCAGTTAAAGGACAGCAAGTGGTATATATTAAGAACCTGTCTTCCATGCAGAAATCAATGTAATAAATACAGCAAGAATTGAGAGGTCCTATAATAGGTTATTCATTCACTCCGGTTCTATATTTATCTTCAAGAAACCTGAAGTGATCAGGTTAAAATGTAATTTTCACAAATCTTACTAAAAGGAAATGTACATTTTAGCATTTCAACATAGACATTATTTTTGTTCCACCGTGTGTCACTGCTGCTGTGATTTAATTCTCTAACCAATTCTCTCAGGTAATATGTGGGTGTGTTTCACTGATTCTGTGATATCACAGTGTATCATTGTGTAAGCATATGATAGAAATTCAAGCTATCAATTAAAGGCAAAATCCATAAACAATCTATATATATACTGGCTTTGTTATTACTTAGTCATTTTGTCATTGCATCTAGCGGTCTAATCTACCACAGGCCAACATTCTTAGGGAAATTGCACCTTCAGTGGAAAGGCTTTCACACACCAATCATCATCAAAAAAATCTCTCAAGGCATTGCAACCAGTGATATGATGGGCACACATCGTTAACTGATGCTCTTACAGATGACTGTAGGCTCTGACATGTTGAACTAAAGCTAACTAGGACAGAAAGATAATGAATGAGAAGTTATTGAAAACCAAATACCAGTGTTTCAAACACTTAAATAACTTAAATAGTAAAAATACTACATTAATAACAGGAACTTCTGGAAAACACCAATAAGCCAAGAAATGAGAGAGACAAGACTCAAAGATCAAGAATAAGAGACTAAAGACTAAAATTGTTTCTCCACAGAAAGTCTCCAAACCAAGACACTCATGGGACTCAAAATATGGTAACATTTCAGAAAATCGGAGCAGGTGAAGTTTTATCATTGTCCAGAGAAACAATAATTTAATTATAACTAATAAAAAATCACACAACAGAATACCACTGTTTTCCTTAAATACAACCAATAAAAAGGCAAACAAACATTTGAAAGAAACTAATAAAATTTTATGACAGGTTAATAGAAATAGAAACAATAAAGAAAACATAAATGTTCCAGGTGGTGTTGGCACAAGCCCTTAATCCTAGCACTAGGGAGGCAAAGGCAGATGGATCTCTGTGAGTTCAAGACCAGTCTGGCAAACAAGAGCTAGTTCCAGAACAGCCTCCAAAGCCACAGAGAAGCCCTGTCTCAAGTTCTCCCCCGCCCCAAAAGAGCAGACAACACAAATGAGTGAATCCCAGAAATGAAATATTTAGGCAAGTTTCACAAATAGAATAGACAGTGGAGGAGAGAATCTTAGGAACTGAAGATATATTAGAAGTAATGAATATATCAGTCAAGTGACATGTTTAATCTAAATATTTCCTGGAAAAAATCCCAGAAATCTGGGACATTATGCAAAGACCAAACCTAGGAATGACAGTAATAGAGGAAAAAGAAGAAACTCAGCAAAAAGGTGTATATAATATTTTCTATAACAGAAGAAAAATACCCTAATTTAAAGATGTGCGTATGAAGGTACAAATAAGCATGCCAAACATCAAATAAATTTGGCCAGAAAAAAAACTCCCTTTGCCACATAATAATCAAAACTCTAAACAAAGAGAACCTAGTAAGAATATCAGACTCTAGAGGAGCCAGGGAGAACAGGGGAGCGGCTCTTCTGGTGGCAGGATCAGGTACAAAAGGCCCTGCTTTTGGGCCTGTGTTCCAGTGCCTGTGGATCACTTGGGAACTGCACAGATCTTCCAATCCCAGTGGGAGCCAAGCACTCCAGATTCCAGGTTTTCTCTCCCACCAATGAGACCAGGAAACTAGCTGGTCCAGTGAGACCAGGGGACTAGCTGTTCCAGCAGTGGGATCAGGTACAACAGGCCCTGCTGCTGGGCCTTTGTTCCAGTGCCTGGGGATCACCTGGGAACTGCACAAGGCTTCCAATCACAGTGAGAGCGAAACACCCCAGACTCCAAAACTTCTCTCCCACCAATGAGACTAGGAAACCAGAGGAGCCAGGGAGACCAAGGGAGCAGCTGATCTGGCGGGATCAGGTACAACAAGATCCAGCAAAGGGTCCAGGGGACCAGGTGGGAGCTAAGCACCCCAGATTGCTGTTGTTCTTCTCCACCCACAGGACCAGAACGAGGAAAAGGAGTAGAGGAACTACCAGATTATTGGGCTTGCTAGCACCCACCAAAGGGAACTCTGGTCCCCTAATCACTATACCAGTAAGGGGCTCTTTCTGCACCCACTAGAAGAAGAGATGGGAAAGAGACAATACAAAAACACACTCAGCAACAGAAAAACAAATATGACACCACCAGATTCTAGAGACTCCACACCAGCAAGACTCCAACATTCCAATGCAAACGAAGCAGAAGAGAATGACCTTAAAACCATTTTCATGAAAATGATAGAGGCCCTAAAAGAGGATATAGGAAAATCCGTCAAAAAAATGGAAGAAAAAACAGACCAAAAAATGCAATGGAAGAAAGTACAAACCAAAAAAGGCAGGAAATGGAAGAAGAAACATGCCAAAAGGGCAGGAAATGGAAGAAGAAACAAAGCAAAAAATACAAGAAATGGAAGAAAAAGCAAACCAAAAAATGCAAGAAATGGAAGAAAGAACAAACCAAAAAAATTCATAAAAGGGAACAAATGGACGAAAGGTTAACCGAAAATTGCAAGAAACAATGCAAGCACTGCAAGAGTTGAAAACTGAAATAGAGACAATAAAAAAAACCATACACAATTTGAAGAAAGGCAGGAAATAGAAAAGCTGGGCAAACAGCCAGGTACAACTGATACAAGCATTACCAACAGAACATAAGAGATGGAAGAGAGAATCTCGAGTGTTGAAGATACAATAGGAGAAATAGATTCATCAACCAAAGAAAACCTTAAGTCCAACAAATCTTTAACACAAAACATCCAGGAAATATGGGACACCATGAAAAGACCAGACCTAAGAATAATAGGTATAGAAGAAGGAGAAGAAAACCACCTCAAAGGGGCAGAAAACATATTCAACAAAATCATAGAAGAAAACTTTCCCAACCTTGAGAAAGACATGCCAATGAAGGTACAAGAAGCATACAGAACACCAAGTAGAGTGCACCAAAAAAAAGTGTCCTTGCCACATAATAATCAAGACCCCAAATATACAGAATAAAGAAAGAATATTAAGAGCAGCTAAGGAAAAAGGCCAAGTAACATATAAAGGCAGACCTATCAGAATTACACCAGACTTCTCCATGGAAACTCTGAAAGACAGAAGGTCCTGGATATATATTTTACCAACACTAAGAGACCATGGATACCAGCCCAGACTACTATACCTGGCAAAGCTCTCAATCACTATAGATGGAAAAAACAAGATATTCCATGACAAAACTACATTCAAGCAGTACGTATCCACTAACCCAGCCCTATAGAAAGTTTTGGAAGGAAAACTCCAACCCAAGGATATAACGATATTCAATACTATATAAGGAAAACAATATATTTATTTACCAGAGAGAGAGGGAAAGAGTCTCACAGACCAGGAGTTAGAAGCGTGGCTGGCTTCCAGGAGAAAAGAGGAAGGCCCTTTACCTTTCACTTCCTTTTATCTCTACCTTGACCATGCCCTGTTGGGCGGATAGATTTGTGGGGTTCACTCCTACAATTCCCCTTTTAGTCTAAATAGAAGATTCAAATTTGATGCAAACTCAAACATATACAACATATATACATAGAGGATGATAATTAAGTTATAATCTACTTATCCTAAACTAAACATATCCATTCCACCTAAATTCTAAACTTATCTGAAAGGGATGCCTAAGTCTGAACACCTCCTTCCAATCCCAACCCTAAAATAATTGCAAATTAACACTAACAGGTGTAAACTATCCTCTAATGTCACTAGTAGGGAGAGGGGACGTGGAATTCTCACATTTACTTCCTGCTGAAGTGGGACGATGACAAACATGGGAACCTGTGGGAAGAAATTGTTAGTGTAACAAGAGTCTTAAGTAGGTCAGTTAGTCTCGGTTTGGCAGGAGATGGTCGACTGAAGTTCTGGATTAGATTTCTGATTTTGATTAAAGCTCTTGTCTGAAGCTCTGATCAGATTGTAGAAGATGCACTGTATCAGTTCCTTGGCCAGACGATGTGTCGAGTGATGTAGTTCCAAGCTGGTTTCAGGATGGTGCCTGTCAGGTGGGGTCGATGGTGTGGGGCAGTTTAGATGTATCCAGTCAAATCAGGCAGAGTCGGGGAAGTGAATCCACATTCTCTTTCTGAAGCAGCTGAAGATCGCTGTCAAGAAATCCCTTTGTCTCTGGAAAACTGAAATATTAATGTTAGCACAGAAATTCTTAACTTTTATGTGTATGAATACTGGGAAAGGCGACCCTAAGGAAGATAATTCACATGAAGGAGATTAGAGTTTTAGAAAGAATCAAATATACACAGATGACAGTCCCCATATATATGTGTATATATCTTTTTTGTTGTTGTTGTTTCTGTCTTATATCAATGGCTCTTTGATATAGAACAGATAATGTGAATTGCATTTTAACAATATGCTTGGGTTAAAAGCAGGAGAGCCAATCCAACTCCAAAGCCAGTATTAATTAGATGAATTGGGACTCAGGCATATTAAGAAGTAGAAGAAATAGAAATTACAATAACAAAATAGGAAGATTTAGACATTGATAACACAGCATATTATTGCATGTTTGGTGGTCCTCTGAGTAGCTATCATTTCTTCTTTAGGTATCCATATACCTAGTATTTTTTCACTATTCAGAACTAATCGTCCTGTAAAGACACAAACAGAATACTTCTCTTTCTTTTAATGAGGTCTCCTTATACATAGCAGACCTTGTAGATGGGCCATCATCCTTCCTCCTCCTGAGACGTTTTCTGTTCTGATCGAATCTTAATTAATTTAGATGGGACCCAAAGCTTTTCTTCTCCTGTGGAAACAAAAGCATAACCCCAACGTAACACATATCCTGGTTTCCAGACTGAGGACATAACATCCTTAAAATACACTGGTTGGTTTAGTTCAGAAGTCTTCTTTGTAGTCCAGTGTCTTTCTGCTGCAGTTTGTCCTTGTGTTAGAAATTCCATGTTAGTAAAGCATTATGTAACCTGTGTTTAGGGGTCTTTGTTCTCCCTGGCTGTTTATGAAGCATCTCTTTTAAGGTTCGGTTAGATCTTTCAATCACTGCTTGTCCTGTGGGATTGTAAGGTATACCAGTTACATGTTTTATATTATGATATTTGAAAAATTGTTCCAATTTACTGGAGACATATGCTGGAGCATTGTCAGTTTTTATCGTTTTAGGTATACCCATAACAGCCATCACCTCTAAGAGGTGTGTAATAACAGAGTCAGCCTTCTCAGAGCTGAGGGCAGTAGCCTATTGGAATCCTGAGAACGTGTCTATGGTATGGTGTACATATTTTAAACTGCCAAATTCTGGGAAGTGGAATGCGTCCATTTGCAAAAGTTCATTTCTGTGAATACCTTTAGGATTACAACCTGCTGGCAATGGAGTTTGATTGTAGAATGAGCAACTGGGGCAATTTTTTAATATTTCTTTGGCTTGTTGCCAGGTGATAGAAAAATCGTTCTTTAAGCCTTTGTTGTTAACATGGTGTTTCTTATGGAATTCTGAAGCTTCCAACACATTACCTACTAACAAACGATCAATTTCATCATTGCCTTGTGCCAGAGGACCTGGCTGACCTGTATGGGATCTGATGTGTGTTATATATATAGGATGAGTCCTGTTTCTGATGGTTTCCTGTCATTGTAAAATTAATGAGGTTAATTCAGTACTATCAGGAACAAATTCTGCAGTCTCATTGTGCAAGACAACTCTTTCTGCATACTGAGAATCTGTGACTATATTGAGAGGCTCTGTAAAGTCTTTAAGTACCATGAGAATGGCATATAACTCTGCCTTTTGTACGGAGTTATAAGGGCTTTGAACTACTTTACTTATATTTCCTGATTTATACCATGCCTTACCTGATTTGTTTGCATCCATGTAGAAGGTAAGAACTCCAGAAATAGGTGTTTGCCCCAGGATACGTGGAAGAATCCAAATTGTTTTCTTTATGAATTTGATTCTCTCTGTTTTGGGATAGTTATTACTAATAGTTCCCAAAAAGTCACTGCAAGCTATTTGCCAATACTCATTATCCTTCCATAAGGAGGAAATTTCCTCATTCGTTAAAGGTACAATAATTTCAGCTGGGACTTTCCCAGTCAGTTGACGAAGCCTTAACTTACCTTTTAATATCAAATCAGAGATCTTTTCTATATATTTTTTCAATTTTTTATTCTGTTTATGTGGCAGAAATACCCATTCTAGTATGATGTCTTCCCTCTGCATTAATATTCCTGAGGGGTATTCTCTAGATGGCAAAATAACCAGAATACAGTCCAGTTTGGGATCCACACGGTCTACATGTGCTTCTAATATTCTCTTTTCTACCCATTCTAATTCTTTTTCAGCCTCAGCTGATAGTACTTGTGGGCTGTTTAGGTCTTTATCTCCTTTTAAAGCCATTTTAGGTGTTTTAAATCATGCCCTTCTATACCGATAATTGTCTGTAATTGAGAGGTTTCTCCTAATAGTTTTTGAAGATCATTAAGAGTCCGGTAACGATCTCTTCTGATCTATACTTTCTGCAGTCGAATCTTCTGAGCATCTATTTTATAACCTAAATAGTTAATAGAATCTCCTCTTTGTATTTTTTCTGGGGCAATTTGTAGTCCCCAGTAGGGCATAGTTTCCTTTACTGCTTCAAACATCTTTTCCAAAGTATCCTTATTTGAATCAGACAATAATATGTCATGCATATAATGATATATTAACTAATGTGGAAATTTTTTACAAATTATTTCTAGAGGTTTATTCACAAAATATTGACACAAAGTTGGGCTGTTTAACATACCTTGAGGTAGTACCTTCCACTGGAATCTCTGTACCAAACCGGAATTATTATAGGTAGGTACTGTGAAGGCAAACTTTTCTCTGTCGTTTTCTTGTAACGGTTGGTGAAAAAGCAATCTTTTAAGTCTATAACTATAATTGGCCAATCCTTAGGAATTAGAGAAGGTAATGGCATCCCAGCTTGTAAAGACCCCATAGGCTGTATTACCTTGTTGATGGCTCTAAGATCAGTAAACATTCTCCACTTACGAGACTTCTTCTTGACAACAAAAACAGGTGAATTCCATGCACTAGTTGATTCCTCAATATGTCCAGCATCTTACTGTTCCTGAACTAACTTCTCAAAAGCCTCTAACTTCTCAGATGTCATAGGCCATTGACCCACCCAGATGGGTTCATCTGTCAGCCATTTTAAGGGTAGAGCTTTTGGTTGCTTTGTTGGTTTGACACTAGCATCCTGCTTCTGTACAGCCTGTACATTCGGCATCTGTTTTCTGTACTGCCTTACTATATTCTTTCTACCACTAAGAGCTTGTCTATAATTCCTACCTGATACAGGAGGAATGTTAATCTGAGTATTCCATTGCTGGAGTAGATCACGACCCCAGAGGTTTATAGTAATATCTGCAACATATGGCTTTAACCTTCCTCTCTGTCCTTCTGGCCCAATAAAGTCAATCCATCTAACGCTCTGTTAGGGTTTCAATCCCTAAGAATTGAACGTTGACCTCTTTTAAAGCCCAATTGTGGGGCCAGGACTTCTGATTAATGATAGTGATGTCACTTCCTGTGTCTAAGATGCCATTAATCACCATATTATTTACCTTAACTGATAACTTGGGTCTATGATATTGTATAGAAGTTTGCCAAATTATATGTTTTGTATCTCCTCCTGATATAATTGATTCATCCTCTGGAGCTAATGTATTATCCAGTGCCGTATTATTTGCAATGGTCAGTGGATCTTCTAGTTGTCCTGAGAGAGGCTGTCCTCCACTGTCACTGGGAATGACCAGATAATCTTTCTGGGATTTGCTTGAGCCCCTGATCCCTGTTTCCTGGCTTTAAAGATTTACCTTGTCTATCTCTTGTGGACCAGCATTCATTAGTCCAATGTTTACCCTGTCCACACCTCCTGCAGAGACCTGGAGGCTGAGGCCTTCTGTTTGACACATTCCTGGTAGAAGCATTATTCCTAGGTATGCATTGTCTGCAGTTCCTACTCAGATGTCCCATTTTACCACAATTAAAACATCTAAAGTTTTGACGTCTTTTGAAACTTCTAAAGATTGCTTCCCCAACCCAATTTGGTATCTCCTCTTGGGTAGGCCATATTTCATCCTGATTCCTCCTAAATCCTTTAGAAATGGCTTCTCCTATCCAGGTTCCTGCCTCTGGATTGTCATACTCAACATTAGTTGTATATAAGACCCATTCCTCCAATGGTGCTGATCTTACCTTTAATGGCCACAGTATCTGTTTGTAATGTGGGTTTGCATTCTCATAAGCCAACGATTCTGTAAGAAGTCGCCTAATATTAGGATCAGTCATTTGTAAATCTACTGCTCTGGATAATCTTTGTAAGAATTCAGAGAATCTTTCTCTCGGACCCTGTATCACTTTTGAATATGATTCAACTCTTTCCCCTGGTTCACGAACCTTATCCAAAGGATTTAGTGCTGCTGTTTTGTATAAAACAAATGTATGCTCATCATAACCAGCTTGGACCTGCGGGTCAGAAAATTGCTTCTCCCCAATAATCTTACTTTCAGAAGCTTCAAAGCCATCCTTCAAACCTTGAAGTTCAAGTGCCTTGGCTTCCTGTCTCCACAAAGCTTTCCATTGTATTTGGGAAGACTGGTCCAACCCTGCAGATATTAAATCATTCCAATCTGAGGGAGTTATCTTATTGGTAGTAGCCCATGTATTTAGTAACTGTTTTACATGAGGGCTGTGGACCCCAAAAGTCATCATTGCTTCCTTAATATCTTTCATTTCTTTCATGGGAATAGGTTCCCATGTATGTGTAGTGGAACCAGATTGGTTCCTCCATGATGCTGGCCTTTCTAGAAATGACTTGCACCTGTAAGTTGCTGTGACACTGGAACCCAGCCCTCAGACAACAAGAAAACATGAATCATGTGGAGTAAAGAACTGAGCCCATCAACCTTCATTTATTTCAATTAAAAGGAAAGAGAAACTCCTGAACCTTGATGTGTTATAAGAGGATATACACTTACCTGGTGAGGATTATGTGTTTTTATATGGTTACATAACAAAGTATACAATAGCAGATGTCTTAATTACTTTTCTGTTAAATGACAAAACATTCATCAAAAACTAACTTGGATCCAGGCATAGTGGCAAACACCTTTAATCCCAATACTGGGGAGGCAAAGGCAGACGCAGAGGCAGGTGGATTTATGTGAGTTCAAGTTCAATCCAATCCACATATTGAATTGTGGAAAGGCAAGAATTAATACTGAAATCCTGTCTCAAAAGAAAGGAGAAAGAAAGAAAAGAAGAAAGAACCAACGAAAGAAGCCGGATAGTGGTGGCACATGCCTTTAATCCCAGCACTCGGGAGGCAGAGGCAGTCGGATCTCTGTGAGTTCGGGTCCAGCCTGGTCTACAGAGGGAGTTCCAGGACAGCCTCGAAAGCCACAGAGAAACCCTGTCTCAGAAAAAAAAGAAAGAAAGAAAAAAGAAAAGTAAGGCAGACAGAAAGGCAGGCAGGCAAAACAACAACAGAAAGTTGGGGAGGAAAGGGGTTGATGTCATCTCACACATTACAAATTTATCACTGAGGGAAACCACAGCAGGCATGTGGAAACAGGAGCTGCAGCAGAGATCACGGAGGATTTAGTTTACTGGGTTGCTTTCCAAGGGCAGCTTTCTTTCTTTTTTCTTTTTTGATTTTTTTTCCTTTTTAAAAAAAGTGATTTTTTAAAAGATTTATTATGTATACAATGTTCTGCCTACACACCAGAAGAGGGCACCAGATCACATTACAGATGGTTGTGTGCCACCATTTGGTTGCTGGGAATTGAATTCAGGACCTCTGAAAAAGCAGTAAGTGCTCTTGACCTCTGAGCCATCTCTCCAGCCCCCCAAAAAACCAAATTTTTATTTAAATTAAAAACAAACTTATTTTACATACCAATCCCAGTTCCCTCTTCCTCCCACCCACCCCCAGACCCCCACCAACGGCTCATCCGACCCCCATACACTCCCCAGGGAGGGTGAGGCCTTCCATGGGGAATCATCAAAGTCTGTCACATCATTTGGGGCAGGGCCCAGGCCCTCCCTCATGTATCTAGGCTGAGAGAGTATCCCTTCCATGGGGAATGGGCTCCAAAAGCCCATTTGTGCACTAGGGATAAAAACTGGTTCCACTGCCCAGGCCTCCCAACTGACACGCATGCTCAGGGGGCCTGTTTTGGTCCTTTGCTGGTTCCCCAGCTGTCAGACTGGGGTCTGTGACCTCCCACTTACTCAGGTCAGCTGTTTCTATGGGTTTCCCCAGTATAGTTATGACCCCTTTGCTCATCACTCCTCCCTCTCTACAACTGGACTCCGGGAGTTCAGCTCAGTGCTTAGCTGTGAATCTTTGCTTCTGCCTCCAAAAACTACTGGGTAAAGACTTTGGGATGGCATTTAAGGTAGCCTCTCCACTATTGCTTACTTAGTTGGGGTCGTCCTTGTGGGTCTCTGAACATTTCCCTGGTGCCAGATTTCCCTTTAAACCTATAATAACTCCCTCTATTAAGGTATCATTTTCCTTGCTCTCCCCAACTCGATATTCTTCCCCCAACTCGATCTTCCTGGTCCCTCATGTTCTGGGGGGGTGGGGAAGGCATGTATGTCTCTCTTAGGGTCCTCCTTATTTCTTAGGGCAGCTTCCTTCCTATACAGCCTTGAGCTACCTTCCCAAGGGTAGCAACATCCACAGTGAGCTGATTCCTCCATAAATAACCAATCATGAAAACAGCCTATAGGCATCCCTATAGGCCAACACAATGGAGGCAATTTTTTCTTGGAGTTTTCTTTCTTCCCCAACGCCGGTAGTTTCTGCCATGTTGACAAACATCAATCAGTGTTAGTGTCTAACAAAGAATAACCTTTCCTTTCTTGTTTGTCCCCAAGATATTATGTTAATGACTTAATATAAACTACAACTGTAAATGTCCCATACTCTTTAGAGAACTCACAACTAAAAAGTCAGGCGTCTCTTTAAAAATCAAGTCTCTCGGCTGTGAATGCCACTAAAATTAAACCAAACAAGCATGAAAAACGTGGTTCCTAGGGTTTCTACTGCTGTGAAGAGACATCATGACCGTCGCAACTTTTATGAAGGTAAAACCTTTCATTGGGGTGGCTTACATCTTCAGAAGTTTAGTCCATTACTACCATGGTGAGACATGGTGTACAGGCAGACACGGTGCTGGAGAAGTAGCCAAGTGTCCTGCATCTTGGTTTGCAGGCAACAAGAAGTGGTCTGTATCACTGGGTGACCTCAAAGCCCACCTCCACAGTGACATACTTCCTCCAACAAGGTCACTCCTACTAAACAAGGACATACCTCCTAATAGTGCTACTCCCTTTGAGGACCATTTTCTTTCCTTTTTTGGTTTCTCAAGACAGGGTTTTTCTGTAGCTTTGGAGCCTGTCCTGGAACTTGCTCTGTAGGCTAGGCTGGTCTCACATTCACAGAAATCCACCTGCCTCTGCCTCCCAAGTGCTGGGATTAAAAATTTGTCCCACCACTGGCCAGGCTTGGGGACCATTTTCTTTCAAACCACATTCTACTCCCTGAGCCCCAAAGGCTTGCAGCCATATCATAATGCAAAAATGCGTTCAGTCCAACTTCATAAGTCCCCATAGTCTATAACACTCTCAAATTTATTTAAAAATCTTGAGTTCAAAGTATTTTCTGAGATTCATGCAATCTTTTAACTGTAATCCACTGTAAAATTAAAATTAAAAAAATCACATACTTCCAACATAAAATAGCACAGGATATACATTACCATTCCAAAACTCAGGGAAGAAAGCATAGCAAGGAAATACTGAACCAAATCAAGACCAAAAATCAGCTGGGCAGACTCCAAACACTGCATCACCATGTCTGACATCAAAACTCTCTTCAGATCTCCAACTCCTTTCAGCCTTGTTGACTGCAACACACTTATTTCTCTTGGGCTGGCTCCACTCCCTGTTAGCAGCTCTCCTCAGCATCCCTCAGCTCAGGTATCTCTAACCTCTTGGGGTCCCTAAAGCAATATCCAGGCTTCTCCTTACCAGTTTCAACCAACAGCCTCTCTAGATCTCCATTCAGGGATATCCCTGACACAGGCCTGGCCTCAGCAGCCTTTCCTGAGTCTTGGAGGAAGGTTCCATAATGTCTTTCTTCTTTCCTTGAAGCAAGGGCCATGTAGCTAAAGCTGCCAAGTTCTGCTGCTTGCACGAGCAGGAACATGGCTCCCTTATTCAATTACATCTTCACCAGCTTTCTGGTTTTGATAGTTTCCTTCACTGCCTAAGCTTGGCTATTCTGGAACTTGCTCTGTAGACCAGGCTGACCTCAAACTTAGAGACCTGTCAGCCTCTGCCTCCCGAGTGCTGGGATTATGGGCATGAACCACAACTCCTGGCTATAAGCTTTTCTTTAAATTCCTTTTTACAAGTTGGAAACTTAGCTGGGTGGGATCTTGCCCTAGGACACTGCTACCTTTATTCCATTTCTTAATCTGTTTATCTCCTTAAATACAGGACTTAGCTCCATGCCTTTTCTCCTCAGATTTCATTTTCTTGCCCCTGTTCATTATATATCTTTGTTAGAGTTACCACTAATATCCACACAACAGAGTCTATACTAGGCTGTTTTGAGATTTTTTTTCTCTGCCAATGGAATTATTCCAAATCTCTTCACGTTAACCTCAGGTAGACTCTCTGGAGAAGGGCAAAAAGCAGCCACGGTCTTCACCAAAATAACACAAGAATGATCTCTAGGCAACATATTAAAATTCTGCTCTGAAACCTTTTGAGGCAGCCCTATACCCCAGTTTAAATCACTACTCGTGTCTTCCATGCTCTTACTAGGATGCCCTATTAAGCAGCACTTAAAGCTTTCAACTGCTTGTGTAATCCACAGTCCCAAGGTGCATATTCCTTCAAAGATATGGTCCAGTCTGTCACAGAAATATGTCAGTCTCTGGTGCCAACTTTTGTCATAGTTAGGGTTTCTATTGCTGTGAAGACAGCATGATCACAGAAACGCTTATAAAGGAGAAAAAAACTAATTGGGGTGGCTTATATTTTTCAGAGGTTTGGTCAATTATCATCATGGTGTTACATGGTGTCGTGCAGGCAGACACAGTGCTGGAGAGGTAGCTGAATGTCCTACATCTTGGCTTGCAGGCAACAGGAAGTGGTGTGTCTGACTTGGTGTGATTCAAGAATATATAAGCCCTCAAATCCTGCCTTCACAGGAAGTGACAAGTGTCCTCCAACAAGGCCACATCTGTTCTAACAAGGCCACAATTCCTAATAGTACCACTCCCTTTGGGGCCCACATAATTTCAAACCACTACAATGTATTTATGTATTTTTCTAAAATAGAGGAGCTGTGGCACAATTACCATAAAACCAAATTCAGACCAATATCCAATAGTACAAATATCTCTTTGTTTGAAGTGTGGAACTCATGATCTTCTAGGACCAAGACCTTTTCTAACTATGCCATGAACAGAATGCACTTGTTTCAGAGGCTCGATTGTCTCTGACAGTGATCCTGTGGTCCCGGCAATTCCAATATGCTGGAGTTTCCACTGCAACTGGGCTGCACATTCATCAATACTCTCTTGCCTCAGGGAACCTCTGACCCCGCCACACAATGCCAAGCCTCAGCTCCTCCCCATGAACCCTTCCAAACCAGTACCATCTGGGAGACTCATTATTTGACAAGTTCTGCTACAAGATAGAGGTAGAGTGGACCCATTGCTAGAACAGGACTTTAGAGAATGAATCGATCTCTCTCCCTCTCCCAACTGTGGTTCATCTACACCTACAATGGCTACCTGTGTACAAAAGAGCCAAGGATCCAGTAATTGTTTAGTCCCAAGGCTGGATGTCTCAGCTGGTCCTCAGTAAATGCCAGAACACTAAAGAAGACTCTCATGACAGTGAAGCAATGGACTTGGTACAAGGTGAAAGCAAACAGACAACAAGCAACATCTTCCTTTGTCCATGTCCTCATGAAGGCTTCCAGAAGAAGGCGTGAGCCAGATTAGAGGTGGCTCATCCCACCTCAAAGGTCTGGATTATAAGTGGATCTTAGCACTTCCAATTAAGCAAAAATCTCTCACAGGTGTGCCCCTCCATCTTTGTTTTAGTTAATTACAGATGTTGGCAAGTAGACAACCAAGAATAGCTATCACAAGTATCAATATTCTAATACAGGGTTTTGCTATTAGACTAAATACTTCCCCAACTTTTTTTAATACTGCAACATGATCTTCCAGCACACCCATCAGGAATTCTAAGCTGTACATGGGCATGTACATGTTGTCTTGTTCATAGGTTATGTCTTTAAAGCTTTGTAGTTCTCGATATTTGTGTGACTAGAGTCACACATGCAATTAAGCTGAATCTTAATAAATCTTTATTTGTACATTTGCTTGAGTTTTATTTCATAACTTTCCTGGTATATCTACAATATTAGCATTCTGTAAATAATTTAGCAAAAAAAAAATTTGAAATTCAGCCGGGCACTGGTGGCACATGCCTTTAATCCCAGCACTCAGGAGGCAGAGGCAGGTGGATCTCTGAGTTCGAGACCAGCCTGGTCTACACAGCGAGTTCCAGGACAGGCTCCAAAGCAATACAGAGAAACCCTTTCTCCAGAAAAAAAAAAGAAAGAAAGAAAGAAATTCACTTTTTGGGACTTAAAGAGTGGAATTTCTAAGGTACGGCAGGACATGAGAAAGGACGATGCCATTCAGTACTTGCCCACAGTGTACTGAGAGTCACTGGTCTTTGAATCATGGGTTCTAAGCATGATTCAGAGACATGCATGGACAGAGCCCAGTTTGGATGTCTGTCACTGACAGTTTTGCAACCGTATTTTCGTGTGTATTCCTGTAGACCTCTCACTCTCTTCTCCATGAATGCAAGAAAGAGAGCAGCCTCCTCTCTGAGGCTCCCTAAGTCTATTTTCTGTGTTAAGCCCTTTTAACAGGACCAGGTACTATGGCAGTAAGCTTGGAGCAGTGAACACAATCTTCCCTGGTTTAGATTGTCAAATGCCTTCTCTTTAATATTATTTTTATGGTGTACAAGACAGAAGGAAAAATTAAAAGGTTCAGCACATGTTGTATGAGAGACTTTTCCTGGGGAGACATAACTTACATATGCATCTACTCACCCAAAATAGGAACTCACAACAGAAACAATATGGATGCCACTGAAGTCTATCTTGTTGAACCACTGAGCTTTATTGGGAATACTCACAGAAATATTGGGAAAGAGATGCTTGCAGGAACAAAAGGGACTCAAAGCCAGATGCCATCAGGGAACGCAAACCCAGCACGGAATACAGTTTATGAACAATAGACACCTGGAGCACACTGTACACCTGCAGCATGTCTACAGGTTGAAAGGCATCCTATTTTGGTGGTTCAGTTTGTCAAAGCCTTTTCTAAATAGCACGCGTGGCCCGAGTTTCTTCATGGGAGTCAAGCAAAGTGCATCCTGTCAGTTTCAGGGACTTCCTGAGATATTTGGGAGTTTTTATTTCCTGCCTTAATCAGCTTTCCTTCAGGATGGAACATTTCAGTCTCCAGGAAATGGGTACACAACAGTATATTTTTCAGGTTTTTCCACTTTGACTCCATTATGAAGTATTTGAGGTCGAAAAGGTAGACCATCTTAATGAAAATTTTCCCACATCGTCACATTTGAATAATTTTCCCTCAATATAAACTCCTGATGTTTTCTACCATTTGAACATTACTTACAGGATTTCGGAAGTTTCTCATGTTTACGATTCTCTAGTGGGGAGCCTGCAACGGTCCCTAAGAACAGAACTTAGATAAAGCACGTGCCACATTATTTATCAATGGAAACCTTCCTTCCCTACTATGAACTCTCTGATGTTTTCTTAGACCTGACAGGTGGGTAAAGACTTTGACACACTCCCTGCATTTGTAAGGTTCCTCTCCCGAATGAATTCTCTGATGGATTCTAAGTTGGACTTTCTGAATGAAACATTTGTCACACTCGCTGCATTTGTAAGGTTTCTCCCCAGTGTGAATCTTCTGATGTCTTCTAAGATCTGAGCCACTGGCAAAGGATTTCTCACACTCACTGCATTTGTAAGGCTTCTCTCCTGTATGTATTCGCTGGTGTTTTCTAAGACCTGAGCAACACGTGAAGGATTTCTCACACTGACTGCATCTGTAAGGCTTTTCCCCCGTATGGATTCTCTGATGGATTGTAAGCTGGGCTTTCTGGATGAAGCACTTGTCACACTCGCTGCATCTGTAAGGTTTTTCTCCCGTATGGATTCTCTGATGGGTTCTTAGGTATGTCAGTCGGCTGAAGCATTTGCCACATCCGTCACATTTGTAATGTTTCTCCCCCGTATGGATTGTCTGGTGGCTTCTGAGGTGTGTCAGCTGACTAAAGCCTTTGTGGCATTCGCTGCATTTGTACGCTCTCTCTGCTGTGTGGGTCTTGTAATGGTACTTAACCTGATACAGGTGATAAAAGCACTTGCCACAGGCGTTGCATTTGTAGGGTTTCTCTCCAGAATGGTTTTTCTGGTGTATACGGAGGCTCGAGGGGATCCTTTGATTTTGACTGATAGGAAACAAATTTGAACCGTTCACACAGTCTTTACATGTGTGAGGTTCTTCTCCAGAGTCCCCACTTTTATGTCTTTCTATGACTGATGACTTGACAGAAGCATCCTCATGGCCACCACATCTGAAGGTACTGTAGTTTTCCGCAGTATCGCTCGTGTCATACGGTGTATATTGGGAGGACTCACGAATCATTTTGCCCATACATTTACAAGAAATCTCTTGGATATTCACATGACGGTGATGGACAATATGCTTTAAGCCTTGATCCTGGAATTTTTCATGATTCCCACATGGACGATGGTTCTCTGGAAAGTTAGCACGATCATGGATAACAGGAATTAATGCATAAATAACAGGTTCAATAGCTTTTCTGCACATTCTCTAAGACACGTAAGCTAGCAATTCTTAGGAAGAGCTCTCAGCAGAGGCCCTGTGCTTTACAGTCATTAAGTGTAAGCTCAGGAGAGCCCCCATTCTGATCTCTGTCAAAACGAAGGAGCAATAGTGACCTTCTCACTCTTTCCCATCTGTTTACCTTTCAGAAGGCTGGACAAACGCATGGCCGAGCAACAATTCATTGTGAGACGGGAGCTCTCTGAAGCATCATGGGAAAAACGTTTCTCTATTTTCTTGTTGCTTATGTTTTTGAAACAGAGTCCACTATGTAGCCTTCACTGGCTAGGAACTCCCTATATAAACCAGTCTCGCCTGGAACTCGCCAGGTCCTCTTGCTCCAGCAATTCCTAATGCTAGGATGAAAAATCATGCTGTACCAGGACTATAGAGATCACATGTCAAAAAATAAATAAATAAGAACAATAACATGCTTACCAGCAATGGCTCTTTAGTTTAAAAAATCTCCATTTTTTAAAAATCAGAAATAGGTCGTTTAAATTTAGTAGTAAAATCAAAATAGTTCAATTAATAAGTGTACCGCAATGTATTTTCTTGCTCTAAATATTCACTTTTTTTTTAACTTTAAAATTTTGCTTAAAACTACAAAAACCTGGGTGTTGTGGCACACACCTTTAATCTCAGAACTTGGGAGGCAGAGGCAGGTGGATCTCTATGAGTTCGAGGCCAGCCTGGCCTATAGAGTGCATGCCAGGACAGGCTCCAAAGCCACAGAGAAACCCTGTCTAAAAAACAAAACAAAAACAAACAAAAAGAAAAAGAAAGTTATGTTCACTATCAGAATTTCCCCTATTTCTGGATGTCCCTAAGCAATTCAGGGAGTCTGCATATACACAATGTGGGTAAATACAAAGAAAGGATGAGGATAACTACATGAAGAGCATTCTTACCTACAAAGACTAGATTGCTGTAATTCTCCAACATCACATCCATGTACAAAGTCCTCTGAGCAGCGTCCAGACATTCCCACTCCTCCTGGGACAGGACCACAGTCACATCCCTGAATGTCAATGGATCCTGTAAAAGAAAATTACCTATTTACCATGTGCTGCTGGAAAACAAAAAGTTTTCCTAGGCCAAAGGGACCCAAACAATTAGAGACACTTGTGATATAGATGGTGTATGACAAATATCTAAAAACAAAGGTTTTCTAGAGGCACTAGAGAGACGCTTCAGAAGTAAAGAGCACGGGCCGCTCTCCCAGAGGTCTCCATACTTGGTTCCCAGCACCCACATGGAGCTACACAACAGATTCCAACTGTGGTTCCATCAGATCCAACGCTCTCTTCTGAATCTCCAGGCCCAGCGTTCACACATACATTAGAGCAAGTACACTCAAACACATAAAATAAAAGTGGAAGTTAATATTAATAGAGGACACTTTCTAAAACAGTCATGCTCTCTGTTGTATTTTCTGTCTTGGTGAAAGCAGGATGCCACTATCCTGTCTCAATCAGCAAACTTGGGAATACAAGGTACACATGAGAGGTCTAGATGCAGGTGTGCAACTCTACAAAGGCTTTGAGGAAATCAAACAGGATCACAGTGTCTCCTCTCTGATGGCCAAAGTATGATGAGCAAAACTGTGCTTCCCTATCTACCCTGTTCAAATACAGACACTGGATCACTACTGTATATAACTGGGCCTCCCACGGCTCTAATCTAAACACTCAGGCCAGAGCTGAGGCTTAGGTATAACACTGGACCGTTTCTAGAACAAAAAAATCCATATAGATGCAGAATATATGTAGTTTTAAAAACAAAAAAAAAGTATAGCATCAGTGCATACATGTAACATTCCATACAACACATAGAATCAGATACATTGTGATGTTATGTCAAGAGAAAATTTTGACAACCAAGAAATAGAAAAACAGCATTAGACGATGTTAATATTATCTAAAATTTTCTAAAACGCCACACAACCAACACAGATGAATACCAATTTCAGAAATTCCATATGGCGGTCTCACTACATAAATATTAAATCATACTAAGCCTTCATTAATTCTGTATATACCATTGCTCATGAAATTGGCTCAACTGAAAATTTGAATCTTTATACCTTTAATCCCACACGAGGCAGAGGCAAGTAGATCTCTTTGAATTTGAGGCCAACCTCGAAAGTTCCAGGGTGGGCAAGGCTACACAGAGAAACCTTGTCTCCAAAAAAAAGCAAAGAAACAGAAAAGAAAATGTGTAAGTTCAGCTTTATTCCTTTCTTCAGTGTTTGAGCTCAATCATGTAACATTATTATTATTATTCCTTCATTTTTCAAAAAATGGAAAATGCCAGGTTATGGGTTGGAGTAATGGTCAGTGGTTAAGAGCACTGGGTGTCCTTCCAGATGACCCTGGTTCAATTCCTAGCACCTACCTGGCAGCTCACAATTGCCTGTAACTCCAGTTCCAGGGCATCTGGGACCCTCACAAACACGTACATGCAGACAAAACACCAATGCACATAATGAGAATAAATAAAACATTAAAAAAAAGAAAATGCATATATATATGCACATATATATACACACACACACACACACACACACACACACACACACACACACACACATACTGTCTCTGTTACAAAGCAGAAATGTAACCCACAAACCTGGGGACTGGAAAGATGGCTCAGACAAAAAGGTTACTTGCTGTCCCTGAGGAGAAACCCAGTTTAATTCTCTCTACATACATGGTCGCTCACTACAGTTACTGATTCTAGTGTCAAGAGTTTAATGCCTACCTCAGAGCTATGGCCATGGGGCATCACACAGGCATATAGTACATACAAAACGCATGATGAATACTGCTATACTTAAATTAAAAAAGAAATCGTTTTTAAAAAAATGAAACTCTGGCCAGGCGGTGGTGGCGCACGCCTTTAATCCCAGCACTCGGGAGGCAGAGGCAGGCGGATCTCTGTGAGTTCGAGGCCAGGCTGGACCGATAGCCTCCAAAACAATACAGAGAAACCCTGTCTCGTAAAAACCAAAAAACCAAAAAAAAAAAAAAAAAAAAAAAAAGAAATGAAAATCTGTCCATCACCACCTTTCTTCTGAATCTCTACCTACATAATACATATTTTCAGGGAATGGGGGGAAAAAAAGAGCCAAGCGTTGCTGGTGCCTGTCTTAGATCCCAGTACTCAGGAGGCAGAGGCAGGTGGATGTTCAAGACCAGCCTGGTCTACAAAAGCAAGTTCCAGGACAGCTTCCAAAGTCACAGAGAAACCCTGTCTCAAAAAAAAAAAAAAAGAAGAGAGAAAAGTCATTAAGAGCTTAAGAGTGACATTTGTTTATGCTTGAAAATCGATGGCTTATGCACAGCACAAAGTCAATACTCTCTAGAAAATTCTTACTAATATACTCCACATGGTGCAATATAGAGGCAGGGCTAGGACTGCTTATACAACAAAACACCAAGAGAAAATACTCCTCTGACTATTGAGAACTTACCACCGAACATTGGAATCAAGACCATGATATGAGCAGAATCTCTCCTGAGACAAAATGGATTTCGGGTGTGAACACACCCATGGGTACATCATCTCTGAGTGAAATCGAAGAGCAAAGAGAGAACCCACAGGTCTGCAATCTGCCAGTCTCACAGAAACATCAGTTTTACGGTAACAGCTACCCACATATCCCTTCCATCACCTGCACTCTGTAGGGTCCGTAAATGTTCAGTATTAGGATTCAAGACAGGAAGTCTCATCTCATTTTACTTTTCCCTAAGTTGCTTGGTGATGTCAGCCAAAAGCTGTGGGTATTCCCATAGCCACTTACCATCTCGTAAATGTAACCTACATGTGGCCTTCCTTCTTCACTAATATATAAGGCACAGGTCCATCTTCTGCAGGAACTGGGCATCTGTATATTTCTTTGGTCATCATTTGCAATGGAATCTTTCAGAATTGCATTTTTTTATTTCTTTTTTCTTTAATTATTTTTTTATTTAGGTTAGAAACAATCTTGTTTCATCTCAATCCCAGCTCCCTCTCCCTCCCCTCCTTCCCCGCCCTCCCCACCAGGTCCCCCAGTCCCCCACCCAATCTCCACTCTGATCACCAAGGAGGGTGAGGCACTCCATGGTGGATCTCCAGTGACTGTCATTTCATTCAGGGCAGGGCCTAGGCCCTCCCCCCAAGAGTCCCAGCTGAGAGAGCCTCCCATATTGTGGCATGGGCACCCAAAGTCTATTTGTACGCCAGGGATAAATGCTACCCAAGGCCCCATAGATTACCTAGGCCTCCTCACTGACACCCACATTCAGGGGGTCTGGGTCAGTCCCATGCTTTCCACACAGCCATCAATCTGGAGTCCAAGAGCTCCCCCCTTGTTCAGGTCAACTGTTTCTGTGGGTTAAACCAGCCCAGTCTTAACTCAATTGCTCATCATTTCTCCCTTTCTGTCACTGATTCCAGGAGTTCAGTTCAATGTTTGTCTGTGGGTATCTGCCTCTGCTTTCATCAGTCACTGGATGAACAGAATTGCAGTCTTAAGTCTATGAAAAACATGTTCCCACAGTAATAACTGAGGGAAGTTACAATGGGATAAGGCTTGCTATATAAACGGCAAAATTTAAAGACTTAATCTTGATCATCAGAGAAGAAAAAGAAAAAAAATACATAGAAACAAACAGGTTAGATGACACTAAAAGAATTAAAAGAATTAAAAGAATGAATGGTTTCACCAGAAAAATGATTTCCAAACAAATCTAGACACATCACCGACCTGGGGCACATTTACCGGATAATCATCCATTCTCTGTGTTGCTCTTCTCTGAGTTTCTGTCTCAGGAACAAAGACTGGAATGCTTCTTGACATTTCACATCGAGGAATCAAAAATATAAGTATAGAATCCAACTCTGTTACAGACAATGTCAAAGGTCTTGTCAACGTTCCTATAGAGAGGACAGTACAGGAGGATCTCTTTAGAGTGCTGAAAGAAAATGACCGAGAACCATATCACTGCACTCAGAAACACTGGCTCTTCAAATTCATAGAGAAGTGCCCTTGAAGAAAGTTGGGAGATAACACGTCATCCATTCAGGCAGCACTGCAGATCACAAATAGAGGCAAATTATACTTAGAAAAATCAGACAGAAATTATCCACGAGGACACAGGAAATAAAACAGTTTCACATAAAAAAGAAAAGAATAGAGGAGAGCTGAGGATAACAGACCACATTCAATACACAAAACCTGCAAGTCACTATTTCTTACTAGAAGGGAGAAAAATACTAGTAGTAACTTTACCAACCACAATATTTAAAAAAAAAAAGTGCTGTGATAAGAAAATCTCAGCAGAAATGGAGACATCAAAAGACACAATTCAACAAGATTTTGTGATCAACTCCTAAAGGTATTAGGTAAAAACATGCTGCCCGGCTCAACACGTAAAGAGCATGTATGTTATGCTTAGGTCAACAGTACACTGTAAAGAAAACTGTAAGGAGAGAAAGAATCATGTGCTCTCCAGCCGTACTCAATCCACGGCCAGAAGAGGGAACCAGAGAAATCTGAGTAACACAAGGAGAAAAGGAGAAACAAGTGGGAGATAAGGGCACCAGACTCCTTTTTTAATGAGTATGCGATCATACAAAAAAGTCTTTACGCCCTACTTCAGGGGGTATGCTGATAAGTGCTTTAACTATTACCTAAACCTACAAAACTAACACACAAAACGACTAGTTTTCCTATATGTCCGTAATGACACATTGAGAAGTAAACTAGAAATTTAACCCATTTAGGTTGCATCAAAAAGATCTATGAGTAATCCTAAGTAATGATGACTTTGCTTTTATGAAGAAATCCCTAAGACTCTCAGGAAAAAAAAAAGAAAAACAAGAATGCACAAAGAAAGATACCTACAGACACTCTGGCTAACAGAAGACACGCTGAAAATATTACTAACAGCAACCAGTGACATCCATGCAATGTCCATCAACCACATACTGATATTTTTCACAAGCACAGATATGAAAACAGTCAAATGGACACAGAAAAGTCACACGCATATCAAAATTAATCTTAAGAAAGTGTATCCCTGAGGGTATTACAGGATCTGGCCACATATCATAACTCAGAGGCACAAGGCAAAGACATGATCCTGCATGTGAAGAAACCTGTAGAAAACTGAATAGAACAGGGAACACAGAAATGAACATATACCAGAGAGGTAATGTAAGCTAAATATGTCAACAAACCTACGAAAAGAGAGAGCCCTCTGAACTCTCTGTGCTGGGAAAACGGTTGACTATCCATGTGCTGACGAATGACGTTAGATCCAAATCTCTCACCCTGCACACAAATCAATTCAAACTAGATCAAGGACCTTCTGGGAGAAACCGAAATGCTAACAGCACTACTGGAAAACCTGATTAAATGCTTAATAATTCAGAAATAAGCAAACACTGTCTGAAAGAGATTCCAGGAGCACAGTGGGGATAAAAAGGAAAATGACAAAGAGATTTTACGGAGTACAAGCTGTAAAGTTCACAAACACTCAATGAACGATTGCTAAGAGAGAACGGATGGTAGCTGAGAAAGTAAAATTCAAATAAATGCCTAGCACATTTAATTTTATACATATATGTGCATGTACCTACATATACATATAGGTAGATAGAGAGACATATTTACACACACACATATATGTCTATGTTCATCCATGTGTCATAAGGGTCGTTCTGAATGTCTGAACACTATTATTAAACAATGTTTTCACAGCTATGGCACACACATACACACATATACACATGTATCACATTGGTATTTATAAGCATCTCAAATAGTTTTTTATAGGCAATGGACATTTGGATGGTTTCTTACCCAGCAAATGCTCAAATATTATAGAGTGACAATGAGAGAGGAGATGAAACTTGGAAATAACTTCATTCCATCTGATCATACCCGGTCATGGTATGGTTCATCCCTCATGATTCGGAAACTGCTCTACTCTTTTCCATCATATTGACGTAACAGACAGCAGCCAAGTTTCTTCAATGATCAATTTTTAAAGATTTATTTGTTCACTATGTATACAGTGTTCTGCCTACATGCATGCCTGCACACCAGAAGAGGGCACCAGACCTCATTACAGATGGTTGTGAGCCACCATGTGGTTGCTGGGAATTGAACTCAGGACTTCTGGAAGCCCAACCAGTGCTCTTAACCTCTGAGCTATCTCTCTAGCCCCTAAATAACCCATTTTAAACAACAGTTGAGAAACTGTTCAAAGAATCTAGGTAAATAAAATACCAATTCTCTCAGAAACAACCATGGATATTTATCAAGTACACTAAGAATTCAAATGATACTCCCTGAGATAAGCAATCTGACAACTAAATCAGGGTATTAATACTATCATCAACAAAATTAAGACAATAAAAAGAAAGCCAGCTTTGTAGCTCTGCCAGCTACAATATGAAGCAATAGGTAAGAAATACTTTGATGAAGAAAACAGACATAATTCAACAGCTTCACTAATCCTCCCCAGCAGACACCAGAGGACACTGGAGAGGTGTATTCTATTCATCAGGGTTCTCTAGAGTAGCACAACTCATAGAATGAATCTCTCGACATACAGACATAGGATTTATTACAAGATTTATAGGCTGCAATCCAGCTAATCGAGCAATGGCCAACTGTGAGCAAGAAACTTAGAATCGATGAGGCTGGATGTCTCGACTGGTCTTCAGTATATGCTGGAATCCCAAGGGTGTAAGGCCCTCATGCCAGCGAAGGAATGGATGAGCTAGCAAGGCGAGGGCAAGCAGACCGGGAGCAAAAGCTTCTTTCTTCCATGTCTTTATACACCTTGTCCCCAGTGACATTTAAGGTAGAGCTTTAGACTAGCTAGAGGGGATGGAGTGAGGCTTGGTGGTTAGGAGCACTGGCTATTCCTCCAGAGGACTGGAGTTCTAGACCAGCAACCAAACTGCAGCTCATAAGATGGTAACTCTAGTTCTGGGGATCCCATGCTCTCTTCTGGCGTCTGTGGGCACACCGCACATGTGTGGTGCATAGACACACATGCAGAACAACCACCCATGGACGGTAGCAATAATAGTAATAACAGGACTAGCCACAGGCATTTGAAAGAGACAAAGAAACAAAGGAAAGGACAGCATTAACTTAACCTTGTCAACAACAGTGATTACATATATAACCTACCTGAAGACAGCACCAAAAACTTTTATACTTGGCAAATGCCTTTGTAATATTAAAATATATAGAATTACCATGCACAAATCACCAGTTTAGAATATGCCAATTATGAGCACGTTGAGAAATAAATTAGGATAGCATCCCACTCTCAGTAGCTTCAAAGATCTCCAGATCTCCCTAAAAATACCATTTAGTGTATTAATAATTCTCAGTCGTGACGGAATTAAAAAGAACAAAACTGTTATTCCATCTCACCCTAGCCAGAATGGCTAACATGAAGGAAACAAATTGGGGGCTGGAGAGCTGTGGAAGTAATTAAAAGCACTTACTGCTTTTCCAGACTACCGGGGTTAAAATCCTAGGATCAACATGCAGGGGACCCAATGTCCTCTTGTGACCTCCAGAGGCACCAGGCAGACAGACATGCATGCTGCAAAAACAAGTGTATGCATGAAATAAAATAAAAATATCAAAAACAATGGGGAAAAAAGGAGGTGTGTAGGGGGACCACGGAGGCAACTGTAACTCTGTGATTTGCTGTCAGCCTTGTATACATACCAGTTTTCACAACAATGACAGCTATATAGTGAGTTTCCCTCCCCTACCCCCCCAAAAAATATAAACCTCAAATATAACCAAATGCCCAGGAATGCATTTGAGGAAATGGCAAAGTTTATTCCAACTCCTGTTGGGAATGCACACCACTGCGAACAGTAGACATCCCTTTGAGGGTGGCAGAAACCACCAATATTGCCCTCCAATGCTGAGGCATACAAAACTATTTCAACATGTATAGATCATGTATAGATCTATCAATTTAAGACAGTAAATATCTAGACTGTAACAGAAGGAACATGACCATGTCAATATATCCATCAAACACCTGGGAGAAATTATCACATTTGCCATTATCAAAGGTTTGAAGAATTTAGGAATAGGAGAAACATGTCTCAGCACTACAAACACTAGAAGCCTCATGTAAACCCAATATTTTATTAAATAAGGAAAACTGGAAGGATTACAATTGCCTCAGGACAGGGACACAGGCGTCCACCTCTGTCCACACTAACTCAGCCCAGTGCATTAGTTGTTACCCAGAACAAGAAGGAAAGAGAAAATATTCCAAATTGTAAGAAATACAATTCTCAGCCGGGCGTTGGTGGGGCACGCCTTTAACCCCAGCACTCGGGAGGCAGAGGCAGGCGGATCTCTGTGAGTTCCGAGATCAGCGTGGTCTACAAGAGCTAGTTCCAGGACAGCTTCCAAAGCCACAAAGAAACCCTGTCTCAAAAAACAAAAACAAAACAAAATACCCAGTGAGAAAGCTCAATTCTGACAATCTTTGAAACAAGTCATAAAACCCATCCTGTGTATCAGTTGGTGTTCTACATATCAACAAGGTGAGAACGAGAAAATAGCAGACCACTAAGACCAGCATAGTGTATAAGACATCTCTTAGATGTTCTGATGGCAGCATTCAAAGTGCCAAATGTACTGTGTAAGCCAGTGGGCAAGGAAAGTCATCAATGACCTTCCCTATATATGGGTGACCTGTGCCACACCTGTGCCACACCCTGCTAGAGACTGTATGCTAATCCACTGATGTAGCACCCTGTGGTATCCCACTGTGTCTAGGCTGTAACCAATATTTCTCCTTGAACCTCAGAACTATAAATGACTTCTGGCATATTTTGCTCCTCAGGAAAAGTTTCCTCATATGAGATTATTCAGCAGACTATTAAAACTAACTTAAGACAGCCAGACTCTGGATTGGTGGGATGAGGGAAAGGTTTGGAGGCACTCTGGGTGACAGAAAGATATAAAACTCTATGTTTAACTGAACTTGGGATTCAATTTTTTAGACATACACCAGCTGATCCTGTGTGAGTCAGCACTGCACAGTAGAGCTGTCTCCTGTATCCCAGTTTGATGGCTTTTTCCCCCCTTTGGTTTCCTAAAGCAGTGTCATAACCTGAAGACAGTTTTCTGTATAACGAAATGCTTTCTGTTTAAATTGTGGGCCAGGTCCAGAGAAGGAAATTAATACAAGGCACTGGAAACGTGGCCAAGAGCCTATGACTGGCAAAGTGACAGGACATGGAAGACAATACATCCATGACATTTTGCTACATGTACAAATACTCAAACTGGTTCTGGTCACACCATAGCCTGCTGCAGCCAGCCTTCAGCCTGGGTCAGACAGCCTTTGTTTGCAATGGACAACAGTTATTTCAGGGACTCCAAACTGGTCACATGCAGAGAATGACAGCTGACTACACAGCCATGAAGACCTGGTAGGAATCCCAGGGAATACAACAGAAGATGGGACTAGGGTGATTAGCTATGATACACACAATACATGAAATAGTATCCACAGCAGAGAAGAAGACTAAATGTTCAGGGAAACACAAACAGCCTGAGAGTAGAGAACAAGACAGGTATGGAGAGCAGAGCTTGAGTCACACGAGTCACACACACACACACACACACACACACACACACACACACACACACACAACCTGTCATTACAGTTGACACTGCAGAGTCACATGACCATCAGAACATGGGTGTGTCTGGAGAGCAGACACACAGCCCCATGCAACAGAGCAAAAGATCCAGAAAGAGAGAAACAGCAATGGCCATGGGAATGTCACCAAAATAAGATTCAAGTTTCACAATAAGCAACTTCACCAACCAATGGTGGTGTGAAAGTATCTATTCAGACAGAAAAGATGAAGCTGGATCTGATTCTCTCTCACTATTCAATGAGTCACAGACCTTCATGTATGAGCTGGAACAGTGGAACTGAGAAAAAGGATGCATGCAATGAAAAACATGCATGGAAATCCTGAAAATTAATAGGAAACAGCCTATTGTGCAGTTAGATATAATAGCTATCTATTTGTAGTATGACAGGTTAATACCCCGAATATCTCATAAAATAAAGAAAAAAGACACAAGCAAATAAAAATCATTTCAATTAAGAAGCAAATAACTTTAAGAGATCATGCCAAAAGGCAATTACAATGGCCAATTAAAAATGCTTCACACTGACAGGTTAAGAGCACTGGCTGCTCTTCCAGAGGTCCTGAGGTCCCAGCAACCACATGGTGGCTCACAACCACCTATAATGAGATCTGGTGCCCTCTTCTGGAAAGCAGGCATACATACAGATAGAGCATTGTACACATAATTAATAAGTAAATCTTATAAAAGAAACTCTAAAAACAAAAAACAAAACAAAAATACACTGGTAGTCATGAAAGAAATGCTCACCTAATGTGTACCGAGATCCCCTGTCTGCCTAGTCCATGACCACATTCAATGGTAGCAATCCGACAGGAAACACAACAGAACGAACTCGGAGACACAGTGTCAGTGAGAATCCAAGTTACTGCAACTGCCATGCAGGTCAGTGAACAGAAGCAAACTACTCAAATGAGATTCAACTATATTACACGTGTGGTTTCCTATGAGATGATTAATCATAGTCCGTTCTCGCAAAAATGAATTACTCACTGGCCAACATGCATGTCAACAAAGACAGCATGGAAAACAGAAGGATACATATACATGATGCGTGAATACTAACACACGGCTTCCATGTTCTCATTCAACACGAGGACACAAATTAGCAAGGAGTTTTCTCTTATGCAAAGATTCTAATCAATTCATTTCAACAGGAATGGGATAGCTCTGCAAAATAAATAAAATACTGGGAACTGAATGTGAAATTTTGAGAAAGCACAGAGATCAAAAAGCTTCAGAAGATCAAACCGAGATTTCGAAATCTATTACAATTATAGCAATAAAAACAACATGAGTATTGGCGTGAAGAAAGACACAGACAATATCAATGGGAAGACAATTAAGACATGTTTAAAACCCTGCAGAGATACTAAGCAGTCCTTAACAGAATCCTGATGGCATCATTCTAGAAAATGGGAAATGTGACCATTAAAGAATAGAATCTAAAGAAACTACCAAAAATGTCAAAGGGGGAGGACCAGGAAACAAACAAAGGCACTATTTCCCTAGTTTTACAAGATGAGAACCTCTAGTAGGGAAAAATCATTTAATATTGAAACAAAGAGAGAAAAGAGAGATTAACTGAATGGCGACCTCATCCTTGACATGCAGTCATATAAATTATGTTTTCTCCTAGTGCTAATTCTTACATATAAAGCCAGTGACATGTAAAACAGGATAATCTTGAGATTATTTATAGTAGAATATTCCAAAGCAACATTTTTAGAGAAATAATGTGGCAAAACCAACCACACGTCTCATTCGTACTTTTTTTTTTTAATTTTTTCCTTTAAGATTTTTATTTAAGCTGACTGGGACCGATGTTCTGTGGCATGTATGCACGTGCTGTGTGTTTATAGCTGGTCCCCACTGACATCAGAAAGGGCATCAGACCTCTAGCACCGTAGTTACTGAAGGTAGTCAGCCACCATGAGGGTACTGAAAATGAACCCATGTCCTGTCAGAGCTGTCAGGGCTAGTAATGGCTGAGCCATCTAAACACCCTGCCCCATTCCGTTTTCAACATGGCTTGAACGGCTAACTCAGTCCCTCCAAAGAACCTATGATGGGGAAGTCCTGTGTATATGTCAATAAAGCACTATTGGCCAATAGGGAACCAAGATAGGTGGGACTAGGAGTTAAGGAGGATTCTGGAAAAGACAGGCAGAGGAGTATCATGCAGCCACCATAGAAGTAAGAGGTCCAGACCCTTTCTCCGGTAAGAGAAATACTTAGATTAACAATTATGAGGTAAATACATAAGTCAGAGCTAGCCAGTAAGAAACAAGCAAGGCCAACAGCTTCATAATTAATATGGCCTCCTGTGTGTTTATTTGGGACTGATGCGGCTCTCGAACCAGGCTGGCGGGAAGACGTTACCCAACATACCTAGTATATGTGTTACTGTCTCCTTTCTCTCCACTTCCTAGGTGTCTCTGTTCTGCTTCAAACGTGAACCTGTCTGGCTTCTGAGTGAGACCTTCAGGATAAAAGGATTCTTCAGAAAGCACCCTGATTTCTAACACAATACTATGTCCTGTGTTCAGTAGATAATGAGAAAATAAAAGAGAGGGTGATGGTATTATATATATACCACTGTGTTTCTGAACTTATCATGGAACAAAAAACCTTAAACCAGCCAAAAGGACACTCCCTCACAGAAAACGCACACACTTGCAGAGTAGTTTTCCCAGGAACCATGAGGAGGAGCAAGGGAGACTGCAAGCAAACTATTCTCACCCATAGGAAGCAGACTGCTGCAATTGGGCAGCATCCATTCTCAGTACCAGGCCCTGTGAGCAGGCTGCAGGCATTGCTTTTCCTCCTGGAAGAAGTCCACAGTCACTGTCAACAAATCCTGAAATTAAAAATAAAAGCAGTGAGTGTTTGAGCCATGTGTCTTTTACACTGCTTTAATCCCAGCATTCAGAAGGTAGAAGCAGGCAGATCCCATATGAGACCAGACTGGTGTACTTGGTGAGTCCTTAGCCAGACAGGGCAGGATTGAGATACTGATTCAACAAAACAAAGCCAAAGTCAACCAAGAACACCTTTGCCAACTGGACCTGGTGTCCATGGGAAGACTGCTTTTCTTGGAACAAAAAGAATTTTTTTTCTCATACAGTTGAGTGATCAAAATTATTCAAAAGATGCTTTCTTACTTTGTCCTAATCTATATAGCATTTTATAACTTTAAAAAACAGTGTTGCCATTGGGAAGGGCCTAGGTCCTGCCCTGGATGAAATGACAGACTTTGGAGATTCCCCCCAAGGAGGGCCTCACCCTCCCTGGGGAATGATGTGGGGATTGGGTGGGGGACTGGAGGGCTGGTGGAAGGACAAAGGAGGAGGGGTGGGAGAGGAAGCTGGGATTGACATATGAAGCATGCATGTTTCTAATTTAAATTAAAAAAAACTTAAAAAACAATGTTGCCTGATATCCTCTCAAAGAGTGCATACACACTGTGCGGTGCGTTATTGAGAATTAAACATAGAAACACATTTCCGAATGCTGTATTTACATCTTAGCCTGCATACATCTCAGGTGGAAAACAAATGGGGATTGAAAAGTTTGTTTAGTAAATGTTAACGTTTACAGTCATAACTCTGAAGCTTGCTAAAATGTACCTTCTGATTCCATAAAATCTGCAGTGGCTCCTAATGTGATTGATTAATGTATAAAAAAGCTCTCTAGCGATGCGTGGTCCCAAGGGGCAAAGGCCACTCTCTGTTGATTACAAAAGTAGTAAAACGGGGGAGTTTGAAAAGCAGGGTTGAATTTACATGCTAGGCGATTAGCAAGTGCCACAATGGCAAAAGAGAACCATGTTTGCAAACAAAAGATAAAGCAAGTCCTCTATCAGATTATTGTTCTGCGAATAGTCTGATAACCATGAGTGGGAGGGGGGATCAATATAAGGCCCAGTTCACTTAATGTGAAATTTACGACAAGGGAAGACACCCACATCAGAATTTGGGACCCGGCATCCAGATGAAGAGCAGAGAAACCGCTCGCACCCCGGTCCCCTCCCTCCCGGGTCCCAGCCCCGCGGCTCCTCTGACCTGGGAGGTTCCAGGGCCGCCGGGCTGCGGTTCCCGCCTCTGCGCTGCTGCTGACGCTGACTTTCCCAGGCCGCCCGCCCCGCCCCCGTGGCACCTGTGGCTATGTGGGGTGCCCACACCCCACTGGGACCCCCGCCTCGGTCCTCTGCACCCCCAGGTTTTTGGAACGCAGAGGGTCCCCGGGTCCCAGAGGGGATCGCGGGTGTGTGAGTCCCTACTTCCTTCCGTTCCTCGGGGCCTCCTCCCGCCCCGCCCATCACATACCTGTCCGGGTCACGTGCCCCCACTCCTCCCGCCCACCTCCCCTGCCCTGTCCCGATGATCCCCAGCCCCCTCGCCGTTTCGGCGTCTTAAAAACAACGGCAAACGTCCGCGGCCCACTCGCTAGGGACGCTGGAGCTGGCGACATTCCCGGTTCGGCCGTGCAACCCTGGGTTCCTCCCCGTCACTCTGCACTAGCAATGGCTTGTGGGAGATTCTGCAGCTTCGGGAGGATTGCTGCTCGGCGGACTGGTTAGCTGCCTCTGTTTGCAAGCTTAAGGAAGACCACTAGAATTAGATTTGTCACGGTATGCATTGGAAGCTGTGACTGAGCTCGGGCTCAGCTTTGGACTGAGGTCAACGGGGCAGCCTGCAGCCTGCAGCAAGCAAGGGTGGGACTCTTGAGCTGGGCTACCGAAGGCCAGGCAGAATGTGGTACTTTCTCTCTCTCTCCCTGTGGTGGGTTGTGGCTTAAATGAATTTACCATTTGCCAAGAGCCCCCCACCCCACCCATGTATCTCAGAGGAAGGGGCTGCAGCCTGAAAGACAGAGAGATAGAGACAGAAACAGAGAGAGAGGAAATGAAACCAATGTAATTCCCAACACTCCCCTCATGTGCAAGGATGACCCTTCCGTAAAACCTGTCGTGAAAAAACGTCAAGATAGGATATTCATGAGATTGTTCTAGGCCAAATGAGGACATTCTGTGAAACACAGCAACCTTCATTCGGTGTGGGCTGGCCCTCCAGGTGACATTAAAAGTCCTTGATATACAACAATAACGACAAAAAAAAGGACTTATCTGTTCCAACAACCAGAAATCGTAATGAGGGGATGCAACACAGTCAAACAGAAAAACCACAAAAAATAAACACATATTAAAGAAGAAAAATCTGAGTGTGTAAGAAGAGGGTGTTTATTTATGTATATCAGTGTTTCCCTTCATGTCATATGTGCATTACACTCATGCCTTGTGGCAGAGAAAGTAAGAAGGTATCAGGGCCCTTGGCCATTGGGACCATCTCTCCGGCCCTGGAAATCGCCTGCTCTTACTGGAGTTGCATTATCTCTGAATTATCCAGCACAGGTTCCCTGTTAACAGCCCTCTTTTTTCTCTTACTTGAGACCTGGGTTAATCCAGTGTTTTCTTTTAACATTCCCACGTGGTCAATGTTATTCCCTTACGTGATTGTAACAGGTGACTATTAGTACACTGTCACTGTGTGTTAATTACACCACATCTATTATGGTGACTGCCAGATTTAAGTTACTGGGCCTCTGCATTTGCTTAAGTGCCTCAAATACATGAGGATGTAAATTTATCAGCGTTCTTACAGACAAGAGAGCAGGGGGTGATATAGTTAAGCAGTGAAAGAAAGTGACCGTGATCCATACTGTACCCAGAAACACTGACTGTTAAAATTCATGGAGAAGGAAGTTTGTACGTATTCAGGCACTATACTGGCCTGCTCCTGTCACCTGGCAGAAGACACTCAGGTAGTCCTCTGGTCAGCCCAAGGTTCCATGAGCACTAGTCTGCATGCAGGTACAAAGGACCCCTTTAAAAGAAAGACCTCCGCCCACTTACACTCTCTTTCTGCTCTCTTCCCGGCCTGGCTCTCTCCTGGCTCTCTTTTCCTTCTGCTCTTTCCATTCTCTTTCCCGCTGTTCCCCTGGGGCAGACAAGACATTTCCTGTCCCCCTCTTCTCTTCTGTCCTCTCTCTGTCTCTCTGTCTCTTCACCTCTTTTCTCTCTCCTCCCCCTCCCTCCCCTTCCTAATGAAACGTCTCACTTAAGGTCTGTCGGAGAAACATACGAAGAATGAACAGCAGCTAAGAGTGAAATAAATACTTAGCAGATTTTTTTTCACACAAAGGTTAATATGTACACCACACAAGGAGCTGCTTAACGCAACCACATGCAGTCCAAACTATCTAATACAAAATTGCCATATCCAAAAATGAGACACAGCATTCACAAAACAAACACTCTCTCTCTTTCTCTCTCTCTGTCTCTCTGTCTCTGTCTCTGTCTCTGTCTCTCTCTCTTTCTCTCTCTGTGTGTGTTTCTCTGTCTCTCTCTCTCTCCAAGCGTGTTTTACATGTTTGACACCCTTAGTCATGAAATTATAAATTCAAAACCAACGTTTAGTGCTTCTCTCCCTGGTCAGAATGGCTAATATTAACAAAAGCAGTGGAGGAACCAGGCATCATGATGGGAATACTTTTAGTTCCTCCTCTCCAGATGCAGAGACAGAGCCAAGTGTATCTGTGACTCCATTCTGGCCCTGTGTACATAGTGAATTCCAGGCCAAGAAAAACTACACAGTGATTCCCTGGTTCAAAAAAACAAGAAAAAAAAAATGGTGGTGGTGGCACATGTCTTTAATCTTAGCATTTGAGAGGCAGAGATGGGAGGATCTCTGAGTTCAAGGCCACCCTGAGCTACAGAGCAAATTCTAAGACAGCCAGGGATACACAGAAAAACCCTGTCTCAAAAAAAGCTAAAAAGAGTGAAAAAGAAACAGAAACAGCTAATATGTCCATGAACATATTCAAGTATAGGAAATGGAGTGCATGACTGTGGAATTTTATTTGCCACAAAGAAATGACGATCATGAACATTACATTAAAATCAACAGCAGTGACAAATCATATTAAGGGAATGTCTAATCAGAAAGAAGTATCTTCAATGTTTTCATCTATGTACAAATCCCATGTTTCACTGTGTCAGCATGTTTGTATCTACAGTTTGTGACTCTACATGAAGAATCATGGGGTGGGAACAAGAGTTGTCAGTGGAGTTAGAAATAGAGAAAACCGTGGGTACTGGAGGCCTGGCAGTAGTTGCATCATGAAAGGCAGTGACAACAGTTGCCTCTAAGGAATGAAGTTAGTAGGAGGTGGTACTGGAATTCACAATGCAGCCTCCAGACAAGAAAGTGGCACTGTTGGGAGACGTCATTCTGTAAATATGTGTCTGATTGGTTTGAATAAAGCACTGTTGGCCAATAGCAAAGCAAGATATGTGGGACTAGGAGTCTAGGAGGATTCTGGGAAACGTAGTGAGGAGATTGGTCGCAATGTGATACCTGGAGGAGAGAACACAAGTCTGGCATTCTCAGAAAGATAAGTCCGTGTGTGTGTGTGTGTGTGTGTGTGTGTGTGTGTGTGTGTGTGTGTGTGTGTGTGTGTCATTATGGGTCAATGATTAAGTCAGAACTAGCCAATTAGAAACCAAGCAAACGGCCAACAGCTTAATAATTAATATACCGTCGTGTGTGTGTGTGTGTGTGTGTGTGTGTGTGTGCATGTGTGTGTGTTATTTGGGGGTTCAGACAGCTCGGCATGGCCTGGGTGGTGGGCAGGAAGACTACACGTTACACATCACGAATGAACAACTCAGCAATGCGTTCCTCATATGGCACCTGCAAGGTGAGAGTGCAGTTTCTGAAGACAGTCATCACAGGCTCACACCTCAGGGAAAGGACTGCCTTCATCATACTGAGACAAGGCAGGGGAAGATTGTGTGTTCTCAGGATAAACACAGAAAATCATCTCCAACATGAGCACTCAGTCATGATCTCAGATCAGCCATTTCCCTAGAAGGGGTTTGGAGGGCTTTAGTATCTCCCATCATTGCACATTGCTATCAGCATTGGTAGGTGGGAGGAGACACCTATAATAAACATCTAACTCTCTGATCACGTTCCATTTCATTCTTCCTGACAGACACAGTGCATGCATTCCCCATGTGTGTTGTGCTGGCTTGGAGAACAGACACATTGTGCAGTGGCTCAGTGCATCTGGTGAACATCATGTTTCTTCCCAATGTGGTAAACTTGTCGTCCAATCTAGTTACAGTCATTTTCATTGTTGTCTAAGAAGACTTTACGTTGTTTGCTGAGGGAACGTGTACCTTTCCAACTCACTCCTCTTCTCCAGATGGACTTGTGTTCTATCTAAGTGGCATGCACACCTTTGTGTGATATTACTGATCACCTGCAACCCACCTGGGGGCGTGTACAGGTGGAATATTACAATTCAGCACACACGTGCTTATACGGAACGTCTGTGTGCCAGATGTTCTAGGCAATGTCGAGGCAGAATCACCAAGGAAGAGGCATGGCAACAAACCACCTGAGGACTGCCAGGGAGACAAGAAAGTTTAGGGAGATATCAAGAAAGAAGCTGAATCTTAGTCAGGGTGTGCCCTTGGAATTCACCGCTAATTATGTCAGAAACTTCAAAATCTTACCAACCATGGAAACATCTTCCCAGACATGCATAGAGTTATGCTTTGGAATTCTTCCCTGAGCAGTTTTCAGGTTCACAATCAGTATTAAATATGACTATAGTGAGATTCCTCAGTTCCTGTCTGCTACCAATTTCCTCTCAGGTGACAAACTTTACAGTCACATGTGAAAATAAGATGTGTGACATGGGACACAAGTCAAGTCTCCTGGCGTGTGTGGTGTGTGTGTGTGTGTGTGTGTGTGTGTGTGTGTGTGTGTGTGCGTGTGTATAAGATATGGCTATATATGCTCATACATACATAATGTTTGTCCATATGTCATAAGATTGCAGTCATTCTGAATGTTTAGATACTATTACTAAACAATGTTTCTTTATAGAAGCATAATTATATATGTAGATGTCCATATTATCATACCGACTGTATTTATACCATCTCAAATAGTCCTTTTGATAGGTAATGGTTTGTTACCTAACAAAAGATCAAGTACTTGAGTGACAATGGGAGAGGAGATGACACTTAAAATTAACTTCATTCCATCTAATCATATCTAGTTATGGAATGTAATAATGCTACCGTCATCTCTCATGATTCGGGGGAACTGCTCTACTCTTTTTTCCATCATATTTAAATAACAGACAGCTTCAAATTTCTTAGATGACCACTTTCAAACAGTAGTTGGTAAAATGTTCAGAGAATGGAGGTAAATGAAATACCAAATTCTCTCAGAAACAACCATGCTTTTTATCGATTATACTAAGAATTCAAAAGATACTCAGTGAGTTAAACCAGAAGAATAGCAACTAAATGAACTAGGATATTAATATTGTCATCAACTAAATTAAGACTAGCATATGAAGGCATGGGTGACTAATTCCCAACTTTGGTAAAGGAAACAGACATAATTCAATATCTCCACCAATTCTACCTAGCAGAAACCAGAGGACACAGGAATGGAGAACTTACTGTTTTTTAACTAACAGATAAGGACCTGATGAGCATCAGTAGAATCAGGAGGTGTCCACTCTGAAGGTGGTTCCATGAGACAAACAGTAGAAATCACGGCAGTAGCATGGAATTCAAAGGGGGGACCTCCTCCATAACCCAGCTCCAGCAGCATTATGTCCTCATAGAGAAGACGTGACTCTAGACCACCCTGCCGCCTCTTCTGACATAAAGCAAATTCCAAGAAACAGGCCTGTGGTTTATCTGTCATTTAAAGATTAGCTTAATGGAGACTCCCTAGTCTGTTAAGAGATAGGCCTAAATAAAGACAATAAATTGTAAAAGACAGGATCAGACCCTGCTGTCAAGTTACCAGGCAACACAGGATGCTTTACTCCTCCCACTGACCTCTTGCCCGGCCAGCATCCTTGCAGCTGCAGAACACCCCCATTCCCTCCCCTCCTCACTTCCCCTATATAAATCCCTTTGGGATAAATAAAGTCTTGTCACCTTGATCAGAATCCTGTCTCGGTGTCCTTCCTTGTATCTCTTGTCCTTCATCTCTCTCCTAGGTGTCCCCCAGACCCCACATTGATTGTCCCGAGGGTCGGGACACTGATGTGATTGGTTTCCCAATGCACGTCACATATGAACCACATGTAACAGATTGTTGGGTGTGACTAAGGGAAAACTAACTCTTGCTCTTAATTCAGCTTATATCCTGATCAGACGCTGAGTCCTGCTGGGCCATCAGGACCCATTTAGAGAAGAAACTTGTCCTTCCTACAACACGTCTGAGTGACTAAAGTGGAGGCTTTGGAGACTTGGATTTTCACAGCGGAAATTGAGAAATTTGACGTAGAGACTCAAAAATGAATGCAAAGAATTAATGCAACAGACTTGCTGCAGTAAAGAACACAAATAATGACAAAACATTTTTCACCTAATCCGAATAAGAGAGTGGATCCCCAAAGTCATAGAATTAGACCTGAAAAGGGGACACTGCAATGTATGTCAATGGTAATTTTTTAAAACTTTTTTGAGACAGGGTTTCTGTCTGTAGCCCTGGCTGTTCTGGAACTCACTCTGTAGGCTAGGCTGACTATGAATTCACAGAGATCTACCTGCCTCCCTAGTGCAGGGGATTAAAGACATGCGCCACCACCGCCTGCATCCCAGTGTTTAAGACGTACGGTGGAAAGTTGTACCCAAATAAATTAGAATTGAACAATAAAAAGAGGAGTTCCTAGACACAGGTGAACAAATTAATCCTCTGTGTCATAAAACTAGAACAGTCATTAAGCAGTGCCAAGCCTGAAGGAGGAAGAGTTTCCTCTAACAGTGCATGAGGACCAGACAGATCCAGAACAGAACTCCCTAATTCCTTTAGAAAAGCCTACACTAACTCAGCACCGAGAAGACTGCTGGAAACAAAAAGGAAAGGAAATCTAGACAGGCATCACACATACCTGGCTTTACCTTCATACACAAAGCAGAAGACGACACACAAACATGCTCACATAAAATCACCTACCCGTTGCCAGGATGGAGACGGACGAAGAGATTCTCTCTAATGAATGTGGAGACGGAACTTAAAGTTGATTTTGTGCCAAGGATACAAAACTGTTTCGATACCCACAAAACAATCAATTCAAGGCACTAAATATGTAGACTCAGTGAAAGGAGATACATACATAATCATGCCAATAGATCCATGAAAGGTCTGTGGGAACATGTGACATTTGTTTAGTACAAAAAAAGTTCTAGGGCTGGAGTGATAGATGGCTCAGAGGTTAAGGGCGCTGGAGAGACGACTAAGAGGCTAAGGGCACTGGCTGCTCTTCCAGAGGTCCTGAGTTCAATTCCCAGCAACCACATGATGGCTCACAACCATCTATAATGAGATCTGGTGCCCTCTTCTGGCCTGCAGGGATACATGCAGACAGAACACTGCATACAAAATAAATAAATAAATAAATAAACAAACAAACAAAGTTCTAAAGCATATGAGGAGAGAAGTAACATACCTCAGCATAAGAAATACAAAAGAAACAACCTAAACCTGACAATACACAAAATTAAGGACAGATGTCATCATTCTGTTCTAATTGGAACAGGAACAAGGCTGTCCACTCTCTCCACACTAACTCAACACAGTGCAACAAGGCTCACCCAAGGCAAGGAAAGAGAAATTTTTCAAAGCTTCAAATAAAAAAAAAACTGAGAAAGGCAAGTTTTTCCAAGTTACAAGAAACATAATTCTACCATTCAAAACCTATAAATGTTCCAGGAGAAAGCACAGGTCTGATAACCTTCTTAATAGCTATGTAAAGCCCAAATGCAGAATCATGTGATTTTTCTATATTCTAACAAGAAGATGCTGAGAAGTCAGCAGACCACTCAGTCCTAAAAATGTTTTAGATTCCCTGGCACAGCATTCAAAAGGCCAAAAGTGCTCTGCAGTCTGCTGGCTAACACAAACCGTTAATGTCTATCCCGAGATGCCAACTCTTCACACTATGACACCAACCTGCCAGGCAAGTTATGCCCATCGGTGTAATACAGCCAAGACTATGTTGTGGGTAACAAAAAGGCTCTCTGGTGTGATCTGAGGCTGGTTCCATAAAGGAAATACACATGACTCTGAAATGTGGCCAAAAAGACTGGAAAGGTCACACACCCTAGGTGGGAATCTACTCCTGACAGACTGCAGAATGTGCAAATACTGGTCGTGCCTTTAAATTGTCCTGCTCACACCATAGCCCGGTGCTGCTTTCAGCCTGGGTCAGAGAAACTATGTTTGGAACAGAAAAGAGTTCAGAGACTGCCGAGTGCACAGCCTACGATGGAAAATTTATGTTGCCACATCCAAATCCCAGAGAACATTACAGAAGAGGGGGAAAAGACTATAAGAGCTAGAGAATGGGGAGTGACTTACAGAAAACCATACTGTCATATCTCATGCAAGTTGGAATTATTAACTATTGAAACAGTCTGGCTACCCGCCCAAAACCGGCCTCAAAACATACATATGAGGGGACTAATGGGAATAAAGTATGGATCACCAAAGATGGGACAGAGGATGCTGAGTGGGTAATTGTGAGGCTCTCTGGGGAGCACCAGGTGCAAAGGCCACCCTCTTGAAAATGCAATTGGTGGATCAGGGGAGTGAGAAAGCATGGATGAATTTAAATTCTAGGAGCTTTGTAATAGCAAAATTAGCAACGAGAACAGATAATACAAATCCTTTACCGGAATATTCTTCTATAACTATTCTAATATTCCAACAAGCATAATATGAATGAAAACAACCAGGGTAGGTCCCAGTTCATAGGGTGTAAAATTTACTGGTAACACTTAGACATGCACAACAGAATTTTGAGAGTTGGGATTAAATAGGATGCTGTTGTGAATGTGCAACATCTAAAACCCACACACAGAGATTCATGCTCAGCATCATTAAGGTAAGGGAAACTGGGCACAGCAATGCATACATTTTTAAGAGACATTTCAGGATGTTTTCACTTGACGCATAATTTCATGGCACTTGTCTGTAACATTCCGGCTGAGTAATGGTGTAACCTCCATCAGGAACAAATTTAAAAAGAAATCCCTGCTCCAGTAACAGATACTGTGTTTCAACTTCACCAATATTAAATGTGAAGAGAAAGTGTCTCATGACTCAATTCTCTCCTTGTTTTCAAACGGAAAGTACATTTTTCCAACAAGACTGGGAAAGAGGTCATACTGGGGTGGAATGAAGAGCCCACGGTTTTACATGCTTCTACCATGAAGTTCCCTATCCAGGCTTCTGGAAATGGTATGTCCTCAAACACACATGTGCTTCTTAACAGACGTATTTCTGTATCTCTGGGACTTCTGCTCAATGGACCTGAGCATGTGACCCAAGGAGTAAACAGGATGGGCAAGAATATCAGAGTTCCCAGACACACATAGGTCACTATCACTTGTTTGAACATACATTGTCGACAGTATATAAAACTCAAGCTACTTTGCCTGGTGTTCAGAATGTGGGACTGTGTATTTGTGGCAGACCATGGCGGTCTAGGCTGATCTTCCCTAGGACAGTCTCTCTAAGGCTGCCTCATCTCCCTTATCAAGCCTGATTTGGGGGGGGGGAATTTAAGTGCTGTGACAATTTGTACCCATCTTCCTATTATCTACTACCCTTTAACAACAACTCGGTCTTAGGAGATACATTCCTTACAAATATTTACCCACATTCTACAGTTGTAGAGAACATGGAATGGCACACGCAAAGCTGCAAAGGAAAACAGCTATTCCCTTCTCTTGTCCCTGTTTCTTCCTCTCTCCACCTCCCCTCTCTTTCTCTGTATTCTGATGGCCATGTTCAATCCACTACTTTCTGTTGCTGCTCTGAGCAAACTCTCCCTCAGAACTACAAAGAAAACCTTTACAACAAGAAAGAAAAAAGTAAAGAAAGAGAGAAAATAAAAGTCAACCACAGTGTTACATCCAGAAAAAATGAGTGCTAGAATTGACAGTGGTCACAAATTAACTTGGGTTTTTATTTTACTAAAGAACTATTTAGGCGAGGCAGTGGTGGTGCACACCTTTGATCTCAGAATTCAGAACAGAGGCAGGCAAATCTCTGAATTCAAGACCAGTCTGACATGTCTGACTTTCAGGAGAGTCAGGACTACTAGAGAAATCCTGTCTTGAAAAACCAAAAGAGATCCTATTTAAGTAATCATAAGATATATACATATGTGTGTGTATGTGTGCATGTATATATATACATATATATATATATGAATCATACATGAATTACCTATGCAGATATAGGAAAGAATACTTTCCTTATGTGGCATTAATAAGTACAAGATAGATGGGAAGAATTCCATCATACACAACACACAGAAGCACAAACTCTCCAAGGAATCAGAGAATAGTATGACCAGTAACTAAATCATCATACATGTCACCAGCAAAAGCTTTTGAAAAAAAACATTAAGATATTAAAACTCAATAGGACTATGTGAGTTCAAGGCCAGTCTGGTCTACAAAGAGAGTTCCAGTATAGCCAGGGTTGTTCCACAGAGAAACCCTATTTTGAAAAATCAAAAAGGAAAAGAAAAAAGAAACAAACCTCAGTAGGAACAGGATTTCATTATCCAAAGTTCTCTAAGACTTCACCACAAAGTCCCTAGCAGAAGTCAGAATAGATGAAACTCATCTCTGCACAATAAAGAGTATACGAGTCAATGGAAGTTTATAGTCCAGCATGAATAATAACAAAACTTAATGTACAGTACTGCCCCAACACTATAACAAGACAAAGGTTCACAGTCTCCCCAGTCTTATTTAACAGAGCCTTTTAACCTAGATAGAGAGGCTGAAGCAAGACTGAGTGGTTAAGAGCACTGGTTGCTCTCCTCATCGGACTGAGAATCTAACCCGATGCCCACATGGCAGCTCATAAAATTGTCTGTAACTCTAGTTCAGGGGAAACCTCTATCCTATTCTAGAATTTGTGTGCACAGCACATATGCAGTGCATAGACATAAGTGAGAATCAAACACCCATGAATGCCTAGCAATAATTATTATAAAAGACCAACCTAAAGAAATTTGAAAGAAACAAAGGTATTTTTATGTACCTTTGGCCTGCATGTATGGATGAGCACCGCGTGAGGACAGGAGAGAGAATATGACTCCCTGGACATAGACTTATAGACAATTGGAAACCATCAAGGTGGGAGTGGGAGACATTGTCATTTATAGGAGCAACGAGTGCTCCAAACAGCTGAGCCACCTCTACAAACACCCCATATATTCGTGTTAAAGTAAAATACATCCTTAGTTACGAAACTGCAAAATTCACCCTGTTCAGAATGGCCAATATTAAGAAAACCCGTGGAGGATCCAGGCATGGTGCGAATGCCTTTAATCCAACCTCTCCATAGACAGTGTCGTTGAGAGATGACTGTTTTCTGTCTAATGAAATGCTATCTGGTTGAATTATTGGTCAGTTTCAGGAAAGGAACTATGTGCAATGCACAGGAAACCTGGCCAAGAGCCAATAACTGGGATGATGACAGGCCAAAGGAGACAACACACTCATGACATTTTGCTACATGTAGAAATACTCAGATTGCTTTTACCTGGTTCTTGTCACACCATAGCCTGGTGCAGCTTTCAGCCTGGGTCAGACAGCCTTTGTTTGCAATGGGCAACAGTTATTTCAGGGACTCCAAACTTGTCACACTCAGAGAATGAGTGACAGCTGACTGCGCAGAGCCATGAAGAGGAAATCCATATGACCTGGTACGAATCCCAGGGAACACAACAGAAGACGGGACTAGGGTGATTAGCTACGATACACACAATACATGAAATAGTATCCACAGCAGAGAAGAAGACTAAATGTACAGAGAAGCACAAAGAACCCGAGTACAGAACAACCCGAGGGACACGGAACAGAGCTTCAGTTATCCCAACTATTGCCAGATCACAGTGCAGAGATTCATGACCAGTAGAACAAATGTCAGAAGAGTAGATATACAATCCTATGCAATAGCACAACAGATACAGAAACAAAACAGTGACGATGACCATGTGAATGTCACCAAGATGACATACGTGTGTTGTGTAATAAGCAGCTTTGTCCAACGACGCTTTTGGAACTATCCACCCCTATCTCAGTCCTACCAACATACTTAATACATTTGCTACTGTCTCCTCCCTCTCCATCTTCTTTGTTCTGCTCCACCACTGGTCACTCAGCCCTGCATGTGAGAAAGAGATTCTTCAGAAAGCACCTGGACTCCTAACACAGTACTGTGCTCAGTAGATAATGAGAAAATGATTCTATGCATGGATCCCCATGTGTCATGCAGGGTCAGAACAATGAAAACACTTAGGGATCATCTTCAGTTAGCATAACTTGAGTCCCACCACTTCTAATCACAGCTCAATCAAAACACAAGGGTGGAAATGACAGAATGATTCGATTAGCAGTATTATACACAACTAAGTTTCTGAATTTGCCATGAAACGAAATTGAAAGAAGTGTTAAACCAGCCAAGAGGACCCACATGAGCCGGGCGGTGGTAGGGCACGCCTTTAATCCCAGCACTCGGGAGGCAGGGGCAGGTGGATCTCTGTGAGTTCGAGGCCAGCCTGGTCTACAGAGCAAGCTCCAGGACAGCCTCCAAAACAACACAGAGGAAAAAAAAAAAAAAAGAGGACCCACATTGTAGGGAAAAGGGACCAGTCAAAGAAACACACCCTGAGCAGAGCCAAAGAAACACACTTTGGCCCTGCAACCACAACCAAAGAAATGTACCCTGATCCTAAAACCAGTGCCAAAGGAACACACTTTGTCCCTGGAATCAGAGTCAGTGAAAGAAATGTACCCTGGCCCTAAAATTGGAGCCAAAAGGCTAAAAAGGACCAGAGAAAGAAACACACTTTGGCCCTAAAACCAGAGCGAAATCTGACCCTAATCCTGTGTAAAAAAAGTAACCAATCCCGGAGCAGAGCTCTAGCCAATCTGAGCTCAGCACTGAAATCGGACCAATCCCTACTCTGGAAAAACTTCCCCAACCCCAGGAATCCCTATATAAACCCTGTGTATGTTCAGCTTGGCTGGCCCAGCTGCCTTCCAATAAACCCCTTTGGATGAGCTTTGGGTGAAGATCTTCTTTTGCGGCGGCGACAGAGCAGAGGCGACCCTGGGCAGAGCAGAGCAAGCAGAGGCCACCCTGGGCAGAGCAGAGGAGCAGCGCTGTAACACTTGCCCGGGAAACCTTCCTTGGTAGAGCGGAGTTGTTACACTCTGCTCACGGCTCCCCGCTCTCCAGGAGCAGAGCTGAACTATAACAACTTCGGCCTGAGAAACCTGCCTAGCAAAACTGCTACACTAGGCGAACATCCCCAGCTGGAAGACCCTGTCCTGCCAGAGCTGAGCTGATACCTGCCAGAGCGGAGCTGATACACCGAAGAAGCCTTTCTCTGAGGCAAGGCTGTAAGCTGCCAAGCTTACTGCAACCTGTGGTGCTCCTTGGCTCCCAAGCTCCAGGATACCTTTCCACCTGAGCTGTGTAACACTCAGTATTCTGTGACTCCCGAGTGCCAGAATACCTAACCCACTCCTGTTCCATCCTGTCCCGACCCATCCCGAAACGCTTACACACATGAAGAACAAAGTACCAATGCAATGCTGTTTTCTTCTCTGATGGTTTCACTTTGCTCCGTAAGACGTGAGACATGCACAACTCACTTTCTTGCGGAGTAGCTTTCCCGTGAACCCTAGCAAGGAACAAGGGAGACTTCAAGAAAGCTATTTTCACCCACAGAAACCATACTGCTGCAATAACGCAATACCCTATCTCTGTAAAGTCCACTGAGCGGGAGAAGTCTACAGTCTCACCGAGGGCTGTCAGCAAATCCTGAAATTAAAGGACAAAGGGTGTGAGTGTGGGGGCCCGTCTGTGGTCCTGCACTGCTTTAATCCGAGCACTCAGAAGGCAGAGGCAGGCATACTTGGTAAGCCAGACAGGAAAACATATCGAGATACCCAATTCAACAAAACAAAGCTAAATCTAAACACCGCCAAGCAAATTTGGCCAAAGGAAGGGTGCTTTTGTTGGACCAAAGAGGCAAAAGACACAGACAGCTTTTCTCATATGCTCGAGTGATCAGAGTTAAAGGATGCTTTCCAATTGTGTCCTATTGTGGCAACAAGAGACCTTGGCCGGAGGCCCACTTCCTCATCAGCCTGGGAGCAGGCAGCTGTACCTGACCACAGAGAAAACATGTTTACTAAAAATTATTCGGTGCCAGTAATCACAAAGAAAAACATGTTTACAGGAGCAATAAATTCCTGATAAGGGCTCACCCACAGGAACACCCTGACCTTGATCTTTCCAATGACTAACTGCCTCTTCCTGACCCCACCCCTACCCCCACCTCAGGTATCAGGGTATATAACCAGCCGGGGTAAGAATAAAGCGAGCCTTCTTTCACCACTGACTGGTCTCTGTGTCATCAATCCTGACACCCTCCACAGATTCTCCGTCCCAGGCTGCGCAGCGGGTGTTGCATCCTATAGTACAATTTTTGTAAACAAAAATTGTTTGACTTGATATTCTCCCGTAGCACGCTTTTCCGAACTCTGAGGTGTAACATCATGTATGGATTCGGCGGCATATGCAAGACACGTTTCTGAATGCTGTATTTACATCGAGTACTTATGCCTCAGATTAAAAAAAAAAATCAATGGAATTAAAAACTTTCCTTAGTAAATGTTAATGTTTCCAACCATAACTGTTAATGTTTCCAACCATAACTGTTAATGTTTCCAACCATAACTGTGGCGCATGACAAAGTATGTTTTCTGATTCAGTCCAATCATCCCTGGTCCCTTAAGTGGCTAACACCTAAAAAAAACTCTCTGGGGATGCCTAGTCCTCAGGCACCACGGCCACTCTCTTGAACAGGCAAGTAAGTTGCAGTTAGGAAGCATGAATGGATTTCCCGGAGCTTTGTAACTGCCATAATAGCAAAGAGAACCGTGTTTGCAAACAGGCAATTCAAGACCTCTACCAGATTATTCTGTGAATATCCAGGTAACCAGACAATAAATGTTAAAAAAAAAAAGAAAGAAAGAAAAGAAAAAAGAAAGGTTAAGTCGCAGTTCATAAAATCTAATATTTACGGACCCGGTTTAAGGTTCACAGTAAAAATTTAATATTCGGTGTCTTCATTAGCAGCTGCAGAGAGACTCTTTATACCATGCTCTGGTTCCCACCACTGGTGTCCCAGCCCCGTGGCTCCTCTGACCTGGGAGGTTCCAGGGCCACCTGGCTGCGGTTCCCGCCACTGCGCTGCCGCTGATGCTGACTTTCCCAGGCCGTCCCAAGCGGACACTGAGGCTCCGGAGTCTCCAGGTCCCCCAACACCCGCACCCTGCTTAGGGTCCCAGAGGTCGGTCTGGTATTGTGAGTTTTCCTTTCTCCATCCTTAGGGTCCTAAGCACGTCCTCTGGTCCCACCCCCTAAGCAAAGAGCTTGTTCCGGATACTCGTGGTCCCCTCCCCAGACGCTTAGAGTTTGCCTGGTCTCTGGACTGTGACTTGGCCACCCATTAGCAAGTGTCCACCGCCCACTTTGCCCGACTCCCCTGTAAAATCCTGTTCTTCCCACTCCCACCGCACTAGAAACGGCGTGTGAGAAATTCTCCCGCTTGAGGACAGATTTCTGTTCTGGGGCCTGTTTAGCTGACTGTTTAGCAAGCTTAACAGAGCCAGTCAAAATGTATCGCTCTGATTTGTTAGGCAAAGGAAGAGACAGCCGCAGAGGATACGAAAAGCTGTTTAACTGGATTCAGGCTGAGCTTTGGGACGGGGTCAACTGTTTGGCTTTCACCAAGTGAGTGTGGAGAACTTCAACTGGGTCGGTTAGTTCACTGGTTTCCTTACTGTGAGCAAGGACTGTCTGATTCCCTCTGCCCCTCTCTGCAAATTCAGATCAGGGTTTGCTGTTAAGAGATCCTGCCATATGCCCCACAAATCCAGTTTGGGAGGTGTCCTTGTGTAGAAGAACAGGGTAAAGATGTATAGTAAATCTTTTTTATATTGAAGCAGGAACTGCATAAAAATCCTATATCGTGGCCGGGCGGTGGTGGCGCACGCCTTTAATCCCAGCACTCGGGAGGCAGAGGCAGGCAGATCTCTGTGAGTTCGAGGCTGGGCTGGACCGATAGCCTCCAAAACAATATAGAGAAACCCTGTCTCGAAAAAACAAAAACAAAAAAAATCCTATATCGTTTCAGAAGGGTTCTTTGACTGTGCCCTGATTTTGCAATCATCCGTATTTATTGAAACTAATATTCTGAAATCAGGGTGCTGCTTGCTTGTACTAGATCCCTTCAACCTGTGCTAGCATTGTTCTTTTGACGAAGCATAGTCAGTCTGGAAGGGGAGTGAGTGTTCTACTTTTCCCAAACACACACAGAAGTGTCACTGTGAGTAACTGAAGATGATCAAATACTCGTTTTTGTTGTGTTTCACTGAAGGGAGAATCCTTCCACCGAAGTGCTATGATGTTCAAGCAGCAGTAAAGACGAAGGCAGGGGGTAGGAGAGGGTTTAAAACTTGCCTGCTTCAACCTAACCCTGAGGCAGAGGCAACAGGACATTTGTGAGTTCAGGGCCAGCTTGGTCTACATAGGAAGCTCCAGGACTGCTAGAGTTACACAATGAGACCCTGTCTCAAAAAAAAACCTAAAGACCCACTCCTTTAGTCCCAGCACTCGGTAGGCAGAGACAGGCAGATCTCTGTGAGTTCGAGACCAGCCTGGACTAAAAGAGCTAGTTCCAGGACAGCCTCCAAAAGCCACAGTGAAACACTGTCTTGAAAAACAAAACAAACAAACAAAAAGCTGTTTTTCAAAAAAATTTCCATAGAGTAATTTCCATATCAAATTTCAACGCTAAACACTGATGAATTGCATGAAATCATTGCTTAAAACCCTTGAAGTGGATTGCAGAGTTGCCTCAGTAGTTAATGTTCTTATGTATGATGGGAGTTTGATTCCTTCCATTGGAATTTGTATTGCAGCAGTATGTAATTCGTGTTTCAGGGGATCTGAAGCCCTCTTTTGACCTTTGCAGATACCAGGCAAAACACATGGTATTCATAACCAAATGCAGGCAAAATCACCTACACATAAAATAATAAAATTTATCAGTTTTAAAAAAGAACAAAGAAGGGCTGGAGAGATGGCTCAGAGGTTAAGAGCACTGACTGCTCTTCCAGAGGTCCTGAGTTCAATTCCCAGCAACCACATGGTGGTTCACAACCGTCCATAATGAGATCTGGTGCCCTCTCCTGTGTTGTAGTCATAAAAAAAAAGAACAAAGAAAACCCCTAAGCTGATTGTGGATATCTTATTAGCCTCTTGGATATGTATAGCATGCTCTGTTTCTCCTGTGTATAATATGCAGCCTTGGGGATCATCAAAGAATATCTGGTTGACAGACTGAGAGCCAGAAGCCAGAGAACAACTCAAAGGTCATGATCTGTGGCTTCTGTATATGACAGGACCATTGTACTAGTGACCTTACAGTTGTGTTTACTTGCACTAGCTTAATCCAGTCACGTTCTAGCATGAAGTGTAAAGATCTTTATGAATCCCCATCTCCCAGGACCTACGAGGACAGGATGGCTTCTGTCAATGGGAGAGTCAGTTTTCTTTAAGGGTGTGACTCCTGAGTGATAGAAGATGTCCCAGTGGATGGCCCCACACATAGAAGCATTCAGTTGAACAACCTGGGATGGATATGTCATATTTAAAATAAAGAAGACAGGAATTTTTGAGGGTGGTAACAAGATAGGGCTGCATCTAAATTGAGTTGAGGTTGAACATTTTCAGGATAGCTTGCCTGATATTGTAAAAGGATTGACACAATCTTTAAATGACATATAGCGTAAGGGCTATCATGATGCTTTAAAAATAGTATACAGCAGGGTGTAGTGCTCTAAGTCTTTAATCTTAGGACCCCAGAAGCAGAAGTGGATTTCTGTGAGTTCCAGGCCGTCTAGGTCTACACGGTGAGCAGACACAATGAGTGAGACCCTATTGGGGGGGGGATGGAAGCATGCAACATTACTGAGAAGATTTGAGTGATTAATATATGAAGAGTTTCAGAATTCTACTCATTGTAACCTACCCACATCAGTATCTTTACATTAACACTCTATTGCCAGCCGAGCATTGGTGGCGCACTCAGGAGGCAGAGGCAGGTGGATCTCTGCGAGTTCAAGGACAGCCTGGTCTACAGAGTGAGTACCAGGATAGGCTCCAAAACAATACAGAGAACCCCTGTCTCAAAAACCAAAAAAAAAAAACTCACAAAACAAAGTTCACACAGAGAGATCCATCAAGACGATCACCACCATGGCCCAGCCATTTCCCCCTTTTTAAATTTTGACTCAGTATGTAAAAAATTGTGTAGGAGTCTAGCAGAGCAACTGTATCTAGAGTAAACATTAGAGTGAATAATTGCTTTCTAGGAGTACTTTGACCTTGAAGAAATCATTTCTGTGATTTGTAGAATTGTTTTTCTGAGGGGGTGTTACAGTTTTTCCATGACTTGGGTCACAAGATGCCTGTGGCACACCTGAAGCTCTTGAATTACTGGGTACTGCATTGTGCAATAAGGACTAAAGTAGCAGGGGCATGACGCTTTCATTTAGAGAGACATATACACTAGATTACGGACCTTGGTGTGAGGAAATAGTTTACCCCAAAATAACTTTGTATAACAATCAATAAATATGCCTTTTTATGTCTGTTTGAGTTTCAGGCCATCAAAGAGAGGCTGGACCTTCCTGCTGCCACACAGGCCTAAAAAAAGTCATCTTGTGTGGAGTGGTGGTGGCTCACGTCCTTTAATCCCAGCCTTGGGAGGGAGAGGCAGGTGGATCTCTGTGAGTTCAAGACCAGCCTGGTCTATAAGAGCTAATTCCAGGACAGGCTTCAGTGCTACACAGGGAAACCCTGTCTCCAAAAACAACAGCAACAAAAATCATCTTGGAAAAACCTCTTTCTTCAACCTACTCATGGAACACAGACAAAAGGTGGTTTTGATTCAAGATGTTATAGATAAATCTAATTGTCATAAATAAATCTAATTTTTGATTGATGTATGTGTATCCTATAAATACGCAAATTGAAAACATAATGAATATGCCAGGCGTTGGTGGCGCACGCCTTTAATCCCAGCACTCGGGAGGCAGAGGCAGGCAGATCTCTGTGAGTTCAAGGCCATCCTGGTCTACAAAGTGAGTTCCAGGACAGCCTCCAAAACAATACAGAGGAACCCTGTCTCGAAAAACCAAAATAATAATAATAATAATAATGAATAATATTAGACAAGCACTGTGTATAGTGGGGAGCCATTCTTTGTTTTATTTTCCTTTTGAAATAATATTAATGCCAGTCTTTACACCAGAGAATGATTTTCTCTATTTCAAAGTTAGTGTAGCTATGTGATTTTTTCCAATTATGTTTATCATTTTTAAAACATTTTTCATTAATTTATATTTTACATTCCAATCAGGATCCCCTCCTTCTTCCTCCCTCTCCTCCCACTTTCCTTCCCCCACCTCCCATCTGCTGTTCTGAGAGGGGAAGTCCTCCCCTAGGAAGTCTACTAAGTCTGTTTCATCATCTCACTGAGGCAGGACCAAGGCACTGCTCCACCCCCAAACCCTGTGTCTAGGCTAGACAAGGTATGTCTCCATATAGAATGGGCTCCACTAAGTCAGTTTGTGCATTAGTGTTAGATCTTGGACCCACTGTCAGTGGCCTCATATATTGTTTTAGTTACGCCACTGTCACCTACATTAAGGGAGTCTAGTTCAGTCTTATGCAGGTTCCCCATTTGTCAGACCAGAGTCAGGGGATCCATTCTAATGATTTAGATAGTCCATCTTCCATACCCTCATAAGAAATACCTGGTAAGCAATGTGAAAAATCTATGAAAAGCTTCTTTTTGTAATGTTAAAGATCCAAACTTAAACTCCCTGACAAATCCTGTAAATGGTATTTAAACTGTTTCCCTGTGTAATTTTGTTGGTTTAATTTTGTGGATCTAATAAAAAAAGAAATGGAGTTCCAATCACATCTCAAAGGCATTTGTTTTTGCATATTTGTCATATGACTCTCCAAACATTAAACTATCTATCTGGTGTAACTCTCCTGCCTTACCCATAAATTATAGGAATCACATTGCCATCTTTGTACAAAGTGTTGCAATGGTAATTATTCCTATGATGACAACAATAATCCATTCAATAAAACATTTTGTCATATTTTAGTAATCTATCAAGACCTTGAACACCTGCAACAGGCCCTTCTTCCCATGGCTGGTCAGATTTACAGGTAATTATAATACCATAATTGACAATCAACACTCTTCTAGGTAAGGCCAATGCTATGGCTACATACAGTGGAAACATGGGACAACTTTACACAGGAAGTTACATGAAAGGGGTTACTAACGTAAAATAATGGGACAGGTGCATATAAAATTACCGGACCACGTCTGTATAGAATTTAATGCTACTGGAATTTTCAAAGTATACCATTGTTCAGATCCCAGTTTATTATTAAACCAAATCCTAGGCCTAGTGGGATCTCAGTCTCCATCAGGTTAAGCTATTAACCCTGTGGTTTGAGAGTAGAGCATAATGTAATTATGAACATGCCATAGAACCAATGGATTAAAATTACACTATTGGCTGTTATGAAGGAACAACAAGAAACAGACCTTCTGTGAGGACCCCAATCAATTAACATACAATCACCATGTTGAATGATTTTTCTTTTTTCACTTTGGTATCTGGACCAAAGAACAGGGACATATTTATAATTTTTATGAGAAAGTAATACAAACAGGATCTAAACTATGTCCAGTGCTATTGGTGACATTATTATACTAATCAGAAAAGTCTAGAGAATAGCTTGAAAAATAGATCCATATGACCAGGAGTCCTTTTTGTCTGGTAAAACGTAAGACCACACTTGCCTTCTTAGAAGAATAAAGGTGCTATTACCTCCTATGCAAATAGAAAGTGATTCAAACCCTAATGAAAGATTAAATACAGGGTTTCTACAGTTGTGAAGAGACACCATGACCACTGCGACTCTTGTGTTGGCTTCTAGTTTCAGAGGTTTAGTCCATTATCATCACGGCAGGAAGCAAGGAAGCCTGCAGGCAGAGATGGTGCTGGAAATGGAGCAACAGGATGTCGACTTTCACACTGAGTGAACCTTGAGCTAAGGAGACCCCAAAGTCCATCCCCACAGTGACACAGTTCCTCCAACAAGGCCACGCCTACTCCAAGGTCATAATGCCTAATAGGGCCACACCCTTTGGGGGGCACTTTCTTTCAAACCACCACAGTCCCTTTTTCAGATGAATGAATGAGTCTATTATGGTCTCAATATCCAGTCAGAAATACAATCATTCGTGAAAATAGCAGGAGCTGAATAGATGTGTTTAGAGGGACTCACGGCAGATATACAAGTCAAAGCAACCAGTATCATCTCAGGTGACATAGGGCTGTGTGTCCGTAGAATATTTTCAACCTTGGTGTGCAGGGCCTGAACTTGACCCAAGGAGGACAGACTTGACTTCTGATCATACGGTCATTTTCTTCTGCCTTTTTCATGACTTCCACGGTCTCCTCACCATCTGCTAGCCCTCTGCTACATCCAGAATGGCCTGAAGCCAGAGGAGCTTAAGAGGCATCCATAATGTTTCAGTGGCGCCATCTGCAATGACAGAACTTATCCTCTCCCAATTCCCCCTCAGCCAACTGGGCTTCCAAGTCTCACTGAGTTTAAACCATGGAGATCTGTGTAGGCTCTAGAGGCAGTTCACAACGTTCTGTAGAGAAATGCTTTTGAGTCAGGCGGTGGTGGCAAAAGTCTTTAGTCCCAGCACTCGGAGGCAGAGGCAGGCAGATCTCTGTGAGATCAAGACCAGCTTGGTCTACAAGAGCTAGTGCCAGGACAGCTTCCAAAGCCACCGGGAAACCCTGTCTCGAAACCCCCTCCCCCCCCAAAAAAAAGAGAAATGCTTTTGAGTCATATCACATCGAGGCAAATTTCAAAAATTAAGAGTAAATAAGGAAAGTACAAGAATATCCCTTGGATAGCTGGGCTGTGGTGGCACACACTTTCAATTCCATCACTCAAGAGGTAGAGACAGGTGGATCACTGAGTTCAAGGCCAATCAGGTCTACAGAGCAAGTTTCAGGATAGCCAAGGCTACCACAGAAACCCTGTACAAAAAAAAAAGAATATCCCTTAGTGCTCTCCTTCCCCCGCTCTTAATTTAACTTAATGTATTTATTCATTTATTTATTTATTATTTTTGCTCATCTTCGCCAGGAACATTCCTTCCTGTAACAACTCACGGAATATACATCATCTATTGTGTGTGAAGAATGAGAATAAATTTATGTTTTGTTTCCTCAGATAATTTTCTGCTGACTTGTAAGCTTTTCTTGATTTTGTGTATTTCAATGGATAATTCAGATGTGTATTTTTTCATTTTCATTAAAGATTAATTACTTATTTCATGTGTATGGGTGTTTTGTCTGTATGTACACTTGCATGCCAGAAGAAAGCATCACGTCCCATGAGGCTACGGTTTTAGATGGTTATGAGCCACCATGTGCGTGCTGGGAATTTAAACTCAGGAATCTGGAAGAGCAGCCAGTGCTCTTAACCACTGAGCCATCCCTTCAGCCCCAAAAGGTTTTTTTTTTCCTTTTTTTTTCTTTTTTTTTCTGTTTTTTTTTTCTTTTTATTTATTTTTGAGACAGGGTTTCTTTGCATAACCTTGGATGTTCTGGAACTAGCTTTATATAACAGGCTGGTCTCTGCCTCCCAAGTGCTGTTATTAAAGGTGTAAATTACCACTGCCCCCTTTTTATTTTGTAATAACTGTTGTTTTAATATTCTATGTGCTTAGCTGGGCGTTGGTGGCACACACCTTTAATCCCAGCACTCGGGAGGCAGAGGCAGGCGGATCTCTGTGAGTTCGAGACCAGCCTGGTCTACAGAGCGAGTTCCAGGACAGCCTCCAAAGCCACAGAGAAACCCTGTCTTGAAAAACCAAAAAAAAAAAATTCTATGTGCTTTTTCAATTATGTCCTGACCTTGAGAATGACAGGAATACCTGTAATATGATTAATATTCCATTTTAAAGGTTCTGCCTGCATGTATGCCTGCATGCCAAAAGAGGGAACCAGATCTCATTACAGATGGTTGTGAGCCACCTTGTGTTGCCTGGAATTGAACTCAGGTCCTCTGGAAGAGCCGCCAGTGTGCTATTAACCTCTGACCCATCTCTTCAGTCACCAATATTCTGTTCTTTACAAAAGTTTTTAAACATTTTACTACTGTAGGCTAGTCCGTTGTCAGTTTTTATAGAAGTAGGCAGTCCCACAACAGCAAGTTTCTGTAAGAGAAGAGCACATTGAGGAAGCATTCCCTGAAGATTGATGTACAGCCCAAAATAATTTAGAGTAAGCACGAACAGGACATTGTAGTAATGTGAACATAACAGGACGTGAAGATGAAATCAAAGCAGTTTCTGTTGCTGGAAAAAGTCCTACAACATATTCAGGATCTGAAACAATATTTAAGGGTTTATGAATTAACTGTAATATATGAATCAGAACACCCAGCTCTACTTGTTGAACTGAAGAAAAATAAGTATTAATAGATTGATGAAGATATGGACCATGAACTCACCTATCCATTAAATGAGCCATCAATAAAACAAGTTTCTGGCTGTGGAATTGGAGAAGTTTGGATAATCTTTATAATCATAATTCTAGTTCACACAATAAACACCCAGCAGGATAATGATTGTCTATCTTTCCACAGTAATCTGCAAATAAAAAATCATTAATGCTCTTTCAAAAAGACTGTTAGTTAAGAGTATTCTAATAATATAATTACATGGATCAAATCCATGTGATTGTTGACATCAGGTCCTTCCTGATTTACTAATTGTTCAAAAAGAGTAAAGCAATTAGTATTTTATGACCCTTATTGCATGAATAAATCCATCCCAAAGGTTTATCCTCTTGTGCTATAATACCCGAAAGGAACAATTTAGTGGGGAAAATAGTTTGAAGGTAATGAAGGAGCCACATGACACAAATGCTTCTTTAAGTTCAAATAGTTGTAGCTATTTCTTTGCCTCTTGAAATAATATGCAATGATTGTCCAGTGCTGCGCCTCCTTCTAGAACTTTTAATAGATTGTTTAGTGCATAATTAGGTATTCTCAGAATGAATATGTAGTTTAAAAGCAATCTTTTAAATTCAAAACTATTAACGGCAATCTTCAGGAATAGCTGTGGGTGGAGGTAAACCAGGCTGCAAATCTGCCATCAGCCACACGGTGGGACTAACATTCCATAAGTCAACCAACAATTTTCATTTCTTTTCAATTATGAAATTGGAGACCAAGTGGCTTTGGTGGAGCATGGCCTTTAATCCCAGCACTCGGGAGGCAGAGGCAGGCGGATCTCTCTGGGTTGGAGGCCAACCTGGTCTACAGAGCCAGTTCCTGGACAGGCTCCAAAACAATACAGAGAAACCCCGTCTTGAAAAACCAAAATAAGAAAGAAGTTGGAGACCAGTTTGGTGTAGAAAATCTGGTGTGAAAGTCTTTTCCCCCCAAAATTAATCTGAACATGAGTAACATGAAGCTCTCAGACTGCCTTTTTGCTATCTGGATAAATAAATTGCAATTTTGTAAGGCTTTATTTAATTTCATTAGAACTCATAGTTCCTAATTCAACCAGGATTGAATTTCCCTCACTAACAGCCCATTCAGTTGACCATCCTTTTATAGTTATAATAGAGACATCACCTCTAGAATCAACCAACCTGTGGAAGGTTTTCCTCTTCTTTCTAAATCCAACAGTTTATCGGGTTTTTTTTTTTTTGTTTGTTTGTTTGTTTGTTTGTTTTGGGTTTTTTTTTTTTTGGTTTTTCCAGACAGGATTTCTCTGTGTCTTTGGAAACTGTCCTGAAACTAGCTCTCATAGATCGGGCTGGTCTCAAACTCACAGAGATACACCTGTCTCTGCCTCCCGAGTACTGGGATTAAAGGTATGTACCACCACTGCCAGGCAAAGCAGTTACATTTTTATTTTTTGGTTTTTCAAGACAGGGTTTCTCTGTGTAGCTTTGGAGCCTATCCTGGCACTCCCTACATAGACGAGGCTGGCCTCAAATTCACAGATATTCGCCTGCCTCTGCCTCCCGAGTGCTTGGACTAAAGGCATCCTCCACCAATGCCCAGCCTCGTTTTCCTTTAATAAGGTGCTTGTCTGACTACCAAATCCTCCCTCATGAAGTGCATTTTTCCATGAAGGACTACATAAGACAATAATAATAACTGCAGCTTTGTCTCCTTTAAATTGCCAATCAGTAGACACTGTGATCATGACTGCAATTTCCCCCGTATAATCTTCATCAAGGACTCCTCTGTGAACGATGTTTCCTTTCCTGGATAACTACTGTGACCCAATAAAGGTCCAACTGTTCCAGTTAGTATAGGTTCCCAATATCCTGTGTGTAATTTAGAAGGACACTAAAGGGGGGAAAATAGTAATATCTTTTGGGCAAGGAATAGCTTGAGTAGCAGCATGTAATGAAAGAACAGATGAATTACCATCTGAAGCTGGCACAAATGTTGCTGTCTCTGGATATAAACTCTCTAATTTTTCTCATTACTTTGTTGTAAGGGCAAGTTAGGTTGTTTCTTCAGGTGTCCAGGTATGCTGGAATTGAACCACTTTGCTGAAATCTGTCATTAAACAGCACAGATTTCACTTTCCTCCTTCCTTTCTTTCTTTGTGTTTATCTGTGGTGTGTGTGTGTGTGTGTGTGTGTGTGTGTGTGTGTGTGTGTGTGTGTGTGTATGCTTTGCTTTAGAGACAGGGTTTCTCTGTGTAGGCTTGGGTGTCCTCAAACTAGCTCTGTACACTAGGCTCTACCTGCCTCTACCTCCCCATTAAAGTCATGTGCCACCACTGCCCCAAAGCATGGGTTTTTGAAGCAGCTAATTTTGCTTTGCCTGTAGGGTTTCACATTTCTACATAACATCAGAAAAACCACAACATTTCTGTCTCTCTCTGAGGGCTGATTAATCATTGGCCATCTTTGACATTACCAAAAGCTAACTGTCTAATAATAATTCTTGAATTTGTCCCTCTTTTACTTCGTTTTCAATAGAATTTTTTACTCTCTCTATGAAATCAGCATAAGACTCAGCATATAATATACCTTGTATAACATTTGAGGCAATTAGCCATATCTTCTACATGATTAATAGTCTATCTTCCTTAAGCTTTTCCAAGTCCCCAAAATTGAATAGGGATCTTCTCCCTTGTTTATATGCCTTTTCAATATTCTCTCAGACTCAGTCTCATGCTTTTTCATCTAGAGTTACTTTTGCCTTTTCATCTAGAGCTACTTTTTCTGGAGACCAGGGACTATAGTCATAAACATCCTGCAAGCTGTCTAGTAGTTGAGATTTTGATACTTGTGCTCTTCCTTTTAAAATGATGCACAAGTTGGGTGTGGTGGAGGATGTTTTTAATCCCAGCCCTCAGGAGGCTGAGGCAGAGGCAGGCAGATTTCTGAGATCAAAGCCAGCCTGATCTACATAGCAAGTTCTAGGATAGTCAAGTCTACACAGGGAAACCTTGTCTGGAAAAACAAAACAGAACAAAAAAGGTACACAAGCTATATGTGAGGCAAAGCCTCCATGATCAGGTTGTCACTTGCAAAGCAAAGCACTGAATTAATCTTTGTAAATACAGCCACAGTATCCACAAATTAGGATTCCAATTTGCCACACAATTTCTGCTATATTCATATGATCTGAAATGGCAATCAAGAAACAGAATTGTGACATCGTGTGAATAATTATGTTTTCTAGATGAGGTTGATATCAAATAAATGTTTTTGCCAAACTAAAAAGTCTCATTTTCTTATACTGGACTAGTTTAATCCAATGTAAAATCAAAATATTTTAATTACTAGGTGTTCTTCAATGAATTTCCTTGCTCTGAATATTCAATTGTGTTTGAAGATTTGAAAATTTCATGATCAATTAGATAATAGGGCTGGAGAGATCATGCAGAATATAATGTGGGTTACTCATAAAGAGAACACAGACTAATGTAAAGAAAATACCATGAAGTAGAAACCTGAGTTTACTTAATATAAATTAGGTAAACACAAAGGATGAGTCAGGAATTGCATAAGGAGAGCGTCTTACCTACAAAGACCAAATTACTGTAATTCTCCAATATCACATGCATGTACAAAGCCCTCTGAACAGAGTCCAGACATTCCCACTTGTCACAAGAGAAGTCCACAGCCACATCCTGGAATGTCAACAGACTCTGTAATGGAAAATTACAGTGACCATGTGCTGCTGACAGAATGCTTTCTTAGATAGAAATGAGACTTAAGGAATTACAGATGCTCTTCTGATGATGATGATGAAGCAAGATAATTATTGAAAGACAAAAGTTTTCTAGAAGTGCTGCAGACATGGTTCATCAGTTACGAACACTGGCTGTTCTTCCAGAGGACCCAAGTTTGGTTCCCAGCACCAACATGGTGCCACACATCAGAATTTAATTCAGTTTGCCTGAGATCCAATCTCTCTTCCGAACTCTACAGGCAAGAGGCAAAACATCACTCACGCAGACATTCAGGCAAATACTTGTGCGGTGGTTTGTACGAGAATGGCCCCTATAGGAGAATAGATTTGAGTACTTGATCACCAAGGAGTAGCACTATTTAAAAGAATTATGAGGTGTGGCCTTATTGAAGGAAGTGTATCACATGGGGTGGGGCAGGGGAACCACATGATGACTTTGATGTTTCAAAAAGCTCCTTCCAAGCCCAGAGTCTCTCACACTTCCTGCTGCCTACAGGTCTGAATGGAGAAGTCTCAGCTTCTTCTCCAGCACTATGTCTGCCTGTCTGCCACCATGGTTCCTGCCATGATGGTGAAGGAAATCTCTGAAGCTGTAAGTCAGCCCCCCAATTAAATGCTTTCTTTATAAGACTTGCTGTGATCAGGGTCTCTTCACAGCAATAGAACACTAAAAACACCCTGACAAGGAAAAGAAAAAGTTACTTTTAGTAGAAGATGCTTTCTAGAACAGTTATCCCTTATGTTGTATTTCCCATCTCTTTGAAGACAAGATAGACATAACGGTCTCATAATCAGGAAAGTTGGAGGGAATACGTCACACATTTGAGGACTAGATACAAGAATGTACCATTGCGAAGAGTATGCTGACATCAAGCAGGGCAGTGTCACATTTTAGATGGAAAAGTTATAATGAGCAAAACTGTGCTTCTAAATTCTACAAATGCCAGTGTAAGGATTCAAGCATTATGCTGACCCCGCCTCCTGACATTGGGCAGGATACACAGTACTTTCTGCTCTCCTGGGGGGGCATTGACCATTTTTGGGGAACCTAAGAAAGCTGGGGTGCTGTCACGTCCTGCGAGTAGCTGGTTGTTTCGTTGCAGTTCAGGCTGTATGGAACTCTCTGGCGCCTCTTAGACCTGGCAAGATGTTGGCAGAGCAGAGTACAGTTAAGTTTAGGAAAAAAATTTTTTTCTTAGGTCCTGGTACTTGAGGGGAGGAGGATTATAAAATGAGGGAGGGGCTTCCCTAGGGGGTCCCAAGATGAGGGAAGGGAGTCCCAGGACCAGGGAAAAGTTGATATTTATTTGGAGTGAGTTTGACCTGTTTGGGTGGGTCCAATTCGGCTCCCTGAAACTTAGAAGAGTCAGTCTTGCTCAAATATGGACTCTAACCCAATGATGCCCACAGCTGGTTCTCACCTGACTCTACCCTAAAATGCTCACTTTGGAGGTCAAGGCCCAGGCTATTGCTGCCTCCCTGACAGAACAAAGAGGTACATTGTAGAAGGCAGAATTGAAGGATGAATTAAATATTAGAGATTTGTTCTTTTAAAACCTTAAGGAGCTTAATTAACATCGGTGCTATGTACAGCGTTCCAAGCAGCATTGTGGGGCTGTTGTTAGGTCTCAAACCTGGGACAAAAGACTAACTGGGGTGTCTCATTAACATACCAAAGCCGACACTGACTGCCAGGATCTGCCAGCCTCCAGCAATCCCTACTGAAAAGTTTCTGCATCCCGATAAGCCTCTCCGCCAGTGCAGCAACCAAATCAGACCAAATCAAATCGAATTAAAAAAAAACACACACACGTTTAACGGATACAGTGTTCCCGGTTGCCTTCCAGCCCCTCAGAGACGAGACGGGAAAAGGAAGATCAGAAAAACCCTGATTTTGTTCTCTGTGGAACAGTTTTAGATACTCTGTGGAAGTGGTCTTCAGCGCCTCTGGGGTAGGGTAGGGGTCATCATTTGGCAGGCTTTCTGAGATGCAGCAGGGTTTAGAGGGAGATGGGGGAGGGGACTTGGGTGGAGCCTCCACCATAACACCCACCTGTTACAGGGTGTGGCTGGCATACCCTGTCCCCTACCATTAATGTCTCTGCGCCCTTTCCTATGTAACCCGGCCGTCTTGGTTACGCTGGTCCTTTTTTATCCTTCTTACCCCTTGCCTCCCTCCTGCCCCCCTTGCCTCTAGGTCACATGACTCGCCCTACCGCCACCCCTGCTCTCATCGCCTGACTCGGAGTAATGTCCACTCTGGACTCTCCCAGATTTCTCTGCCTCTGACTATGCTCTCCCTTTTATTCACAATGAACCTCCTCCACCTAGAAGCCGTTCATGCCCGCCTTTCTTATTTCTTTTTTAAAATCCACCTTCCTTTCTGTTTTCATTCAGTCATTTCATGAGAATGTTTCGACAACCGTGAAGAAGAAAAGTCAGCATCAGACAGCATTAACATGACATTATTTTTTCTAAAATTGATAGAGAACAATTTCGGAAATCCCATATGCTGGGTTTTACAGAATAGTTAGTAAGAAAAAAAAAATTTGTCCAAAAAAATGGCCTATATGGCAACGCAATCAGACGAAGCAGAAAGGTTTTCTGTGACTGAAGTGAATGTATTAAGTCAGATGAGAATTATACCAACTCGTCGTTAATTTGGAATATGCTATTTTATTGCTCATGAGGTTGGCTCATTTAAAAATTTGAAACTTGCCGGGCGTTGGTGGCTCACGCCTTTAATCCCAGCACTCGGGAGGCAGAGGCAGGCGGATCTCTGTGAGTTCGAGGCCAGGCTGGACCGACAGCCTCCAAAACAATACAGAGAAACCCTGTCTCGGAAAACCAAAAAATAAAAAATAAAAATTTGAAACTTGTAACTTCATTATTTGAGCTCAATAATCTAGCATGGCTTTCGGTTACACAGAATAGTATCCTTTATGGGTTCTTCCTTTATTCTTCACAAAACAGAACACGCCAGATCACACACTGGCTCCATCACGAAAGTGTCCCAGAAATGTAACCCTGGAGATTACCTCTCTTCAGAGTTTCTACGTGTGAAATACAGTATCACCAGGGAAAGGAAAACAATGAGGGAGCCATGCTTCTCCTAAAGAAGGGAAGAGAGAAAGGTCATCAAGAGGGACCTTGGTTTCTGCTTGTTTGCTTTTCGAGACAGGGTTTCTCTGTAGCTTTGGAGGCTGTCCTGGAACTAGCTCTTGTAGACCAGGCTGACCTCGAACTCACAGAGATCCTCCTGCCTCTGCCTCCCGAAAGCTGGGATAAAAGGCGTGCGCCACCACCACCCGCCTCTTCTTGTTGGTATTTCTATAATCAAAATTGAATAGCAAACAGTACAAAGCTGGATATGATGGTATATGCTTTTCATCTCTGAACCTGGATCCTTTGGAAATGCAATCAGTACTCTTAACTGCTGAGCCATCTCTCCAGCTCCAAGATGTCTTCTTGATTTCTGTTTATTCATTTTATTTTTGTTTACTTTTTATTTATTTATCTTATTTATTTGTTTATTTTTGGTTTTTCAAGACAGGGTTTCTCTGTATTGTTATGGAGCCTGTCCTGGAACTCCATTGGTAGACCAAGCTGGCCTTGAACTCACAGAGATTCACCTGCCTCTGCCTCCCCAGTGCTGGGACTAAAGGCATGTGCCACCAACGCTCAGCTTTGATTTACTTTTTAAAGATTGATTTATTTACTATGTATACAGTGTTCTTCCTCCATGCCAGAAAAGGGTACAGATCTCATCGTAAGATGGTTGTGAGCTACCATGTGGTTGCTGGGAATTGAACTCAGGTCCTCTGGAAGAGCCGCTAATGCTCTCAACCTCTGAGCCACCTCTCCAGCCCCAGAATTATTCATAAGATGATTTCTAATTTTATCCTAATGTATAGGGTGTTTTTAAACTGTAAAAACAGTGTGGTATGACAACTTCTCACAGCATGCATGCATACATACTGTGTTTTCCTGTTTCTAAGATGTAACATTAAGAAGTCATTGGTGGTGTTGTGCCCAAATCATAAGGATCCCCAAAGATCAGGGAGACAAACCACCGATGCGAATGCACAAGGTTTATTGATTATTCTATCCTTCCACTCGGAAGGGACCTGTCTAGCAGGTTGACACAGCAGCCTCCAGAGGGGGTAAAGTTCCCTGACTACTGCTAGGTTTTAAAGACAAAAGTTACAGGAATGCATCAGTAGGTATGGGTTGGTTTCTGATGGGCTGACATTTGGGGAACAATCAAGAGATTTTTCAAAGTCATGTTTTTGGCTTGTATACCTGTGTACCCATTTTTCTCATAGGTTGGCACTGGGAGGGAACATTCTGTGGTTTCTATGGCTTGCAAGTTGTCTATTGTACTAATATTTTTCAGAATTGAATCTCCTGGAGACTACAGGGGAGTTTCTTTTGTGGTCAAACAGTCCCCAGGATCCAAGTACCTAGAAGGCTAGGGGGGTTTGGAGTTCCTTTGTGTCTAGTTTTGACCTTAGGCCTGTTGCATACAAGGTAGCCTCTAGGAGCGAAGGCTGGGGGAAGGGTTGATCTGGAGTTTTGGCTCTTCAGGTGGCACAGGCCTTTTTAATTCCGGGTCTCAGGAGGCAGAAGCAGATGGATGTCTGTGAGTTCAAGGCTAGAATCTTCCTCAAAATGAGTTCCAAGACAGCTAGACCTGTAACACAGAGAAACCTTGTCTCAAAACAAAAAAACAAAACAAAACAAAACCCCCACCACCATCAATGAAAAAGAACACAGAATAAAAAGACACATTTCTGAGTGCTGAGTTTACTTCATACATTTGAGCTGGAAAATTAATGCAGAGTAAAATGTTTTTTTTAATTTTTTGGGGGGGGACAAGGTTTCTCTGTGTAGCTTTGGAGCCTGTCCTGGAACTCACTTTATAGACCAGGCTTGACCTTGAACTCACAGAGATCTGCCTGCCTCTGCCTCTTGAGTGATGGGGTTAAAGGCATGTGCCACCACCGCCCGGCTGCGAAGTAGAATGTTAACCTTACATAATAAACGTTGGTAAATACTTTGCTTAGTAAATGTTACTGTCTACAACATAATTTCAAAGATTGCTTACATATACTTTCTTTTTTTGTTTTTCGAGACAGGGTTTCTATGTATTGTTTTGGAGGCTGTCCTGGAACTCGCTCTGTTGACCAGGCTGGCCTCGAACTCACAGAGATCCGCCTGCCTCTGCCTCCCGAGTGCTGGGACTAAAGGTGTGGGCCACCAATGCCCGGCTTTACATATACTTTCTGAATCAGTCAAATCTGTAGGGGCTCCTTAAGTGACTAATATCTAAAAATCCCTCTGGGTATGCCTAGTCCCTAGGGCAAAGGCCACTTTCTTGAATATGAAGTGGTAAAATAGGGGACTTTAAAAAGCATGGAAGAATTTAAATTCCAGAAGCTTTGCAGTTGCCACAATGGCCAGGAGAACCCCATTTGCAGCTAGCAGATAATGCAAGTCCTCTGCCAGCTCATTCTTTTGCAATCCAGACGAGCACCAGTTCACAAAGCCTAAATTTAAGGACAGGGTCCGGACACTCACAGCAGAACTTCAGAGCCAGGGGCTGCTGTCCAGTTCTGAGATGTCATCTGACCCAGACCTGTGCCGACCTGTTAAGAGCTGCCACCGGCTCTGTGACTTCATGTGTCTCTGTAGGTCCCTCTGGCTCCTGCAATCTTTTTGCTTCCTCTGCTTCCTGCGCCTTGAGGAGTTGGTTTTGGTGGGGACATCTCATTTAGGGCTGAAGGTTCCAAGGTCTCTCACTCTCTCTGTACATTAGCTGTGATGCACATACAACTTGTAGGGAAAATACTGACAGGGTTAGATAAATAAACAATCACTTCTTACATACTTATATCATTTCTTTTCTTCTTTAATGTTTGACTGATTTCTTGAGGGTTTTTTTTTTTTTTTGACAGTTAGGACCTTGAGTTGAGCCCCATCATTATTATAATTTCTGATTGCTACGAATTTCTGTTGCTGTCCTGGAACTTGCTCTGTAGACCAGGCTGACCTCAACCTAATAGAAATCCGTCTGCCTGTCTGCCTCTGCCTTCCCAGTGCTATTGAGGGCCTTTAATGACAACTCTACGGCCACTGTGTGGTATAATCTTTTTTTTTTTTTTTTTCCGAGACAGGGTTTCTCTGTGGCTTAGGAGGCTGTCCTGGAAACTAGCCCTTGTAGACCAGGCTGGTCTCGAACTCACAGAGAGATCCGTCTGCCTCTGCCTCCCGAGTGCTGGGACTAAGGGCGAGCACCACCACCGCCCGACAGCATGGTATGATCTTATGAATACCCTATTTTAAAGTTTTTCATGACACATTTTCATGCAGGGGTCATTCATGACGAAGAGGTAAGGCTGTGGCCACCTTCCTCTGCAGCAGATCTCAGGAACCCCTTGACAAAGGGCAGTTCACATAAGCAGGAACCCGTCTCAGGGAGGGGCTCTACTACTGTCCTGGGGACCGAATATGCCTCCCGGACTCTACATATCTGAATGAACAGAGACAGCCAACCTACCTGCAGAGAAGATATTTTGCCCAGGCAGCAGATTTCCCAAAAGCCACTGAAGAGGGGAGGGACTTGTAGCATCAGAACCAGGAATGTCACTAACTTTCAGGGGCGTGGGAGCGTGGTCAACGGACATTGGCTGTTTTCAGGAGGACCGGAAACTGATTAGGGCAGAGGAAGTGGGTGCTGGTTGGGAGGTCAGACGGCATCATGGGTGGGGTCAGAGGTGACACTAATACCCAGAGGGCGGGACCGGAAATTCCGTCATTTCTTGCTTCATCTGAGAGAGCCACGTGCTTCTGGACCGTTGGCAGAGGACTGGGACTGGGGTCTCACGGTAAATTTACGTGGGTGCCCGGTGGGGCGGCCTGGGAGGCCTGGGAAAGTCAGCGTCAGCAGCAGCGCAGTGGCGGGAACCGCAGCCCGGCGGCCCTGGAACCTCCCAGGTCAGAGGAGCCGCGGGGCTGGGACCCGGGAGGGAGGGGACGGGGTGCGAGCGGTTTCTCTGCTCTTCAACCGAAAGCCAGCTCCCAAATTCTGATGTGGGTGTCTTCCCTTGTCGGTACATTTTAGACCATATGAACTGGACTAATAACGATTTTTTTTCATTCATCTTCTCTTTGTCAGGGTGTTTTTGTTTGTTTGTTTTGCCGAAGAATAATCTGATAGAGGACTTGGGTTATCTGTTGTTTGCAAGCAAGATTCCCTTGTCCATTGCTGCGCTTGCAAAGCTTCTGGACTTTAAATTCATTCATGTTTTCTAATTCCCCTGTTTTACCACTTCATAGTCAAGAAAATGACTTTTGCCCTAGGGACTAGGCATCCCCAGGGAGGTTTTTAGATATTAGTCACTTAAGTTACCACTGAATGAATCAGAAAGTATATGTTAGCAAGCTTTTCACTTAAGTTGTGAACATTAACACTTACTAACAAAAATATTTATCAACATGTACTAAGTAAGGTTAACATTTTACTGTGCACTAATTTTCCAGCTGAGAAGTATTCAATCTAGAATGTAAATTCCGCATTCTGAAATGTGTCTTCATATGCTTTGTTCAAAATGTTTTTGAGCAGGAAGAAACAGGAACTCGCCCTCTTGTCTGGTGAGAGCCTAAGAAGATGAGGTGTGGCTATGGCTTGCTCCATATCTCTCAGCATTTTCCTGTGTCTGACTCCACGTCTTTATCATTAAGATCAATTAAAAACTCCTGCTGAGCAGTGGTGGTACACGCCTTTAATCCCAGAACCTAGGAGGCAGAAGCTGGCAAATCTCTGTGTGTTTGAGGCCAGCCTGGTCTAAAAAGTGAATTCCAGTGTTGTACCCAAATTCTGAACCCCCAAATCACCAAGAGATCCATTTCGATGCAAAAGCAAAAAGTCTTTTATTGTAGCTTAACATGCTAATCCCATTAGCTTGGACCTTTCATCCATCCACCACATGGGACTGCTGGAGAAAAGACCCCGAGGAACCACGAGGCAGGGAATATATCCGACAGCATACGGGGAGTGTCTAGGGGTACGCAACAGTCTCGGGATTGGCACACTTCCAGGCTTGGATGACCTGCCCTGTGTTGATTGGTCAACTGGTTGTTATGGCCCATAGGCCCTCCCAGGGCAGTTGCGATGCTCTGCATGGCACTGTTGTCCACTTGTACATAAAGCACAGCCCTGCCAGCTAACTTGTGATTGGTATCTGACCTAGTGACCAGGGCAGGAGGGGGCGAGGTCAGGAGAGCACATGTTAGCATGTCATGGCTGCTGTAATGGGGTGAGGGGGTGGAGGGTAGCACAGGGGCCTGGTCCCTTCACCAGAATGGCCCCGGGCTGTTACACAGAAACCCTGTCTTGAATAAACAAAAAAACAAAAAAAAAAGACTCCATTTACAAATAGGAACTATTTTGCCATTTCCTCAGATTCGTTTGATACAGGGCCTCCTTATGTATTCTCTCGGGCCTGGCCTTGATCTCACTGTGTAGACCTGGCTGGCATGGAATCTAAGCAGTTCACTTGTCTCTGACTCTGGACGGGTTGCATTAAAGGCATTCTCACTATGCCTGGATCCTCTATGGAGGCTGTCCTGGAACTCGATCTGTAGACCAGGCTGGCCTCAAACTCACAAACATGCCTCTGCCTCCCAAGTGCTGGGACTAAGGGCGTGGGCCACCAACACCCGGCTTTCAATGGGTTTTCTTAAAATTATTCTAGCCAGGGTGAGAAGCACTAAGAGTTGGTTTTGAATTTGCAGTTTCATAACTAAGGATGATAAGAACATGTGTATTTTGGGGGTGCTTGTAAAGATGCCTCTGCTCTTTTTTAACTTCTACTTGTTTTCACTGAGGTATACATTTCCCCCACTCTCCTTCCCTCTTCTCTCCCCTTCCACCCTCCTCCCAGACCCCCACGTTCCCAATTCACTAGGGAGATCTTCTCTTTTTCCCTTCCTCGACATATCCATCTAGGGTTGTGGTCTGCAGGCTGGGATTTACTATGTTACTCCTACCTATACAAGAGCATGGGAGATCTTTACATTTTTTTCCCATGACAGGGTTTCTCTGTGGCTTTGGATGCTGTCCTGGAACTAGCTCTTGTAGACCAGGCTGGTCTCGAACTCACAGTGATCTGCCTGCCTCTGCCTCCTGACTGCTGGGACTAAAGGCGTGTGTCACCACCACCCAGCTGATCAGTTTTTGATCGCTTTTTGAAGTCATCTTCAAGTTCTTTCTTCAAAGACTAAAGTTCTTGTCATACAGGTCTTTCTCTTGTTTGGTTAGAGTTACCCCAAGATACATTATTTGTACCTATGGTAAAGGGTGATGTTTCTCGGATTTCTTTCTCAGCCCAGTTATCTGTATATAGGAGGGCTACTGATTTTTTTTTTTTGAGCTAATCTTGTATCCTGCCAAATTACTGAAGGTGTTAGTTGTAGGAGTTCCCTGATAGAATTTTTGCAGTCACTTATGTATACTATCATAAGTTTTACTTCTTTTCCAATTTGTATCGTCTTGATCTCCTTTTGTTGTCTTATTGCTCTATCTAGAACTTCAAGTACTATATTAAGTAGATAGATGGATAGTCTTGTCTTGTTCCTGATTTCAGCAACATCAATTTGAGTTTCTCTCCATTTAGTTTGATGTTGACTGCTGACATGCTGTATATTGCCTTTATTATGTTTAGGTATGTTCCTTGTATTCCTACTCTACGACCTTTATCATGAAAGGGTGTTTAATTCTGTTGAAGGCTTTTTCAGCATCTAAGGAGTAATCAAGTCATTCTTTTCTTTTAGTTTGTTCATATGGTGAATTATATTGATGGATTTTCATATGTTGAACCATCCCTGCATTTCTGGGATGAAGCCTACTTGATCATGGTGGATGATTTTTTTCTGATGTGTTCTTGGATCCAGGTTGCCAGTATTTCACTGAGTATTTTTGCATCAATGTTCTTGAGAGAGATTTGTCTATAATTCCCTTTTTTAGTTTTGTCTTTATTTGGTTTGAATGTCAAGGTAAATGTAGCCTCTTAAAAGAGTTTGGCAATGCCCCTTTTGTTTATGTTTTGTGGAACAATTTGAGAATTGGTATTAGTTTTTCTTTGAAATTCTGATAGAATTCTCTCCTTAAACCCTCTGGTTCTGTCTTTTTTTTATTGTTATTGTTTTTGGTAGACTTGATGACTGTTTCTATTTCCTTGGCAATTATAGGTCTATTTAATTTGCTTATTTGGTCTTGATTTAATTTTGGTATGTCATACTTATCCAGAAAAATTTCCATTTCCTTTTAGCTTTCCAATTTTGTGGAGTACAGGTTTTTGAAGTATGACCTGATGATTCTCTGGATTTCCTAAGTATCTGTTACTATATCCCCATTTTCATTTCTGATTTCTTTAATTTGGATAGTCTCTCTCTGCCTTTTGGTTAATTTGGATAAAGGTTTGTCTATTTTGTTGATTTTTTTTTTTTTGAAGAACCAACTCTTGGTCTCATTCATTCTTTGTATTGTTTTCCATTTTGTTGATTTCAGCTCACAACTACCTGTGACTCTAAGACCTGACACCCTCACACAGACATATATGCAGGCAAAACACTGATGGATATAAAATAAAAATAAAACAATAACATAGCCTTTAATAATGTCATTTTCTGTTAGAGAATGTGGAACTTTGATCCCAAGCACTTTCTTTTGTTTTTTCCTGATTGCCTTAGAATTTTCCTCATTGAAGTCATCTGCCTTAGTTTTTAGACTTATTCCTAGATCTTTATGAAGCAAACCTGTATGGTTGATTCTGTCATTTATTTCTCAAATTGTCATTATTGATAAGTAGGAAAAGCAGTGATTTGTGTGTATATGTTTTGTATGTTTCAGTTATACTTAAAGTATTTATCAAGTCTATGGCATTCCCATGGTATCTGTGTGGCCCTGCATGTGTGACTTCATGATCATTTAAATGGACTTTGAAATCTTCCTTTCCTACCTGATTAATCTTTTAACTGTTGTCTTATTCAGATTTCTCCAGTCCACTCTTGTGTCTCTTGATTCATTAAAACTGGAGAGCACAAGCATCTTCCCCTCCTCACAGCTTTCCTGCTAACGCTGCTCATTTTTCCTCTGCACTGAACTGTAGGTCAATGTGTGACACACATGATCTTTTCTCCCTAATATTCTTATAGGTTAAATTACTACTTCCTTCCCGCTAGAATTAGTGTTTGATCCAAAAAAAACTTGAGGAAAGAGATCTTTTGCTCATCTAGATCTAACACAGAAATGTCTTATTTCCTGTGTTCTCATGAATAATTTCTCTCCTCCCCCCACAAGATAATGTTTCTCTGTCGCTTTGGAGGCTGTCCTGGAACTAGCTCTTGTAGACCAGAGTAGCCTCAAACTCACAGAGATCCTCCTGCCTCTGCCTCCCGAGTGCTGGGATTAAAGGCATGCGCCACCACTGCCCGGCTCTATAATTTTTTTATGTATACTTTGCCCCTGGTTATAATCTGCACTACTGCATAAGTGTCATTACCTGTGTTGTTACCTAACTTTCTTCAGGTGAACTTCCTTGTCTGAGAAAACTTGAGAGCCAATATTTCTTCTGAGTGCAAAGCTATAGTCTGCAGTTATTTCCTTTTACCACTTTAAATATCCACCCCCCAGCTTGTAGGGATGGTGACAAAACTTCTGGCATCTTTCTGGTGTTTCAGTCTTTTTATGGGTTTGTGTCACTGTCCATAACAGTTGCATTAATTTTAGGTTCATGTTTTTTACACTTTGATGTGAAATGTCGAGCAGAGTTCACATGTTTGTTCCTGAGACAGAAACTCCGAGAAGAGCAACAGCAGAAATGGAGGATTCTTCTGTAAATGCACCCCAGGTCAGTGTCATGTCCACATTTGTTTTTATTATTCAATCATGTGAGCCTTTATTTCTCTGCCTCTGGTAATGCTATCTAACGTGTTTATTTCTTATGATACCTTTTTCTTCTCTGGTAATCAAAAACTTCTAGGAAACTTATCTTTTAATAAGTATCATAATTCATCTTCATCACAAGACTGTGTAATGCCTTAGGTCTCTTTTGTCTAAGAAAGCATTCTGTCAGCAGCACATGGTGACTGTAATTTTCCATTACAGGGTCTGCTGACATTCAGGGATGTGACTGTGGACTTCTCCCAGGAGGAATGGGAATGTCTAGACTTTGCTCAGAGGGCTTTGTACATAGATGTGATGTTGGAGAATTACAGCAACCTGGTCTTTGTGGGTGAGAATGCTCTCCTTATACAATTCCTGACTCATCCTTTATATTTACCTACTTTGTATATAGGCAGATTCAGATTTCTAAGTACTTCATGGGTATTTCCTTTGCATTGGTCTGTGTTCTCTTTAAAGATTAAACCAGGGCCATGCAGTGGTGGCGCACACCTTTAATCCCAGCACTCAGGAGGCAGAGGCAGGAGGATCTCTGTGAGTCTGAGACCAGCCTGGTCTACAAGAGCTAGTTCCAGGACAGCTTCCAAAGCCACAGAGAAACCCTATCTTGAAAAAAAAAAAAAGCAACAAGAAAAAGCAACTCGGGCTATATTCTGCATGACCTCTCCAGCCCTATTATCTACTTTATAATGGAAACATCAAAGTTCAAAAACAATTGGATATTCAGAACAAGAAAATGCATTGTATGACACTTAGTAATTAAAATATTTTGATTTTGCTGGGCAGTGGTAGCTCAAGCCTTTAATCCCAGTACTGTTTTACAACAGGCTTCAAAGCTACACAGAGAAACCCTGTCTCAAAAAAACAAAAGAAAAAAAAAAACAAAAAACAAAAGTTTTTGATTTCACATTGATTACACTAGTCAAGTATTTTGATAAGAAAAAGAGACTTTAAAACAGGGTATGGTTGATAATGAACAAGCTTTTGTCTTAAATGGAAATCTATATTTAGGCTTGGCAGTGCATGGCTTTAATTTCAGTACCAAGGAGGTTAAAGCGATATGAGGTGGTTCCTTCCAAGTTGCATAGTGACTTCGTAGTCAACCAAGTCTCCACAGTATGACTGTCACATTTGTTGTTTTATTTTTGAGACTGAGCTTCTCTGTGTAGCCCTGGCTGTCCTGGAACTTGCTCTGTAGACCAGGCTGGCCTCAAACTCCAAGAAATCTACCTGCCTGTAAAACATTATACATGTGATCTTTCAGGGAACTCCTTTCCAAAAGGGAATTGTTTTCTTCATCACTAAGTAGTCATGCCTACTGTAAAACATGCAGATTCTATAGAAGGGGTTGGCTGTTAGCAGTCCTCACTTATGATGGCTATCGGGTTGGAGGTTCTTCTGAGTATCCATACAAAGATAATGAACCCTCAAAGCCTCTGCAAGGATTCTTGTCTTAAAGAACTTATGATGATGACATGTTATTGAGTTTATTACTCATGAATCAATCCTTATTATGCCTAATTGTGCTAATTTTCCAGAGAACCATCGAGACTCAAAGCATATTGTCCATCATCATGTGACTACCCAAGAGAAGTCTTATAACTGTAATGAGCTCGGCAAAAGTCTTCATGATTCCTCCCAGTGTACACCTCATGACACAAGTGATTCTGCAGAAAACTACAAAAACTGCTCATGTGGTAGCCACATGGATGCCTCTACTGAATCATCACACTCAGATAGTCATAAGAGCATGCCCACTAGACAAAATCCTTGCGAACATAAAGACCATGGCGATTCTTTACATTTGTATCCCACCATTAGTCAACCTGAAATAATCCATACTGGAAAGAATGAGCACAAAAACTCAGAGGGTGATACATCTCTTGATTCTAAACTTAAACCTGTGCTACATCAGATCTGTAGTGAAGGGAAGCCATACCAATGCGGGAAGTGTAGGAAATGCTTCTGGACCCATGCAGGCCTCAGTAGACATGAGACAAGTCACACTGGAGAGAGATCCTACAAGTGTAGCGAATGTGGTTTGTGCTTTTCTAATTCAAGTGCTTTCAAAAGGCATCATTACAGAAGCCACTCTGCAGAGAAACCTTACCAATGTAACAAGTGTGGGAAAACCTTCTTTTGCTATTCATACCTTAGAAAGCATCAGAAAATTCTTGGGATGAGGCCTTACGAATGTAAGCAATGTTGTAGTTCCTTCTGTACTTTGTCACGCCTTGAAAACCATTACAGAACCCATAGAGGAGAGAAAACTTACAAATGTAGTGAATGTGGCAAATCCCTTTGCAACTCCAAAAGCCTGAAAAGACATCAGAGTGTTCATACTGAAGAGAAAGCTTATGAGGATAAAGAATGTGGAAAGGGCTTTTATGGGTTGTGTCAGGTTAAAAACCATTACAGAACCCCTCACACATGTGATGACCGTGGCAAATGCTGTAGCCTACTGAAACGTCTAAGAACCCACCAGAAAGTTCATGAAGCCGGGGGACCTTACAAATGTAGCGAGTGTGACAAATCCTTTGTCAAGAAATGTAATCTTAGAATCCATCAGAGAATTCACATGGGAGAGGAATCTTACAAATGTGGTGAATGTGAAAAAACTTTTGTCTATAAAAGCAACCTTGCAAAACATCAGAACATTCATATGGGAGAGAGACCTCACAAATGTGGTGAATTTGACAAATCCTTCACCCAAAAAGTCCATTTTAGAACTCATCAGAGAATACATACAGGAGACAAACTTTACAAATGTAGTCAATGTGAGAAATCGTTTAGCAAGAAAGTTCATCTTAGAACTCATGAGAAAGTTCACACAGACGAGAAGCCTTACAAATGTAGTGACTGTGAAAAAGTCTTTAAATATGTCTCTTGTCTTAGAAGACATCAAAGAATACATACGGGAGAGAGGCCTTTCAAGTGTAATGATTGTGGGAAATGCTTTAGTCAAAAGATATACCTAAGCACCCATCAGAGAATTCACACAGGAGAGAAACCTTACAAATGTAATGAGTGTGGCAAATCCTTTGTTCAGAAAGGCAACTTTATAAGACACCTGAAAATCCATACAAGAGAGAAGTCTTACAACTGTAGTGAATGTGGCAAAGTCTTTACCCATATCTCTCGTCTCACAAAACACAGTAGAATCCATTTTAGGGTAACAGATTTCCAGAGTAAATGATGTCACACATGCTTTATGCAGAGTTTTCTAATGAAAAACCCAGCAGCTTTCTCCGAAGAGTATTACGAGCATGAGATACCTGTGATAGCCTTTGTGGAATGTCTGAATCCTAGAAAACATCAGGAGATTATTCTGAGGAAAACTCTGAATATTTGAAACTGGAGGAAAACTTGTCATGAAGTTATCAACTTCAAAAACTTCCGTGATGAAGACAAAATTGAGAAGCCTGAGGATATTCCGTCCTGAAGGGAGCCAATTCAGAGAGGAAATAAGTACCTCTAAATTTCTTCAGGAAATCCCTGAATTTGAACAGATTCAGTAGGTGTAACTCCTTTGAAGAAACTCGATCACTCATGGTGCCTCGAAGTGACTAACCAACTGAGCCACAAAAAAAAAAAAAAAAAAAAAAAAAAAATTCACTGCGACTGTCCCCATCTGACCTGCAGGGATGCAAGCAGGCAAAACACTATACATAAGAAATAAATAAATAAATCTTTAAAAAAAATGCAGTCTAACTTGTGACATGCCTGCAGGCTTGCAGTATGCTTCAACTTTCTAACTAGATGAGATGGATTCCATTAAAGGCAAATTGTTGTGATGTCAGCTTTTTGAGTAGCAGCCCCCTCCCCAAATTCCTGTATGTGACCCCAGTATTGCTCATTGGTCACCAAGTTGGACCTCGGTGCTATCCATACTCTCTCTGTTTTTCAAGACAGGGTTTCTTTGTGTAGCCTGTCCTGGAACTGTCCTGCTGTTAGCTTTCCAAAATTAGGCTCATGAAAGTGTACATGTAAACACCTGGTACTCCATGCTAGAATCTGAGAAATATATTTGAGCCAACTAGTAAAGATTTAACTCTGGTGAGCAGTGAAGATGGCAGACATATGGGACTTGGCTTGCCTTAAAATTGGTGCTCTTGTCACAGCAATTGACAACTGTTACCTGTTTTGTCTTCGGAAAATTGCTGCTCATATCACTCTTGGTTAGGAGAGGCAGTGTGGACTTTCCAAACTTCAAAGATCATCATTTTTGCATTATCTTTAAAATTGTTTGGTCAGGGTTCCACTGTGTAACCTGGTTCTCTGCCCCTTATGTAGCAGTGTATCTAATAGATCACAAGAATTTTCTTGATCATGTTGACTCTCCATCACATTTTATCCAGAATTCCTTTGGTTGTCTTTTCATAACAATACTCTGCGGTTTGCATTGGAATAATGCAATTTTGTTTGTTTGTTCCCAGTGCACCTCTGGCCATCCTGGAACTCACTCTGTAGACCAGTCTGGTCTAGGCCTCACAGAGGTCTGCCTGCCTCTGCCTCCTAAGCTGGGCTTGGTAGGACACACCAGTAATCACAGTATATGGGTGGCATAGTAAGGCAGATCTCTATAAGTTCAAGGCCAACGTTTGAAGTGTTAATCTAATTAATCTTAGCAATAAAAAAATCAGGAATCAAATCTTGGGGTAAAAACCTGGAAGGTCAGAGGACAAGGAGCAGCCACCATTGGCTTCCTACCTCTCATTCCTCCATCAAAGAAAAAAAGAAAAAAGGGCCAACATCATCTCTCCACCAAAACATCATTTCCTATCTGTCTGTACAGTCCTTCAGACCTCTATGGTTAACCCCCTGACTGACTCCAAGCAAGCTTTATTTGTAAGAACACATACAAAATATCACACAACAAGCTGGTCTACAAATCAAGTTCCATGGCAGGCAGATCAATTATATGATCCTGCCAATAAATAAAAAAGCAAATAAATAAATGAATAATAAAAAATTTAAGCAATGTAAAGCATTGATTATTGTCATGAAGGAGACAGACAGCAAAAGGTAAGTAGAAAAAACCCTGCATTTTTGCATGAAATGTGATGAACTATATACTTTCACCAGTCAACATGCTCAAGACAATCCTTAGTGATCTGCCAGACATGAGACAATAAAATATGAGAGCTGGGCTACAGAGTGCAATCCTGACTCAAAATTAAAAAAGACAAGGCAAGAACTGGTTGCCACTGAGTATCCTAGCCTAGTGTGATATGAACACTAATTCTGAGAAGTAGACAAATGCCATGAGAGCAACGGTTTTAGGGCAAGATCAAGCCACACATGCTTGTCATCTGCATGCTAGGGAGCTTTGCTATTCTAAGTCTATTCTAATTCTACTGTTCCATACATTTCCCAGGGATTGGAGCAAGGAGCTTTAGGTATTTAAATATCCACTTTGCTGAGACTACCTTTGGAAACCAAATAGGCTATTCTAATGTAGCCCACAGAGCACATGAGACCCCAGTCACTAATATACAAGGACATGTTCTATCCTCTGCAGGTACTAGACATCAGTATATTTCTGCGAGCACCAATCACATTTCAAAGTTTAAGAATTTGAGAATGGAGAGGATTTTGAGCTCCGTTGGAGATGTGAGTTAAGACAGTTACATTCAATCATCAAAAGAAAAAGAAGATACTGAAATCAAACAGTTTAGAAAACAGTACAATTCTGAGTGGTAGCGGTGCATGCCTTTAATCCCAGCACTGGAGAGGCAGAGGCGGGTCGATCTCTTGAGTTTGAGCCCAGCCTGCTCTGTTGTAGAATATCATCTTAAGGGGTGTTACATTTGTTTATGCTCTGGAACATTTGTTTAACCACATAAAGGTGTGTTGCTTTTGTTTATGCTGTATTCAACTCTGTGAAGCTGTGATTATTTGCCTCTCTAAAACACCTGATGGTCTAAGAAAACGATAAATGGCCAATAGAGAGGCAGGAGAAAGTAGAGACTGGGCTGGCAGGCAGAGAGAATAAACAGGAGGAGAAATCTGGGAGGAGAGAAGAGAAAGGAGCAAGATAGAACAATGAGGGGCCAGGCATCCGACTACACAGGAAAGCATGGAGTAAGAGTGAAAGATATACAGAAGTAAGAAAAGAAAAAAAGGCCAGAGGCAAAAAAGGCAGTTGGGATAATAAAAGCTGGCTAGAAAATAAGTCAAGCTAAGGTTAGTCATTTATAAGTAATAATAAGCCTCCGTGTGTGATTTATTTGGGATCTGGGTGGCAAAACCACCCTCCCCTCCCCCACCACCAGAGAGCCAAAAGAGTAAAGAGCAAAGAATAAGAAACAAATAAATACATGCCAGGTGTTGGTGGTGTACGCCTTTAGTCCCAGCATTCAGGAGGCAGAGGCAGGCCGATCTCTGTGAGTTCTAGGCCAGCCTGGTCGACAGAGTGAGTTCCAGGACAGCCTCCAAAACAATACAGAGAAACCCTGTCTCGAAAAACCAAAACCAAACAAAAACCAAATACACTGGTTTACAGGAAAAAAACAAACACATCAAGAGCAGGGTGGTGGTATCGCACGCCTTTAATGCTTTTAATCCCAGTGCTCAGGAAGCAGAGTCAGATGGATCTCTGTGAGTTCGAGGTCAGCCTGGTCTACAGAGTGAGTTCCAGGACAGCCTCCAAAGCTACAGAGAAATGAATAAATAAATAAAAAACCACATCAGGAGAAGCAGAGAATTAAAAGGCTTATAGGGTTTCAATATGTAGCATTTCCAGAAGAAATGTAAATGAGACTGACCTGACTTGGGTGTCATTATCTCAACAAGCAGTCCCTTCTATTGTTAGATCCTAGATAACAGCAGAAACTCCATTTTGTCCCAGTCTGTCATTCTGCCCTGAGCTGCTACCTGGTGCTAGGATTTCAATGCAATGGTAATACTAATATATCTAGTATTTATCTTTGGTAAATCATAATTCATGTAATCTTCAAGGAATAAGACTTGGATCATCTGTCCCAGGTCAAACATAAAAACTTGCAAATTAGCCAGGTGGTGGTGCTGCCCAGCACTCTTGAGGCAGAGGCAGGTGGATTTCTGTGAGTTCAAGGCCAGCCTGTTCTACAAAGCAAATGCCACGATACACAGAGAAACCCTGTCTCGAAAAAACCAAACAAACAAGAAAAAACTTTCAGATTTAATAGTTTTCTTTAAGTTCCTGAATTGTAACCTCTGTCTCTAGTCTACATCTCAGCAAGTTTTTCAGTTGGCTGATGAATACACTATCCAGGGAGCACCTGCCAACCATAAGTTGCTGAGCTTTGGATTTGCTGTAAACAGATGTGAACCAGTCCACCTGATAGAATTGCTCCCAATTGCTTCACCTGGATCAGTCAATCTGATGCTTTAGATAAATGTCCATTGTTCAGCCTTTGTTAAGGAGAACATCAAACCATACCAAACAACAACAACAACAAAAAACACCAAAAAAAAAAGAAAACACAAACACTAGGGTCAACCCAGGAGAAAGAACATGGAGACATAGTTTTAGTGGGAATCCAACTTACTGCAGCCACAAGGCAATTTAGCACACAGCTTCTAGAAAAACCAGAGGGGGGGAAACATGGGGTGCATGATTTTTTTTTTTTTGAGACAGAGTTTCTCTGTATTGTTTTCGAGACTGTCCTGGAACTAGCTCTTGTAGATCAGGCTAGTCTGGAATTCACAGAGATCCACCTGCCTCTGCCTCCTGAGTGCTGGGACTAAAGGCATGTGCCACCAATGCCCGGCTTAGGGGTGCATGATTTTTATAGGGCACTCAGGAAGCAGAGGCAGGCATGTGAGTGTGTGTGTGTGTGTGTGTGTGTGTGTGTGTGTGTGTGTGTGTGTGTGTAAATTTGTTTCTATTGGAGTTTAGGATATGGGATGGATCAGGCATAATGATAGTGGCAATCACCTTTAATCCCAGCACTCAGGAGGCAGAGGATGGGTGAGTTCCAGAATAGCCAGAGCTACAGTAAGGCCCTGTCTCAAGAAACTAAAATCAAAAAAAAAAAAAAAAAAAAAACCTGAAATGATAAATGTCATCTTGGTATATGCCCCTCCCTGGCTATGTTTAAAAGTTCTAAGTTTGATGCATGATAGTAAACAATAGTGACAATCCCCTTAAGCAATAATTCTCAACTTCAGTTGGGTGCTGGTGACACACGCCTTTAATTTCAGCACTTGGGAGGCAGATGCAGGTGGATCTCTGTGAGTTCAAGTGAGGCCAGCCAGATCTACAGAGCGAGGTCCAGGACAACCTCCAAAGCAATACACAGAAACCCTGCCTCGAAACAACCCCCCACAATAAAATGTATAAATGCAAGTAAACCCACAGGACTTGGATAATGAGGTTCTGAAAATTGAGAAATGGTCTTTTTTTTTTTTTTTTTTTTTTTTTTTTGCTCAACTTGGAGCAAAAATAAGGGTGATCTTATTATGTGTCAGGTGTTCAGCACTGAACTAAAGCCACACAATTTTGGTGTATGGGATTGACGTTTCAATTATGAGTTGAGAGGTCTGAAAAATCCCAGTGCTCGGGCTGTTCCCCATAGTAATTCAAATGGACTCCCAGGTGCTGAGATCCAGACATTAGGAGATTTAAAAGTCTCTAGGTGACTTCGTTGTTTTGTTTTGAGATAGGGTTTCTCTGTGTAGGCCTTGCTATCCTAGAACTAGCAGAGGTCCACCTGCTTCTGCCTCCTGAGCACTGAGATTAAAGGTAGGTGCCACCATATCTGGCTAAATATTTTTTACGTGGTGTGGTACTGGGGGTTGAACCTAGACCCTCACACATGCTAGGCAAGCAGCTTACCACTGAGCTATATGCCCAGCAAGCCTTAAGTGACTCTTACAAGAAGCTAGACAGACACTCTTCTCTGGAGTGATATTAAACTTTGTCAAATCAAATATATAATAGATCAAAAGCTGACAGCCTGGGGTGTTGCCACATGGCCTTTATCCAAGCAGTTGGTAGGCCAGAAACAGGCAGATATGTGGAATCCAAGGTGCATAGACTACATGGAGTCTCAAGACAGCCAGAGCAACATAGCAAAGAGACCCATCTCAAAAGCAAACAAAACCCCAAAATTGACTGAAGATCTTTTACTGTGCACTGCTGTGGAATAATCTTTCTGTACATTATAAATAAGATGGCTGGCCAATAGCTGGACAGGTAGAGGTATAAGTGGGACATCCAAATACAGAGGATGATGGGCAAAGAAGGGTAGAGTCAGAAGAGACACCAGTAGATTGAGAGGGAGCAAGAGATGTTGGAGGACAGTAAAGCCATGAGCCACATGGCAATAAATAAATAGAAATGGGTTAATTTAGGTTGTAAGAGCTAGTTAGTAATAAGCCTGAGCTATTGGCTGAACATTTATAATGGTAAATGTCTGTGTTGGTTATTTGATAACTGGTGGGCTTGCTTATATTTCCAGAGGGTTAGAGTTCATGATCATGGTGGGGAGCATTACAGCAGGCAGTTGTTTTTGATCACATTTAGGCAGGAGATTCACAGACTGGAGGTATGTCAGGATATATGCTTGCCCGATTGGACCTCATGAGGAATGCAATGAATTTAGGGTTTTCCTTCTTAAGCTGATACAAACTAAGATTCTGGGTCATTTTCCCAGGAACCTGGCTATGGACTCGATCAGAGCCTATCTACCTGGCCAATATTTATTAAAGCTTGCTTTAAATTTGGCTTTAAACTGCAGTAGTGGTCTTATTCTCGATTGGTGGGATTAACACAGGCACAGCTCTGGAACAGCAGCTGAGATTGACCTCCTGATCCACAGGTACAGGTAGAGTGAGAAAAAGCCAATTAGCAGGAGCTTTTGAAACGGCAAAGCCTGTCCCCCCAAGTGTCACACCTCATCGAACAAGTTCATATCCCCTAATCTTCCCAAAACTGCTCATCAAACTGGGCACCAAACATTCAAATACATGAGCCCATGGGGCCATTCTCATTCAAGGTACCACTGTCCATGAGTCCTATCAATGGGACCAAGGAGTATGGCAGTAAGCCTGGACCAGTGAGCACCGCCTCTTTTTTTTTTTTTTTTTTTTTTTAGCTGTCTCAACAGTTTCTCTTGCACAGAAAGGGGAGCTCAGCCGCACAGCACCCACTGGGAGCAGTCGCTTGTTTTCCTTAGGTCAGAAGAGATTCACACACGCACAATTTCCACCAATGCTACCTCACACCTAAAACCCAGAGTGCAATGTCTTTACAAAACACTTCCTTAAATCCACAAGAAAAGACAAATTTCTATGATCAGGTGACCGTCACAATGGTTATGTGAAAAGGAAAGTGTTGCCTTGAGGACTGTAATTGCAACCTGAATCTGACTAATAATGTATTCATCATTGTGTCTGAAACAGGAAATATGAACTTTGATAATATTATGAAAATTTTGAGGTTTGCATAGTATGCAAAAACTTGCAGGACAGGCGTTGTGGTGCGCTTTTAATCTCAGGGAGTTCGAGGCCAGCCTGGCCTACATAGTGAGTTCAAGGACAGTCAGAGCTGTATGGTGAGACCCTGCCTCAAGAAATGCAGTTACCTTTTCTTTCCCAAGCTTAAATAACATGTGAGAGGTTCAGACCCAAGGTTATATCACACGTAAATCACTGAAGTTCACCCAAAATCATTAAAAATAAATGTCTTCTTTATTAAGAAGCCCAATTACAGAGTTTGAAAAACACACCTGATGTGATTTTATAACAAAATGCAGCTTACAGGAATTGGAGAAATGGTACTAAGAAACGGAAAACAGAGGAACTATTCAGCATTTACGAAGAAAAGACAAAAATGTAAGTTTTGTTGGTGCACGCAGTACAACACAGGTTTTCGAAGAACAATTTTAACTTTCCTCTGATACCTGCATTTATTTTCTCCAAATAGTTCTTATGGAAGGCATCCAGGAATTGTTACTATATAAAGCTGGTATTCACCAATTAAATGGCTTTGCCAAGGTTTTTCAACAAGTAGTTATGCTTTTTTGTTTGTTTTTATCTTGAACAAGTCTCACTAGGTAGCCCTGGCTGGCCTCAAACCTAAGAGCTCTGCCTTCTTCCACCTAGAGTTGGAATTAAATATGGGCTAAAATCCACACCTAGATCCTAAACTGTTCTCTCGTAAATATTCAAGAAAGCAGTGGGGGCGCACACCTTTAATCCCAGTACTTGGGAGGCAGAGGCAGGCAGATCTCTGAGTCTGAGGCTACCTTAGCCTACACAGAGAGTTCCAGGGCAGCCAGGGCTACACAGAGAAACTCTGTCTAAAAAAATAAATAAAGCTAATATTGAGGAAAGTAGCTTTCTTTGGGGAATGGAAGCATGCCCAACCTCACGCATAAGTGCATTCTTACCACTACTCAAGAAAGCTCAAATCTGCATATGTGGTACAGTAGTAATACATTCTTCTTGGGGCATTAATCATTCCTGGCAGAAAGGATGCTGTTGAATCTCTCTCACATGAGTACTCCAACACCACTGAGTGGAAAAAGAAACTGAAGCCGGGACAGTTCCTACATTTGTATTCTTATTTTACACTCTACATTAGGTAGGGCTAGCAAGCAAACAAGTGGGATTTTAACGGCAGATAGCTGGGGGCTTTTGCTTTTCAAATGCATGTGTTCCATGCCTTTGTGGTGTGGTTACTAAAGGCAAAAACGTAGTGTTTCAGGCATTTCCCCTTTCTCGGTTGCCTTCTGATCCAGGTAGGAAGGCAAAACTGTTTGGCAATAAGCAGGACACAAAATGTTTTAAAGCAAACCACTAGATCAATCAACAAATTAGTATCTAATGATAGGTCTGTTCTACCTTACTCGACTTCAATTTGTTTTTCTAGACAGGGTTTCTCTGTGTAGCCTTGGCTGTCCTGGAACTAACTCACAGAGATCTTCCTTGCCTCAGCCTCCTGAGTGCTGGGATAACAGGCCTGTGCCACTACTCGGCAGAATTATCTTTAAATGATCTGGAACGAACAAGAGGTTAAAAAGTTGTCTTCACATGCACAAAATGTACACATTCTTGGCACTGGAACTGTCATGAACTGTCATGAAAAGTCATCAAACAAAGGGGCTTTGGTCTGCACAGTATCTCTGTGCACTAGAGTTCTGAGTTACAGTGCATCTAGAATTGGCATAAGAAGTCTGTCCAGATCTTTGGTGTCCACTGATGATTAGTAACCAGTTCCTACCTAACTTTCCTGACTCTTGTCTTGGGTTAATCAGCTCTGATGCAACAACAATTACCACAAATTATCATATAATCATTTTCTAATGTGAATGATGCTTTTCAGTGTAATCTAACCGACTGAACTTATGTCATGTCAATGCTTAAAATACAAAAATGTCTCCAAAGAACATTTTCCTATTTACTCAATTTGAAAAATCATATTCCACTGAAAAACACGACAACTTTGTGTTTGGTTAGCTTTCTTCTTTGTAATACACTGGTTTGTGTTTAGTATTTGTATATGAATCTTCTATTATCACTATACTCTGCATTTTCACTAAGTACTTTCCCAACTTTCTAGAGTACTGAAAAATAATTATCCTGCACACCTTAGGTATTTTCTAGCTGTGCATGAGCATACATGTTGTCACAGTTGCAAGATCACCTCTAGAAAGTTCCCACCATATTGCTATTGATAGGTTTTCATTCCACAATGAATATTTTGAAGGTGAAAAAAAAGTCTTTTGTAAAGCATTTTCTTAGGTTTTCCTTCAGGAAGAATTTTCAGATGTCTACTGTTTTAGCACTAGGTAAAGACTTTAACAAATTAAGTTCATTTCTTTGGGTTCCCTAGAGCGGCATTTCTAAATGTGCAATGTGGCGTGAATACAGAACAGTAGTAAATGTATGATTTCTCTCTGACAAGAATTTTCTGCTGCATGACATTTCAGCGAATTATTAAAGGCTTGGTGACATTCTTTAGATCAACACATATTGTCTTCAGTATGAATTTTTTGAGGTAGAAAAGGTAAAAATGGGTCGGGTGCTGGTGGCTCACACCTTTAATCCCAGCACTCAGGAGGCAGAGGCAGGCGGATCTCTGTGAGTTCGAGGCCAGCCTGGTCTACAGAGCTTGTTCCAGGACAGCCTCCAAAAACAATACAGAGAAACCCTGTCTCGAAAAACCAACAACAACAACAAAATGTACTTTGTGCATATTCAGAATTTTCCCTCACTATGAACTCTTGATGTTTCTTAAGATTTCACAAGTTTCTCAAGTTCAAAATGATTTCCCTGGTGTGGAGACTACAGTAGTCCCTACAGACTGAGCTCTGGGAAAAGCACTCGGCACCTTATTTACTGGGGGAAGTTTTCTTTCCACTATGAATTTTCTGATGTCGTCTAAGGTTTGCCAATGTGGTGAAGGACTTGTCACACTCGCTGCATTTGTATGGTTTCTCTCCTGTATGGATTCTATAATGGATGATAAGGTGTGATAAGTGATAGAAAGCCTTACCACATTCTTTACAACCATGAGGCTTCTCTCCTGCATGGATTTTCTCATGTGTTCTGAGAGACGAACATTTGGTAAAAGATTTCTCACATTCATAACATTTGTAAGGTTTCTCCCCAGTGTGGATTCTGTAATGGACTTTAAGGTGGGAGAGTTGATAGAAGGCCTTACCACATTCTTTACAACCATGAGGTTTCTCTCCTGCGTGGGTTTTCTGATGTGTTCTGAGAGACGAATGTTTGGCAAAGGACTTGTCACACTCCTCACATTTATAAAGTTTTGCAGCATGAGTGCTCTGATGTCTCCTACAAGTTGAGCAGTGTGTAAAGGATCTGTCACACTGACTACATTTGTAAGGTTTCTCTCCTGTGTGGATTCTGTCATGGCTTTTAAGACAGGACAACTGAGAAAAGCCCTTACCACACACTTTACATTGGTACGGCTTCTCTCCAGTATGGGTTCTGTAATGGACTTTAAGGTAAGACAACTTATAAAAGGACTTGCCACACTCTTGACATTTGTAGGGTTTCTCTCCAGCATGAATTTTCTGATGTATCCTAAGAGTTGAACACTGGGTAAAAGATTTGTCACATTCCTTACATTTGTAAGGTTTCTCTCCAGTGTGGACTCTGTTGTGTTTTCTAAGTTGGGACAATGTATAAAAGGACTTACCACATTCCTTACAGTTGAAAGGTTTTTCTCCAGTATGAATTTTCTCATGTGTTCTAAGAGTTGAGCACCGCGTAAAGGATTTGTTACATATCTGACATTTATAAAGTTTTCCAGCATGCATGTTCTGATGTTCTCTAAGAGATGAGCAGTAGGAAAAAGACTTGTCACATTCCCTACATTTGAAAGGCTTCTCTCCAGTGTGGATTCTGTCATGTTTTCTAAGTTGAGACAGCATATAAAAAGACTTACTGCATTCCTTACATTTGAAAGGTTTTACTCCAGTGTGAATTTTCTCATGTGCTCTAAGAGATGAGCATCGGGTAAAGGATTTGTCACATTTCCAACATCTGTAAACTTTTCCGTCATGGATGTTCTGATGTTCTCTAAGAGATGAGAAGTAGGTAAAGGATTTGTCACATGCCTGACATTTGTGAAGTTTTCCCTCATGGATGTTTTGATGTTCTTTAAGAGATGAGTAGCAGGTAAAAGATTTGTCACATTTCTTACATTTGAATGGTTTCTCTCCAGGATGGATTCTGTAATGGGTTTTAAGGTCAGACAAGCAATTAAATGACTTGTCACATTCTGTGCATTTCCATAGTTTCTCTCCAGTATGAGCTCTCTGATGTATACTGAGGCTTGAGCAGGTCCTGAGGGATTTCCCACATTTCCCAAATTGGTGTGGTTTTTCTTCATTAGGGATGTTTAGCTGTACAAGTTTTGGGGGAAAGCCAAAAGATTTATGACATTCGCTGTTTTTATACTCTTTATTTCCTGGGTAGATTCCATGACTCTGACTTATGTTTGAAAACAAACTTAAAGATTTGCCAAGATCTTTACATTTGCAAGGTTCTTCTCCAGTGTGCGCATTCTCTTGTCTACTGAAGATGACTGACTCAGTACACTCATCCCCGTGGTATTGTATGCATCTGTATTTGTAGCAGTTTTCTGTAGTATTATTTGTTTTGCACAGTGTCCATGTGGACGATCCAATCATTTTGTCAAGTTCATTACATTTACACGACTTTGGTTGAATAGCCACATGCTCATAGACAATACGCTTTGAGTCTTGATCCAAGACCTCCTCTGAGTTACTGCACATCTGATGGTTCTCTGGAAAATGAGCACAATTAGGGCTAATAGGGTTTGATGCATGCTAAAACAGAGTCAGTATCTGAGTTCTCTGAGGTAAGTAAATGTAATTCTTAGAACAGAGCTCTCAGGAAGCCACTGAATGGATGCTCAGAGAACCTCCACTCTGATCTCCATCACACATAACAGCCTTTTTATCCTCATCTAAACTGCATTTGCGAAAAAAGTTGGACACATAGTGGAAGAAACAAGAGTAAACTTTGGGATTCCATTTGAATATGTTACTTTGCCTAATTTCCCCTCCCAAAATATTGTAGAACTATTTAACATTAAATTCAAAATATCTCCACTTAGTAAGTATACTGCTATGCACATCCTTCCTTGCTCAGAATATTTAAATTTCTTTTAAGTTTAAAAATTTTCTTGATACATAGAGCTAGGTGTGGTGAAGTATGACTCTAATCCCAGAATTTATCAGACAGATATGTCAGCATGATCTACATAGCGAGTCCTAGAACAGCCAGAACTATGTAGAGACATCCCATCTCAAAACATCTCCATAGACATTTTTTTTTCTTAAAGACACATTAAAATCACTGAAAGTAATGAACATAAAGAAAATATTTTTTGCTAAATATCCAAGGCTGTAGATCAAATGGGGCAGGGATGTTATGCACTTTTTATTTCAAACCCTATACTGTTTGATATCTACAGACTCGGCCCTGTGTTCCCTGTCTTTACTTAAATAGAAATTCTCAAGGTCATTACTTTCACTGATATAGGATTATTTTCTGGAAGGATCTTTGTGTGTTTTCACATGGAGAAAGCCACTACATGTAATATCAAGGCACAGCTACAAGAAAGGAAATTACAGAGCTATCTTACTTCATGGACTCATGTTAGACTTACAATCTACAACATCACTCCAACCTGAGGACATTAGCAAGGTGGCAATATAGAAAATTTCTTATCTCATGCTAGCATATGGTACATAACAAAACCAACATTTACCGACAACATTATTCAGCAAGATCTCTAAAATAGTTAGGAGCTTGCCACAACGTTAGAATAAGACATTAAGTTTAGGTAAGTAAGAAACAAGGATGATCATTTCTTGGATATTATTTTCAGACAATTTTTCCTTCCCTAATTAGACTAATAAAATGAGAGGAAATCCAAGAAAAGCAACCAATTCTGTGTGAGATGGAGGAGGAGAGACAACTGGAACATGGCAGGTTTCAAGTCAACAGCAGAAACAGGGCTCAGAAAACTGAATACGGAACTATGAGAGTCACCAGAAAAAACAACCATTTTGTCACTGTCTCAAGGATGAACACAGGACTAATTCCCACAGTATAAAATAGGAACAGTGAGACAGTAGTGCATCTTGGTCAGAATATCAGTGCCACAGACACTGGAGACCAGGAAGTGTGTAGATTGTAGATGGATGTGCTTTTATCTATCTACAGATTCCCTGGAACAGGAGTTACAGACAGTTGTGAGCTACCATGTGGGCGCTGGAAATGGAACCCTGGTCCTCTAGAAGAGCAGCAAGTGCTCTTACCACTAAACCATCTCTCCAGACCCTGGATATGTTTCTATATGAAATCACTTTACACCAGTTGAAATACTTTCAGGTCTGGCTTCGGCAAGTCCTGTAGTATGTAAACATAATTATAAAAGATCATGCCTGAAATTTATAATGAAATGAAAACAGTAAGAATTCATATGAAAAGTATAGACGTTACTAAGAGTTATGAGACATACAGAAAGCTCTGCAAAAAGTGCTAGTAGGTGCTTTACTTTCAAAGTAAAGTATCTTTGATGCAAAATGCTTCAAAACCTGAGAGAGTGGCTGGAGAGATGATGGCTCAGTGGGTAAGGATATAGGGTGCTGTTCGAGAGAACCCAGGCTGAATGTGCAGCACAAACGTGGCAGCTGCACCCTTCTCCAGCTCCAGCTCCAGGGCATGCAGGGGCATCAAATACACAAGTAGTGTACAGATACACACGCAGACAAGGCCCCCAGACATAGAAATTATACACATTTGGGGCTGGAAAGATGGCTAAGCGGTTACATGCATTGACTGCTCTTTCGGAGGCCCTGGGTTCAATTCCAAGCACCCATTTGGTAGCTCACGACTGTCTGAAACTCCAAGATCTGACACCCTCGCATAGACTACATGCAGGCAAAACACCAATGTACCGAAAACAGGAGTAAATAAATTACATACATAGGTACATAAAAATGAAAATAAATTGAAAAAGAATAGAAACAAAACAAAAACAGCAACAACAAAAGAAGATTAAAATACACATTTCCTTCCATAAATCCACTTCCAATCTGAGGATACGAAATACTGAAGACATTTTAAACCGATCTCTGTGGTGGTTTGAAGGAGAATGCCCTGCACAGGCTCATCTATTTGCATGCCTAGCCCTCAGTGGATGGACTGAGGAAGGATAGGAGGTGTGTCCTTGTTGCAAAAGTATCACTGGGAGTATACTTTAAGGTTTCAAAAGCCAACACCAGGCCAGATGTCACTCTGCTTGCTGACTTTGGAGAACAATGTAAAGTGTTTAGCTTCTCTCCCAGCACCAAGCCATCCACAGCCTGCCACTCTGTTCCCCACCATGATAACAGACTAACGCTTTGACACTATACACAAACCACCAATTACACGCTTTCTTTTACACTGAGTTCCCTTGGCTATGGTGTTGCTTCATAGCAATAGTGACCAAGACAATATCCCATCGTGCTCAGAGAGCACTTATACTAAAACTGGAATGAGATCCAGATTAGAAGTCCAAGGCCAGCTTATTCAAGGAATGGAGCTCCAGGACAGCTAGGGCTACTTGGAGAAACCCTGTCTCAAAAAACAAACAAACAATAGCAATGAAAACCATGTATTATTGGCCTGAAGACAGATAATTGAAAACAAGGATGGTTACTGAGACGGAATCCCTCTCCCTCATAGTCAAATAAGAATGCATTTGCATTCTACAGTACTTTGAAGATAGTACCTGCGGGATAAGAACAATGTCTTCTGACACTGACAGTAAGGCGCATTTTTTTTTTTTTTTTTTTTTAGGTTTTCCGAGACAGGGTTTCTCTGTGGCTTTGGAGTCTGTCCTGGAACTCGCTCTGTAGACCAGGCTGGCAGAGATCCGCCTGCCTCTGCCTCCCGAGTGCTGGAATTAAAGGCGTGTGCCACCAACGCCCCGCCAGTAAGGCACATCTTAAGAACACCCTGCTAAGTAATCTAGAATTGCCTCTAGTGGGACAGAACATGGCAAAACCATTTTCTGATTTTTCTCCCTCTTTCACTTAAGTCCGTCACTTCCGTCTTTTCATTCACTCATCCCTACCTGGTCTGGCCACCATCTCCTCTTTCTTCACATTGCAGGCCATTTGGATTTGCTCTAGACAGGGGACCAGGTCTGCCTTGCACGAAATAATACCTGTGTATTAGAAAGAGGTACATGATTTTGCTGGATTCTATCGAACATAATATCTTAAAGAGATAACGCAGTAGAAGACGCTAGAAATGATTCACCAGCCATTATTTCATATAAGAATCTTAAAAATATATTTATGAAGTCCTAACCAGATGGCTCAATGGTCAGAAGGACCCAGTTTTGATTCCCAGCACCTGTGGAAAGTTCACACCCCTCTGTAACTTCAGATTCAGGGGGCCTTTGCTTCCTTCTGATGGCTTAGTTGGGCAGCCTGAGCACTCGTGTACACGCAGGCTAGCACCCATGCATAAAATAAAATAAAGACAGCATAAGAAAGACCTAGGGAGCATTTTCAGTTTTGCAGACTGAGTTCTGCTTCCCATTCAGACTAAGTCAAACGCAATGATGGAAACGGAACTTGAGGATTTGGTAGGAATATTATCTGCTTCGGTGAGTATCAAATGCCACAATGGAAACGTAAGGATGGGGCTGGGAACATAATCAGTTTCTGAATGAATCCACAACCCTGATGGAAATGACACTTCCGGATGTGCATGGAAACGCCTGCTACTGGGTCTCTCTGAATGTTTTGTAGACCTACCTAAAAGGAAGGCTTCATAATGCCCCCAAAAGGGAAAACAGGAAGAAGACATCAAACACCAGGGAGAAGCATTAATTAGTATTACCTCATTTCCTACAGTTTCTAAGACAGCTACCCAGTGAGTCTCCACCCCTACAAAGTAGGCATAAACCAAGGATAAGTTACAAATTCTGCGAGAAAAATATCCTCACCCAGAGAGACCAGGTTGCTGTAATTCTCCAACATCACATCAATGTACAAAGTCCTCTGAGCAGAGTCCAGGCATTCCCACTCCTCCTGTGTGAAGTCCACAGCCACATCCTGGAATGTCAACAGACCCTGAAATGACAATAGATTTACCATATGTAGAGTACTTTTCCTGGATACAAAGAATACAAGGGGAACTGCGCCATTTTTTTTCTGCTGTAAATGAGGGAGCACAGATATTCAGTAAGATGCTTTCTGGAGTGAGGATACCCAAAAAAAATGCACCACCTAACTGGGAAAACAGGATAGTACCATATTCCCAGAAACAATATACTTTTAGGGCACATAAGATGTAAATTCAAAGTCCGGACAGAGAAATATACCTTTTTTAGATCAAGGCTGCGGTTCATTTCACACAGAATCAATATATGCATCTCAGACAGAAAATTTGTGACAAGCAAAATTATGCTTCTAAATGCCAAAATGGTAGAATAGTGACACTGGATTCATCTTTTCTGTAGTTTGGTCTTATCAAACTGTATTCTTTTTTTATGTAATTTTATTTATTTATTGTGTGCATTGGTGTTTTTCCTACAAGTATGTCTGTGTAAGGGTGCCAGATGCTTTGGAACTGGAGTTACAGACAGATGTGAGCTGCCATGTGGGTGCTGGGAATTGAACCAGGGTTCTCTAAAAGAATAGTCAGTGCTCTTAACCACTGAGCCATCTCTCCAGCCCCTCAAATTGTATTCTAATAAGCTCTGTTGAGCTAAGGATCTAGGATCCATGATGCAGTCCCACAATTTTGTATAGCAAAGAAGCAGAACTTGGGAGGCAGAATCTATGGATGAACTTAATGTCAAAAGGTTTTAAATACTAGGTGTGGTGGAAGACAACTTAAATCCTATCGCTCGGAAGGCAGAAGTAGGCCAGTCTCTTTGCATTTCAGGTTTACTGCAAAGTGAGACACTGTCTTAAAATAATAAACAAACAAACAAATAGTAAGTAAGTCTGTCAGAGTTCTGGTTTTCTCATAGTAATAAGGGAGCAGCAACAATCCAAACCGCCAAGATCCAAACATTCACCATATAATGAGATTATTTTGGCAGCCATGAAGTACAGGTAAAAATGAGGGCCAGGCCGGGCAGTGGTGGTGCTCGTCTTTAATCCCAGAACTCGGGAGGCAGAGGCAGGTGGATCTCTGTGAATTCGAGACCAGCCTGGTCTGTAAGAGGTAGATCTAGGACACCCTCCAAAGCCAGAGAAACCCTGCCTCGAAAAACACACAAGAAAAACAAACAAACAAACACACAGGGCTGGCTGGTGGTGGCATGCATCTGTAATCTCACCACTTGGGAGGCAGAGGCAGGCAGATCTTTGATCTACAGAATGAGTTCTATGGCAGCCAGGAAAAATAGTGAAACCCTGTATCAGAAAGGAAGAAACAGAGAGAGAGAGAAAGAAGGAAAGAGAGAGAGAGAGAGGAAAGCAGGGAGGGAAGGAAGGAAGGAAGGAAGGAGAGAATCAATGAAATTACAAATCGTTTGTTTGTTTGTTTTTTGTTTTTATGAGACAGGGTTTCTCTGTATTGTTTTGGGGGCTGTCGGTCCAGCCTGGCCTGGAACTCACAGAGATCTGCCTGCCTCTGCCTCCCGAGTGCTGGAATTAAAGGCGTGAGCCACCACAGCCCGGCTGAAACTACACTCTGAATCTACTGACAAGAGCATTGCTTTAGGCCAGCAGTTCTCAATCTCCCTAACACTGTGACCCTTTAATACAGTTCCAGGTTTGCCAAGGGGGTCATGACCCACGGGTTGAGAACCGCTGCTTTAGGCTAAGATGATGCACAGAACTACAGTGTTCTGCACTCTAGACAACTTGAATATATTCTGCAGGAGGGTCAGAGGGAGTGGGGTCTCTTCTAAGACTACCCTTTCGTGAACAGTTCACTGATGCCAGTGAGGTGCTCCAGGTGTCTGAATGTGCACTTTCAAAAAACTGGTTTAAGGAAATCTGATAGATCCCTCAAACAGGGCCTCTGTGGAACATGGTTTTCCTCACTAATATATAAGATATGCATCCATCCTCTGTAGCTGTCGGGTAGCCACACATTTCTCTGATCATCAATCACAGTGAAAAACAGTTTTAGAATTGCAGGTCTTAGATTCTTTTTCTCTTACAAATATAAGCAGGGAAAAATGGATGGTGGGAAGGCTGTGTTTTTTTTAAAGGTTTATTTATTTAGTATACGTACAGTGTTCTGTCTGCATGTATGCCTGCAGGCCAGAAGATATTACCGGATCTTTTTTTTTTTTTTTTGGTTTTTCAAGACAGATTTTCTCTGTATTGTTTTGGAGGCTGTCCTGGAACTCGCTCTGTAGACCAGGCTGTCCTCAAACTCACAGAGATCTGCCTGCCTCTGCCTCCCGAGTGCTGGGATTAAAGGTGTGTGCCACCAACCCTCGGCTGATACCAGAGCTTATTACAGATGATTGTGAGCTACCATGTGGATGCTGGGAATTGAACTCAGAACCTCTGGAAGAGCAGCCAGTGCTCTTAACTTCTGGCTATCTCCTCTCCAGCCCGTTAATCTTATCTATCAGAAGAAAAGGAAAAACAAACATTTTAGATAGCATAACACAGATTAAGGGCCTGCAGTGTTTTCATAGATAACAATTCTATAGACCAGAAGCAGGCATGACACTGACCTGGGATGTATTTATTGGAGAACCCGCCATTTTTCCTCTTCTTGCAACTTTTGTACAATTGTGTCCAAAAGATAAACCTAAAATTTGTATTAAAAGCTGTTAGGAACAAAGCCATATACCACATCAAAAGATCCAAACACTAGAATAATACCAAATGTCTTGTCAATATTCCTATAGCCAGGACTCTGTTATTACACCCAGGCAACATGTCTATAACAGTTGGCAAAGAGACAAGTGCATTTGAAGACAATCATGAATTAACAGGCCATCTCACCCAAACACACTAAAGATAATAAGTAGAGCAGACTACGCATGCAAGAATGAGAGAAGAGAAAATGGGGGAATACCGATCAGTCTTCCAAAGGATCCAGGTTCAAATCACATGGCAGACAATAACCATCGGTAACTCCAGGAGACATGATGCCCTCGGATCTCTACAGGCACCGGGCTTACACATGGTGCAGTGATATACACATGAGCAAAATACCCTTACACATAAACTAAGATAAAACAAACAGAAACACAAGACACGGAGAGGACTTATCTGAGAGGACACAAGAAATGAGATACACACGAGCAATGGATGACTATAGGAGACTTGAGAATAAACCAGGCACTGAGTTTGAGGCCAGCCTGGTCTACAGAGTCAGTTCCAGAACAAGCTCCAAGCTACACAGAGAAACCCTGTCTTGAAAAAACAAATAAGGGGCTGGAGAGATGGCTCAGAGGTTAAGAGCTCTGGCTGCTCTTCCAGAGGTCCTGAGTTCAATTCCCAGCAACGACATGGTGGCTCACAACCATCTACAATTCAATCTGGTGCCCTCTTCTGGTATGTAGGCAGAACACTGTATATGTAATAAATAAATCTTAAACAAAACAAAAGAAAAACCAAATAAGTAAACAAGTAAATTAATTAAATAAAACACAAAAATAAACCAGGTACAACATAGCAAAGCACTGTAACAGAGAAGGAAAAAAAATAGTACCAATAATACAGCCACCTACAACACCAACAACATTATAGGGGAAAAATCCCAAGAACAAAGTAGAAAGAGAAATGTCACCCGACAAAGTCCTGTTCAACAAAAACTCATGATGTAATTCCTAGAGCTACGAAGAAATGGAACACGGTTCAATACCATAAAGGACATGTGTATCCCACCTAGGCCAACAGTACACAGAGAGGAAAGTGAACGTCGTTACCAGGAACACTGCAACAAAATGAAAACGCACACTTCTTCCGTTTCATTTAATGTGGAGCTATGGTGGCTAGCAAGAGAAATTTGAAAAAAAAAAAAAAACAACAACAACAAACAAAACAAAAAAGCAAAAAAGATAGAGATAGGAAATAAAGACTCCAAACTACTCTTTTCAACAATGGTGTGATCACCGAAATAAAACTCCCTACTGAGAGTTAGGTGTGGTAGCACCTGACACTAATCCCAGCAAGGCCAGCCTGGCCTACAAAATGAGTTCTGGGTCAGCCAGGGCTGTTACAGAGAGAAACCCTGTCTAGAAAACAACAAAAAAACAATACAAACAAAATACCCCTTAGAACACAAAAACTTCCCTACTGACAAACATAAAGAACCTTAGATTTGATAAATGCTTGAATAATGAGTAACACAAAATCACTACTTTTTAAAAAAATATATCAATAGCAAGGATGTTGAAAAACAAATTAAGAAACTAACCCATAAACATTAACTTAAAATACACCCAGGAGACAAGCATGGCGGCACAAGCCTCTGATCCCAGAGCTCAGGAAACAGAAGCAGGTAGATGATCTACAAAGTAAGTTCCAGAACATCCAGAACAGTCAGAACTACATAGTGAGACCCTCTCCTCTCTCTCTCTCTCTCTCTCTCTCTCTCTCTCTCTCTCTCTCTCTCTCTCTCTCTCTCTCTCCCTCCCTCCCTCCCTCCCTCCCTCCCTCCCTCCCTCCCTCCCTCCCTCCCTCCCTCCCTCCCTCCCTCCCTCCCTCCCTCTCTCTCTCTCTCTCTCCTTTCTATTTCAAGATAGGGTTTCTCTGTAGCTTTGGAGGTTGTCCTGGACTGGCTGGACTCGAACTCACAGAGATCTGACTCACTGTCACCCCAGTGCTGGGATTAAAGGTATGCACCGCCATCACTGGACTCTGACTTTGACTTCTATTATGAAAAATTTTAGACACTCAAAAAAGTGAAAAATATAACAAAGAAATTCATTTCCATGCACACTGACAGAGAAAAATGAACAGTATAAATTCCTATATTACCAACAACAGAGACTGATCTATTAAAACTGAGATCTCAGGTCATCCACAGAGCCACATGACCAACATGTACTACCAGAAGAGTAGACACAGCCCAGGGCAAGGTAGTAGCAGATTCAGAACCATCTGAAGAAGCTGAGACCATCTATAATTTTATCAAAATGACAACATCTTAAGCTGCAAGATAGGTAGTCTCTTCAACTAATGGTGTTGGTCAAAGTTATCTATCCACACACCATGTATGAACCTGGGTCTGATTCTCTCCCCCAAGCAATGAATCACAGACTTTGAGCTGGAAGAGTGAACCTGCAGAGTAACACAAAGGAGAAAAGTGGCCATAAGTGGACACAGGGAACTGAATGGAACTACAGATTACTCGGCCCGGACAGCGCCGCACTCAAGGTCTTAACAATAAACAAGGGGGTAGATGCAGGAGGAAGAACACACAGAGATACTGTCAGCAGGAAATTCCAGTAGCGTTGGTGGTGCACACCTTTAATCCCAGCACTCGGGAGGCAGAGGCAAGTAGATCTCTGTGAGTTCAAGGCCAGCCTGGTCTACAGAGTGAGTTCCAGGACAGGCTCCAAAGCTATGCAGGGAAACTGTTTCGAAAAACCAAAAGAAACAAAAAACAAGGAATTCCAGCTCACTGCAGCCACCATGCAAGTAAATGTGTACCTTTTTGAACAACCAAACAAGCAAGCAAAACATTAAAATAAAATTAAATTAAAAATTTACGTAAGATTCAACTATACCACACATAGGGTTCTGTGGATCACTACTAACTGAATCACATTCTTGTAATGAATGACTTAATGAAGTTTATAAAGTAATAAAAATACCAACAAGGGATAGAGTAATGGCTCAGAGGTTAAGAACACTAGCTGTTCTTCCAGAGGTGCTAAATTCAATTTCCAGCACCCACATGGAGGCTCACAACTATGAGATCTGGTGCCCTCTTCTGGCAAGCATGCATATATGCAGGCAGAACACTGTATACATAATAAATAAGTCTTATAAAAGACAAAAGATCTCAGAAAGAGGAAAAGATATAAGTTGAAACCAATGTGAATTTGCTTTTGCTTGTTTGGTTGTTTAATAAGAAATCACTGTGCTAGGGTGGTCATTGAGAAAATGTATAGATGATGCTGAAATGAAATTTATAAAGAAATAAACTATAAAAATGCCAATGAAAGACAAAAGAACTCACAAAGAGGAAAGGGCATATAAGAAATAGAGGAAACATTGTCAAAATGTTATGAGTTTGATCTTTCCTTTCAGTGATTTCTTCAAATACAAATGAATATTACCCAAAGAACAGATGCAAATACACAGAGAGAGAGAGAGAGAGAGAAACAGAAAGAAAAACTGAAAACACAGCAATTCATTTCAAACCTAAAAACACAAAATACTAAGATCAAAGGAATTTAACAAAACATTTCATGAGTCCACGAAGTAGCGTCACAACCCTTTAATCTTAGCACTGGGAGGCAGAGACAGTCTGGTCTACAGTTTCCACACAGCAGCAGAGGTCTAACAATCTTCTCAAGCATCAAGGAACATGCTCTACTATGCTCAAATCTTAGAAATAAAACAAGTCACCAGGCAGTGGTGGTGTATGCTTTTAATCCCAGCAATCAGGGAGTGGAGGCAATTATATCTCTTAGTTGAAGGCCAGCCTGGTCTACAGAGTGAGCAGAGAAATCCCGTCAAAAGAAGGAAAGGGAGGGAGGGAATATGTGATGTGAAAACCGGCAGCTGGCATGTTCTTATTCAAACTTGAAAAGACAGTGTAGAAGGAGGTTTGCCTTCTGTAATGCTGCTAAGAAATTCCTAACAAAATCTTCCCGGCATTGTGTACAAATTGAGAAAGTAATCCTAAAGTGATATTAAATTGTAGGAAACCACAAACATTTCTAAAAAAAATCTTCAAAAGAAGATCAAACCCAAAGGCGATTTGAAAAACCCGTTGAAATGGTAACAATAAGAGCATTGAGTGTTGACCTGAAGACAGACAGGAGGTGTCAATGGGAGGACAATGCACATGGAGCTTAATACTGTGGAGAGATAGTAAGCAAATTCTTAGCATGGCTTTAGGAAGTGGAGAAGTTAACCCTAACAAGAAACAGAATTTGAAGGAACAAGAAGCTACAAACTTTTGAGAGCAGAGGAAAATGAAAGGCATCAATTTTCCTAATTTTATAAAACATTAAAATTATAGTAACGAAAACTGATATTGATGAGGATGTGATCAGTGATATGCATTCAAGAGGGCCAGGAGTCAATCGAATGCGCAGTCAAATATTATTTCTTACTATTATTTCTTACATAGAAAGCCACCTAACACCTACAACAGGATGATCCCGAGGAGATTATTCTCAGTGGAACTCTCCAGAATCATTTCTAATGAAACAGAATGTGGCAAAAACAATTTCATGTCTGGTTTCCTCTGTCGCTTGAGCCCCTCACCAACCTCAATCAACCAACATACCTAGATCCTCAGCTGCTGTCTCCCTTCTCTTCACCAGACAGGGCTGGTTCTGCTGCACAGGGGGTCAAGTTGATCAGGGAGACCTGCACATGGGAAAGGGATTGTTCAGGAAGCTCTTGGATTTCCGGCAGAGTACTGTGTTCAGCAGATACAGAGAAAACAAAATAGAGGATTCTAGAAATGATTCCCCAGCTGTCGTGTAGTGTCAGAACACTGAAAAATATTCTGGGAGCATTTTCAGTCAGAGTAACTTGAGCTCCACTTCCAGCCACAGTCAAGGCTGGCTGGTAGGATGGCTCAGTGGGTAAGAGTTCTGGCTGCTCTTCTAGAGAACCGGTTGAGCAACAGTACCCACATGGTGGCTCACAACCATCCACAATTCCAACTCCAGGGGATCTGTCCCCTTCTTCTGGACTCTGTAGGCACCAGGCATAAATGTGGTACAGACATACAGGCAAACATGAACCAGCAAATTAAAAAAACCCTCACGAGTGGAAATGAAACTTCATGATTGAGGTGACAGTATTATACACTCGTGGAACAAAACCGAAAGAAACTGAACACTTCCCCAAACGAAAAGCATGAAGAGTAACGAGAAAGTTTTCTCTTTTCCTGCGCTGAGAATTTCTCACTGTCATGAGACGTGAGGTTCATCCCCACGAAGCTCACACACATGCAGCACAGTTTGAGAAGGAGCCCGAGAAAGAATAGTACAGGAAAACGGTACCCAAACTGCTGTAAATTCTGCTGCGGAAATCTCTCTGGAATGGCCACTCTTTAACGGTTGGGAGTGGGTGGACTGAAGTTGGGGTAGCTCTGAACGGTTTCCATTCTCCAGTTCAGTTAGCATCTGCATTTTATAATCTGCAGCCACAAGGTGAGGCCAGGAAAAAAAAGCAAGCAGGACTTCCCAGAATCACAAAGGCTTGGGCACTTTTCAAACGTACAACATTCAGTCACGCATGGTAAAACGCCTGTGGTAAGGTTGCTAGGGGCAATGACGTAGTTTCAGCAACTTCTCCAGGTCATTCTGTTCCAAGTAGCAAGATGAAGTCATGCTTGCCAATTAGCTCTAAAAGCACTGCTTTAGGCAGGGTGTTGGTGGCACACGCCTTTAATCCCAGCAGTTGGGTGGTAGAGGCAGGTGGATCTCTGGGAGTTTGAGGCCAGCCTGGTCTACAGATGGAGTTCCAGGACAGCCTCTAAACCAATACAGAGAAACCCTGTCTCAAGAAAAAAAAGCCAAAAAACAAAAAACCAGATCCTGAAATAAAAAGCAACACTTTGTGTGTGTGTGTGGGGGGGGGGTCCAGCCTTTAATCCTAGCACTCTAGAGGCAGAGGCAGTTTGAGGCCAGCCTGGTTTAGAGTTTCAGGACACCCAGAACTGTTAACACAAGAAAACCCCCTACTTCAAACCCACCCCCCCAAAAAGCCAGAGTTTGGCCGTGTGTCCACGTGCTATATTCTTGAACCAAGGAGACAAAAGAAAATAAGAGACCTTGAACTTACAGAGACCCATCTGCCTCTGTCTCCTGAGTCCTGGGATTAAAGGTGTGTGCCACCACTGCCCAGCTACCGCTGTGGTTAGCTTTTGCATTCTGATCTCCAGGCAACCTTTATTAGATCATAAGTACAAATATTGCCACGTAGGTGAGCTGTCACAATTACTCAAAAATCCCTACTGAGATGCTTGCTGTCCTATACAGTGCTGAATAAGGATGGCCTGATAGCCTCACTCTCAGCGTTCATAAGTCACATGAGAATACAAATAAAGCCTGGCGTTGGTGGCGTATGCCTTTAATTCCAGCACTGGGGAGGCAGAGGCAGGTGGATCTCTGAGAGTTCCAGACCAGCCTGGTCTACAGAGCGAGTTCCAGGACAGCCTCCAAAACAATACAGAGAAACCCTGTCTCGAACCCCACCCCTCAAAACAACAACAAAATATAATGTATACATTTCAGATGCAAAATCAACGGTAAAATTCTGCATGGTAAATGCTTACAACCATGACTGTGGAGTTTGCTAAGACATATTTGTGATCCAAACAAACCTACAGTCGACCCTTAAGCGGTTAATATCTAACACGCGTTTTAGGTTGACAATCAAGTTCTGATTACCACTCTCTTGAACAGGGGAAATGGCAGAACACGAGAGATGAAAAGCATGGATAATTTAAAATTTTTAAGAGTTTGTTGTTTCGGAAGTAGCAAACAGAACACTGTTAGAAACAGCAACACATAGATTCGGTTCTGCCAGATTTATTTTGAAGAGACTATTTTAAAAATCATACAATAAAAAAATCAGGATCAGTCCAGTTCATACAATCTAAAATGCACCGACAAGGGAAAGACACCCACATCAGAATTTGGGAGCCGGCTTCCCGATGAGCAGCAGAGAAACCGCTCGCACCCCGTCCCCGCCCTCCCGGGTCCCAGCCCCGCGGCTCCTCTGACCTGGGAGGTTCCAGGGCCGCCGGGCTGCGGTTCCCGCCACTGAGCTGCTGCTGACGCTGACTTTCCCAGGCGGCCCCAAGCGGACACTGCGGCTCCGCGGCACTCACATCTGCATAACGCGTCTCCAGAGATTGCACAAGGAATGGCGAATTTGCTGTGCCTGCCGCCTTTTTGGGGAGCCGAACCTACCCTGGTCCCGCCCACTTACTTCCTTTTTCCGCCCAGTTTCCCTAGCCCGCCCATCTGTGCAGGTGACCAAGGTCCAATGGGCGGCGCCCTTGACATAGGTGACATTCTGGCTCGGGTTGTGACACCCGGTTCCTCCCCTCTGCACTAGCAATGGCTTGTGGGAAGTTCCGCCGTTTAGGGGAAAATCGCTTCTCCGCAGCAGGTTAGCTGGCTCTGTTCAGCAGGCAATCGAAGTAGATATGTCACTCTTTGCCAGGAGTGGTGGCACCTTGCTAGGGAGGCAGACGCAGGTGGATACCTAAGATCCATGCTAGCCTGGTGTACAGAGGGAGTTCCAGGACAGTCAGGGCTACACAGAGAAACCCTGTGGGGGGGGGGGGGGAAGAAGGGCGGACAGCGGGGGAGAAAACCAAACCAACAGCTACCTACCTACCTACCTACCTACCTATCTACCTACCTACATACCTACCTACCTAGCTGTCTATCATCTACCTATCTACCTACCTACCTACCTACCTGTCTATCTACCTACCTACCTAGCTGTCTGTCTTTCTACCTATCAACTATCGAGGACAAGGAAATGGGTGCAAAAAGCTGTCTAACTACTCTTGGGCTCATCTTTGAACTAAGGTCAAATGAGTGAGCTGTAGCATTTTATTGTTTTGTCCTCATACCTGGCTGTGGCCTTCAAAGGACTATGAAGTTTCTTGTAACTCTGGGGTACTCAGCCCCTTCCTGCTAATACAGGATGTGTCCCGGCTTATGTGAATGAGCCCACCATATGCCAAGCAGCACCTGAGAACTCTCTGGGAGGGATGTGGCCAAGCTTCGTAATAAAAGAATAAAACCAACTTTCTGAAACCTTCCTTCCTGCATGTCAGAGGAAATGGATGGTTAACAGGGTCAATTTACCACCTAAAAATAGAAGATGAAAAGCTGTAGAGAAGGATATTCATGATAGGGTAACCCCGCAGACATTTCTGATATTCTGTGGAACAGTGGCCTTCATTCAGGGTGGGCTGAGGCTTTACCATACAACAACATAAAAGGACACTAGAAATCACACTAGTGATGTGGACATGGTTCCAGGAACACAAAGTCCAAACCATGAGAGAAAAATCAGAAGAAATAAAACCCTCCTCCCCACAAAAGAGATTTTAGGAAGAAACAAACAAACAAACAAAAAAACCCGATAAACTGGCCTGGTGGTATGCCTTTAATCCCAGCACTCTGATGGAAGGGGAAGGTGGATATCTGTAAGTTCCAGTCCCCTTGTCTAGATAGAGTTACAGGCCAGTCAAGGCTTCATAGTAAGGCTCTGTCTCAACAACAAAATTAAAGGGATGTTTCAAAAGAAAATGCCCCACCTTAAAACAAAACAAAAAAAAACCCTCATGATTGGTGATGAGGATTAAAAAGCACGTGTCTTCTTTCATATAAAACAGAAAATACAGGGTTTTTGCAAATTGCCTAGAAAGCATTTAATTGGTTTTTAATTGGGTCATTTAAGATGTATTATCATGTTTTTAGCTGTATACATGTATACTTGCCTAGATACAATCATGTCTTTGTATATGGATGATAGCAAGATTATGGATTTTTTCCCCTCTGGGAATAGTACTGAAATATTGTATATAACAAATAGGATGTAAGAGGATTGGAAGATCCCCCAGGTCAAACTTAAACGAATCTTAGTAAGTCACCAACAGTGTCATGGTGCATTGTTATGCCTCATTGTTGACATTGGTGGGGGAAACACTGAAAATTGTTATACATAAATAGTGCGATTTTAGAAGTACTGATCTGCCACAGAGGCTGGGAAAACACATGGGTCTTAAAATATATTCTTTATTGATAAACAGACTGTCATCACCCCTAAGAAGCACTACTCTACTATGCAGGGATCCATGTTACATCTGCAGGAAGGAGAGATAAGCATTTTCCTTTGCATCTACACTTCACTTAGGAATCTGCCCTATGAATGTCAATGTTTCATCCTTCTGAGTGTCTTCAAGGATTGAACTAGATGACGTCTTCCTTCTCATCCATTTATTCAGGGATGAATTGCACAAGTCCCCTGCTACTATCCAAGCATATTCCTGTACATCCCCATGCAGAGAGGAATAGCATTCACAAAGACAGTCTCGGTGGAGAGTCTAACTGTAAGAGGTTTTTGGTGATAACAAGGAACATGTTTCTCATGGTTTTCTGGGGTGAGCAGCTCTGAGAGATGGTGACATATAGGTGCCCTGAGCTCACTGCCTATAGTAGGAAAGTCAAGTGAGCATTTATCTAGGTAGCTAGACTCTCTAAGAGGGTTGCAAACTCTCTGGGGAAATGATCTGGAACCTAGTCCTGGATGATGCCAGGATTAGGAAAGAGGAGTGATTCTTGCAGTATAAGTTGAGACATCAAAGAGCGTCACAGTCACTTCTGCGATAGCCTATGTCCATGTAGAGTTCTGCCTGATGCCACACTTGTAATAAACACCAGGACACATCAACAGGGAGTACATAAAAATGTGCAGAGTGTATCTAAATTGCAAAGAGAACAGAAACATCTTTGACCCTACTATATGAAGTAGCAAACTGTGAGAATAAGGGGACGGAGAGATGGCTCAGCGGTTAATAGCACTGGCTGCTCTTCCAGAGGACCTGAATTCAATTCCTAGCAACCACATCGTGGCTCACAACCATCTGTAATGAGATCTGGTGCCCGCTTCTGGACTGCAGGGATATATGGAGGCAGAACACTGTATACATAATAATAAATACATATGAAAAAAATGTCCCCTCTGATGATTTGAGCTGCTTTTGGGTGAGACATTCATTCCTGAAATTCCACAGGCAGCATTTAAGCAAGAATCACAACTTCCCACCCCCACAGGATTTGTGTAGATTAGGCTGACCTTGAACTCAGAGGCTCACCAGCTTTTCCCTCCTGAATGCTGGTATTAAAGGCATGTGCCACCACTGCCCAGCTCGGTATTTTTCAGTCTACAAAGAATCTCATATTTGCTCTGGTTTCTCTGAGGTGCCTGTTATGCTAATTGAATTAATGAGAGAGGGGGGGGTTGGGGCGTACCAGAGAGCCTGAGGCGATACCTCAGTAGTTCAGAGCATTTGTTGCTGTTCCAGAGGATTGAGCTCTGATTCCCAGCACTCACAACCATCTGCAACCCCAGTTCAGAAAGTGATGTTCTCTTCTGAATCCCACGAACAGCAGGCACATACGAGCTGCCCATACTACATGGAGTCTATTAGTCACCATTCTGCTTCTGTGAAGAGACACCACAACCATGACAGGTTTTCTCAGTGTAACAGCCCTAGCTGATCTGGAACTCTCTCTGTAGACTACCAGGCTGGCCTTGAACTCACAGAGGATCCGCGTACCTCTGCCTCCCAAGTGCTGGGACTACAGGTGTGCACCGCCTCTGCTTGGCCCCAAGGCAACTCTTAGAGAGGAATGTATTTAATTGGAGGCTTGCTTACAGTTTCAGAGGTTTAGTCCATTATCATAGCAGCCCACGAGTGGCTGGAGCCTAGTTGTATCCTAAGCCACAGGCCTAGAGGGGGAGAAAGAGGGAGAGGGACAGACAGAGACAGACAAGACACTGGGCCTGGTGTGGGCTTTTGAAACCTCAAAGCACACCCCCAGTGACACACCTCCTCCAACAAGGCCACACCTCCTAATGCTTTTCCAGGAGTGCAACTCCTTGATGACTAAGCATTCAAATACTATGGGAGCCATTCCTATTCAAGCCATCACCTCCAGGCAAGACATTCATACTCATAAAATGTATTTTTAAACGTGTAGATATAGGTCAAAATATCACAGCGCTTTATAAATACATATTTCTTATTCATCGAAAATTAGGCACACCTTTAATCCCAGCACTTAGCAGGCACATCTCTGAGTTCGAAGCCAGCCTGGTCTACAGAGGGAGTGCCAGGATAGCCTCCAAAGCTACACAGAGAAGCCCTGTCTCGAAATCCTCCCCCCAAAAAAATTAATATAACCAGGCATGGTGGCGCACACCTTTAATCCCAACACTTGGGAGGCAGAGGCAGGCAGATCGCTGTGAGTTTGAGGCTGGGCTGGACAGAAAGCCTCCAAAACAATAGAGAAACCCTGTCTCGTAAAACCAAAAAAAAAAAAAAAAAAAAGCAGAGGCCAACCTGGTCTACATAGTTAAGTTCTAGGGTACTATACTTCGAGATCCTGGCTAAAAAAAAAAAAAAAAGTAATAATTTAGTCATTGGTACCACTCCTGGAATATATATTTTTAATTTATACTTACTGCATGTCTCCTGAATGTAAATTCCAATAATTGATGATGCTAACTCCATTTCTCCATTAATAGGATGTGTAGGGGTGTGTTCATCTGTACCTGCTTCTTGGAAATCGTTAAGACTCTGGGGTAAGTATAATGGCCACCAAATAAATATACCAGCTAGCACCTTTGACTTCCATGTGCTTAATGGTCTGATAAATGTTACCATCCCAGGGCATGAAACAAGTAAAGGCAGTAACAATAATATAATAAAGTCAATGGATTTGGGAAACTGTTCTGTGGAGCAGCAAAGTGCCACACCATATAGTAATGCCATCAGTCTCTGATGTCTTGATTGGGAATCAGGCTCTGGGCCATGGTTTCCCTGTCTGTCCTGGTATCAGCGGCATGTTCCACTCATGTGTGAGGATAATGATTCCCCTATTCCTCCAGAATCTAAGCTACAGAAACTATCCTGCTTCTCGGTGACACCGTTGAGACTGGTAATGCTTTTCTCCCATCATTCCTGAGGGTTTTGCCAGCGTGATTGTATGTGCACAGTGTTCTTGCCTGTGGCCTAGGAGTCAGGCGTCAGATCCCTGGGAAGTTCAAATGTGGAGTTATAGGTTGTAAGCTACAATTGAGTGCTGGAACCCAAACTCCCATCCTCTGGAAGAACAGGAGTGCTTTTAATCAGTGAACCCTCTCTCCACACTCAGAGGACTGGGCTCTGATTCCCAGCACCCACGACCATCCGCAACTCCAGTTCAGAAAGCCTTACTCTCATGATGGAGGGAATCTGCGTTATCCCACACAGGTGACCCAGCTGCCAGCTGAGACAGACTTCTTTAGCACCTGCTTCGACTGCAGATGGGACAAACACTCCACATTCCTTCCGCTTAGCTACACCGACTTTCATAAAAAACATGGGACTACTGGCTCATCTCAGAACCTGTAAATAATCATGATACTAAAAGTATCAACAAACAGCCACATGGCTCTTGTAAAGGGCTAAGAATAGTCTTAATTATGGCAAACCCATTAATAATATCACAAATTTGACATCACCAATGTTAATAGGTCAGGCTAGGGTGTGATTATATGATCCATGTTTTCATATGTTTCCCTGACGAAGTCTCAACACAATGACTTCCACCTAAAAATTATGTGACGGATATTGACTCAGAAACACGTCTGTCTGGCCTGTTCTACACCTCTGCCATTTCCGCTCACAGGGCTAGGATCGCAGATCCAAGCAGTTAATGGGATGGGCAGAAGAGAGAGGACCCGTCATCCGTGGATCACTCTTGCCTCCTATACCATGACCCAGCCACACTACACAAAACGTAAGTCAGAAGTGTTCAGCCCATGGGTCTCTGTTTCTAAGAAAATAAAGCACAGGCATGGCTGGTCTGTTTTCCTCATCTCCCACGTGGTACTGTTAGTGCACCCCTGAATCAAAAGCACCCGTGACGGCATGAAGCAGCCCAAATCCCAGCATGGCTAGGGAGAGGGGCTCCTCACACCACTAGCTGGAGTCAAACCCTAGAAGTAGCCAGAGTGTGAAAAACATTAAAGACATAACCGGTGGATGTGACACATGTATATGCTCGTGTACTGCTGGAAAGGTCCAGAGAGTGCAGGAAAATCGTTTCATTCAACTGGAAAACACAGTGATTCACACAGAAACAATAAGACACAATAGACATTAGACAAACAAGTGTATTGCAAAGAGGAAAACCAAATGAGCAAGTGAATTTGAGTGGAGGAGGAATTAGTTTTCTTCAGAAATATGGCCCCTGAAAGGCTGTTCATTGTCTAGCAGATTGGTTTTACAACCATGTACATGCAGTTGGCACTAGCTGGATTCAGGCACTTAAAAAAGAAAGAAAAAGAAAGAAGGAAGGAAGGAAGGAAGGAAAGAAGGAAGGAAGGAGGGAGGGAGGGAGGGAGGGAGGGAAGGAGGGAGGGAAAGAAAGAGGACACATGAAGAAAGCTGGGGAGAAACTGGAGGGAAGGCTTGCAGGGGTGAGTATATCAAAATGCATGATACACATATATGAAAGTCTAAACAATAAGCTCACCTCTCAAATATGTAGGCATCTATTTATATATAAAGGAAAAGCCTACTCTCGGTGTTCAGGTGGGGTTGGCCAGGGTTAGGTACAAAGAGAAGTATTGCCTGAAGGTTTGTAAGGAAAAACTTCTGTGATTAGAATTCCAGCTTCACTGCCAAGTAATTTCTGTTAAATTCATCATACGCCTGAAACCAGAAATATAAACTTTGACAAGATTATACAAAATCATATCAGGCTTACATGCTATGGGAAGATTTGGAATGGGACCTCCCCAGTCTTGCAAAAAACTCTGGATTCCTCATTCGTTAAATTAAGGTGTGAGAGACTCAGGCTGGAGGCTGAATCACATTTACTCATTGAATTTCAATGTAAAGCCATTAAACACACACGTTTTATTTATTTAAAAATATCACCTTACACAGAGCTGTAGAACATTCCAAAAATACACGTGGTTTTACAAAAAATGCAGGTTACATTAGGAGGGATGTTACTTTACTAAGGTAACTTATAGTTATTATTCACTATTTTCAAAGTAGGCAAACGTGTGACACTGTTCCACACAACTATATATTCTCTATGATTAAAATTTATTTTCCTCTGATCTCTATTTTTCCACATACATTTCATTGAGGACATCCAGCTAGAAATCACTAATTCCATAGGTTTGCCAATTTTTTTCAGGGATCTGTAAGATATTTTTGAGATGTCTCTCCCTCTGCCTGCTGAAGGCTAGGCTAGCCCTTTTCTCTTCCTATTACCCACTGCCTGCTGAAGGCTAGGCTAGCCCTTTTCTCTTCCTATTGTCCACTGCCTGCTGAAGGCTAGGCTAGCCCCTTTCTCTTCCTATTGCCCAAAATACTTACCTCATATGAAAGTGTATTCCTCTTTTTCCTGCAAAATACAGCTCATCTTCATTTGTGTTATAGTAATGAAGTTTGCTTAGGCTACTAGCTCTTCATGGAACAGAAACACACAGTAGATTTCTAGGAACAGCAGACAGCAAGCGCCAATGGCTGCCATCTGTAGCCTGCTCTAACCTCTGAATCCTGCCCACACATAAAGAAAACTGAACTCCGCAAAAGTGGAGCACTTCAACCATGTGTTACAAATAAAGGGGAAGATTAACTCCGGGAACCAAAGGGATCCCAAGACAGGATTCTGCTCAGGTGGCGAAGGCTGTTTTAAATAGTGAGTAACAAACAATCAGGGGCTTAAAAAAAAAAAAAAAAAGGAGTAGTCTTCATAGGCACACGACGATAGAATTCTCCCTGGCACTGGAAACACTGTCACGAACAAGTGTAGTTGCCAAAAGGTCTTCACGCATAGGCGCCTTGGTCTGTGCAGCATCTGCACGAAGAGCTTTGACCTAGGGACTCTCTGAACTTGCCCTCAGGAGTCTGTCCAGGTGATGTGGGTTCACAGATCGTTAGTGGCCAGTCCCTAACCATCTAACTTCCCTGACACCTGTCTCAGGCTCATCAGTCCTGATGCAGCAACCATTGATAGACATTATCATAAACTCATCTGTAAAAAAGACAGCATGGATGTATCTGAGTTTTCAAAAAAACAAAACACTCTGTTTACATTTCAGCAAATACTAGCATTAGCAAAATGTCAGTAAGAATAATACTACATCTGTTCATATAGAAATATCCTTCTCCACTTAAATATAGGACACATTCACTCATTTGGTTTTCTTCTTTGTAACACACTTGTCTAATGTCTATTGTGTCTTAGTGTTTCTTTATGAATCACTGTGCTTTTCAGTTGGAACACAGTTCTTGAGTACTGAAAACTGATTTTCCTGCACACTCTTTGGGATTTCCTCGCTGTGCATGTAGTACGTGAGTCACATCCACAGGTTATGTCTTTAATGTTTCTCATGCTCTTGCTACTTGTAGGGCTTGACTCCAGAATGACTATTTCGAAGATGAATAAAAGATGAGTCTTTATTCAAGATTTTTTGGGTTTTTCCTTCAGGATGAATTTTCAGATGTATCTATAATTTTAACACTAGGTAAAAACATTGACAAATTCAATGCAGTTCTTGGGCTCTCTAGCATGGAATTACAAGACATATAATTCCTAATGTACAAGACATGAGAATTTCATAACTGATCATTCAAGTAGTTTCCTCCTGGTCTGAATTTTCTCATTACAATTTGTCCTCATGATTTTTTTTTTTTTGAGGTTGAACAAGTAAGATGTTTTTATGAATGGTTTTTCTACATTGTTACATCTGAAGAATTTTTCTTCAGTATAAATTCTTGGTATTTCTACGATTTAATCATTCTTTAAGAGCTTTCGAAAGTTTCTTATGTTCATGTTTTTCTGCAGTATGGATCCTGGTGTGCTTTGTAAGAAGAGAGCGCTGGGTAAAGGATTTGTCACATTCGCCACATTTGTAAGGTTTCTCTCCAGTGTGGATTCTTGAATGGGTTTTAAGGTTTGACAACCAATAAAAGGATTTGCCACACTTTTCACATTGGTAGGGCTTTACCCCAGCATGAATTTTCTGATGAGCTTTAAGACTTGAGCAGTGGGTAAAGGATTTATCACATTCTTCACACTTGTAAGGTTTCTCTCCAGTGTGGATTCTCGAATGTCTTTTAAGGTTTGACAACCAATGAAAGAACTTACCACATTCGTTACACTTGTACGGTTTCTCTCCAGTGTGGACTCTGTGGTGTTCTTTAAGTCTTGACAACAGATAAAAGCACTTACCACAGTCTTTGCATGAGTAGGGTTTCTCCCCAGTGTGAATTTTCTGATGTGTACTAAGAGCTGTGCAGTGGGTAAAAGATTTGTCGCATATCTGACATCTGTAAGGTTTCTCTCCAGTGTGGATTCGGGAATGGTTTTTAAGTTTGGCCAGCTGAGAAAAGCACTTACCACATTCCTCACATTTGTGAGGTCTCTCTCCAGTATGGGTTTTACGATGGCTTTTAAGGTGTGACAACACATAAAAACTTTTGCCGCACTCTTCACATTTGTAGGGTTTTTCACCAGCATGAATTTTAAGATGCCTTTTAAGAGCTGTGCAGCGGGAAAAGCATTTGTTGCATTTTACACATTTGCAAGGTTTCTCTCCAGTGTGGATTCTATAATGCATTTTAAGTCTTGACATCTGAGAAAAGGATTTGCCACAATCCCCACACTTGTAAGGTGTCTCTCCAGTATGGACTCTGTAGTGGTTTTTAAGGCCCGACATCCAATGAAAGAACTTACCACATTCTTTGCACTTGTAAGGCTTCTCTCTAGTGTGGACTCTGTGATGGTCCTTAAGTGTTGACAAGAGATAAAAGGCTTTACCACAGTCTTTGCATTTGTAGGGTTTATCCCCAGTATGAATTTTCTGATGTGTACTAAGACCTGTGCAGTGGGAAAAGGTTTTGCCACAGTCCTTACATTTGTAAGGTCTCTCTCCAGTATGGATTCTGCAATGGTTTTTAAGTCTAGAGCCTCGAGAAAAGCACTTATCACAATCGTCACATTTGTAAGGTTTATCTCCAGTATGGATTCTGTAATGGTGTTTAAGTCTAGATAACCGAGTAAAGCCCTTATCACATTCGTCACATTTGTAAGGTTTCTCTCCAGTATGGATCCTGTAATGGGTTTTAAGGAGAGATAACCACTTAAAGGACTTCCCACATTCTTTACATTTCCATGGTTTCTCTCCAGTATGAGGTCTCTCCTGTGTACCTAGGCTTGAGCAGCTCCCGAAGCCCTTCCCACTATTCTGGGCTTTATCTCCACTATCAACTCCTTGCTGCTCAAGTCCGTGTGCAGAATCCAAGAGTTGATCACTTTCCGCATACCCGTGCTCTATGTTTATGGTGTGGATACTCTGATTTAGACTCACACTGGAACATAAATAGTTGTCACAGTCTTTCTGTTTAGCAAGGTCTTCTCCAGTGCGCACACTTAGGTTTGACGATTCAGTAGAGGCATCCCCGTGGTTACCACGTGTACAGTTGATGTCACTTTTTGCAGTACCACTTGTATCACAAGGCGTACTCTGGGAGGGTTCAGGAATTGTTTTGTCAAGCTGATTAGATTTGTAAGAATTCTCTTGGGTATTCCCATGTTGATGGACATTATGGCTTGAGTCTTGATTCAAGACCTTCTTGGGTTTACCACGCATGCCATGGTTCTCTAGGGAATAAGCACAATTAGGGATAATGGGGATTGACTCATGAGTAATAGATTTAATAGCTGATGTTGCTTTAAGTTCCCTAAGACAAGTAAAATTATTTAGAGTGGGACCTTAGTGGAGGGTTCTATACTTTCACTATCACTGTATGAATGTTCAAAACCTCCATTCCGACCTCCATCCCACTGTCAGGACTGACAACAGAATTCTCATTCTTATCTAAACTGCATTACTAGCAGAAGGCGGGATGAATAGATGATGTAAAAATAAATGACTTTGGGAAAAGAGCTCTCTGAAGGATTATACTTAAAATACTGTTCTCTTTTTAAACTGTCCTTTCACCCTAGAAATAGTGGAAGAATAGATTTTGTTGTTGTCATCACTTTGTTTTGTTTTGAGACAGGGTTTCTCTGTGAAACAGTCATGGCTATCCTGGAACTCACTCTGTAGACTAGGCTGGCCTCAAACTAACAGAGATCCACCTGCTTCCGCTTTCAGAGTGCTGGGATTACAGGCATGTGCCACTACCTCCTGGCAAAAGCATAGATTAATGTAACACTAAAATGAAACAATTCAGCTCACTAAGTGTATTGCATTGCATATCTCTGCTCCACACATTCAACTTCATTTTAACTTTAAATATTTCATTAAAAACTTGGTGAGAGAGCAGGACAGACGGTCAGCAGTTAAGAGCGTTTGTTATTTCACTTAGGGAAATGAAAAGGAAATTCCATGAAAAAGTTTTGGGTTTTTTGTTTGCTTGGGTTTTTTTGTTTTTTGTTTTTGTTTTTTTGTTTTGCCAGAATTTCTCTAATTTCCTGTAATTTCTAGACAGCCTCAGGGAATGTATACACCTATAAACTAGGGAAACACAAAAGATGGAATTCTGCAAGCAAAATGTTCTCACCCACAGAGACCAGGTTGCTGTAATTCTCCAACATGACATCAATGTACAAAGCTCTCTGAGAAGAGTCCAGGCATTCCCACTCCTCCTGGGAGAAGTCCAAAGCCACATCCCCAAATGTTAGCAGACCCTGTAAGGGATATTTAAGAGTTTATTTACCACATGTTCCTGGGCAGAATGCTTTCCTAGAAAAAAGAGGTATATGGACCTAGGAACATTTTGGTGATGTAGATAAGGCAGGAAAATAATTTTTATAAGATTTATTTATTATATATACAGTGTTCTGCCTCCATGCCAGAAGAGGACACTAGATCTCATTACAGATGGTTGTGAACCACAATGTGGTTATGGGAAATTGAACTCAGGACCTCTGGAAGAGCACTGAAACACCCATACATATAAAATAAAAATAAAATTTAATGGTTTCCCGAGAGTTTCACACATTCTGTCCTGCAGAAAATCTCATTAGAACAGAAAGTAAGCAACTCACAACTATCACTGAAACTGACCAAATTCCTTAGATCCCTCCTTCCCTCCCAGAGAGTATATGAACAGCAAAGACCAATGAAAGTCATTCTCTGACTTTGTAAGCCAAGCTGCAAAGAAGACTCTCAGATAGCACAGGCACAGCACCCCCCCCCACACACACACACACACAAACGCGCACATAAAAAGCAGAGACCAGCCTGGCAGCCCTAGTTGATCTGCCTAGAAGAGGCTCTGACCAAATGAGTCACCAGGAAAGGACACCCGACAGCCTGCTGCACTGCTGGCAAGCAATGCAGTGTGCTCCGGGTCTCCAGGATTTGTGAGACGTCACCCACGGTGGGGGACGGGCTTTGATGATGCAGCTGTCTGAGTTATGTCTGCTCCTGCAAACTGCAAACAACTCCGATAAAATTCACTGGCTCACCACGTTGGTGAATAGCCACGTGCACGTACGTGTGTGTGTGTGTGTGTGTGTGTGTGTGTGTGTGTGTGTGTGTGTGTGTGTATCTCCCCAGTCTGTCACACAACACTGAAAGAGGATGACATAATAGTCTCATAAATGATACACTTTTAGGGAATATAAGATAAAAATTTAGCCAGGCTGTGGTTGATTCACAACATTAATCCCAGCACTCGGGAGGCAGAGGCAGGTAGATCTCTTCAAGTTGGAGTCTACAGAGCTAGTTCCAGGACAGCTAGGGTTGTTTCACAAAGAAACCCTGTAACAATAATAATAAAAATAATAAAATATATAAATAAAATTTAAGGTTTAGAATTAGAAATCTACTGTTTATGAAGTAGTTGTTTAAGTCACATGGGATCACAGTGTCACATCTCAGACAGAAAGGTTGTGATGAGCAAAACTGTGTCTCTGAATGCTACAACTCTTGGCCTTGCTACAATATGGACACTAAGTCTTGCCTGCAGCTGGACCTCACCTGACTGGATTCTAACACCCTCAGTTGAGACGCTATGGCTCAGGTTCAGTGCTGCCTGCTTCCTTTGTGTAATAAAGAGGAAGAACAGGGAAGGCAGAAATCATCGGTGAGTTTGAACTTTGAGTTTTAAATTTCTTTTTGTTTATGAGACAGGGTTTCTCAATGTAGCTTTGGAGTATCTCCTGGAACTGGCTCTATAGACCAGGTTCGTCCTGGAACTCACAGAGATCCACATGCCTCTGCCTCCTGAGTCCTGGGATTAAAGGCTTGCGCCAGCCATCACTGCCCGGCTGAGTTTTGATTTTTTACACAGTAAAGAGTAACAGCAGTCAATACTGCCAGTATTCTAAACGTTAACACATGAAATCATATAGTCTATGAGGATATATATTCTGCTGAATACATTGGTAATCATGAAGCAAATAGAAAAATCAGCATTCGTTACAGTTGATATCATTTAATTTTTTTCTAAATGTACAACCCAACACAGACAAGTAATAATTCTAGAAGTTTAAAGATTTTCTGTGAGTGGAAGGAATGAATTATATCAAGTGAAAACATACCTAATTCTTCACTGCTTTTCAATTATGTTATTGCCCACAAAAGGGACTCAAAAGAAAACTTGCACCTGATACCTTCAAAGTTTTGATTTATGTTATGTATTGGAGCTGCATTGTATGTGTTATACAGCCAAGCACCACTTATGTTCTTCCTTCATCTTTCAGAAAATACAAGATGCAATGTTATATATTGGCTCTGCAATGAATGTACAAGAGAAATTGAAACCTGGGCGCTAGAGAGATGGCTTATTGCTTCAGAACACTTGCTAGTCTTGCAGAGGAAGCTGGTTCAGTTCCCAGCACACACATGGCTGCCCACTGCAACCTGACTCTTGTTTCAAGCCATCTGGAGCCCCCTTCTGGGCACCAAACACACACACATGCAGGCAAACACTCATGTGCACAAAATAAAATAAGTAAATGAAAACATTAAAACTTAGATATTTAGCCAGGTGGGGGTGGCACAAGTCTTTAATCTAGCACTTGGGATGCAGAGGCAGGAGGATCTCTATGAGTTCGAGGCCAGCCTGGTCTACAAAGTGAATTCCAGGTCAGCCAGGGCTACACAGTGAAAACCTGTCCCGAAGCCCCACTCCCCTCAAAAAGGAAGTAAATGTGTCTATTACAGCCTTTTCTCATAATCTCCAACTATTAAAAACAGTAGCTTCAGCAAAAGAGAAAAAGGAAGTGGTGGGGGAGTCTTTCTCCTCCAAAGGAAAAGACCAGAGCAGAGTAATTAAGAGGAACCTTCATTTCTGCACGAAATGTGATGGCTTATGGACATCACTCAGTACTCTCAAGAAAACTCTTACTGGCATGGTCGACATGATGTCACATAAAGACTCACAATCAGGAGGAGCTACATCATGGTTCAGCAAACAAAGGACAAACAGAAACTACTCATTTTTCTGGTTTGGGAAGTTCCCCTGAGCACTGGAATTGAGAGAATGGTGTGAGCTGGAACGAGCTCGCTCCCCCGAGACAAACAGATGTCAGCTGTGAACACAGGCACACCATCACTGTGATATCAAGTGCCAAGAGGGAAACGACAGCCAGCAATGTGCATCTCCCGACAGAAATACCAATTGCACGACATGATCAAGGCCTGCCATCTTCAGCACTCTCCCGAGTGTTTAAATATTTAGCATCAGGATCCAATATGATCAGGATCCTAATAGCACGTCTTCAAACTCTTTTTCCAAAAAAAGTATCAGAGATTTTAGCAAGGAACTCAAGGTGTTTGAATGTGTACTTTCATAAGCCTAGTTCAAGAAACCTGATCCATCACTCAAATGGAACCTGTATGGCCTTACTAACTAACATGTAAGTACACAAACCCATCCTTTACAGCAACTGAACAACACCACATTTGTTTGAACATCTGTCACAATGGAAATGGAGGTCTTATTTTCATTGTGAATATTTGCCCTCACACAAAGAGTCTGGAGATGACTGAATGGAGAAAAGGCTGTGGTACACAGTAGACATGTATTTATTTATTTTTGTTGTTTTTCCAGACAGGGTTTCTCTGTGGCTTTGGGGGCTGTCCTGGAACTAGCTCTTGTAGACCAGGCTGGTCTTGAACTCCCAGAGGTCCACCTGCCTCTGCCTCCCAAGTGCTGGGATTAAAGGCGTGTGCCACCACCACCCGGCTGCAGACGTGTATTTAAAGAGTAAATCTTGAATGCTGGAAGAAAAATGAACTCATGGGAAACAAACACTTCAGATGACACTATCAGAAGCAGAGAATGCACAAGGCTTGCAAAGTGTCTTAGCTGGGGTTTCTACGGCTGTCAAGAGACACGATGAGCAAGGCAATTCTTATAAAAGAAAACGTTTCACTGGGGCTGGCGCACAGTGTTAGAGGTCTAGGCCATTGTTGCAGTGGCAGGAAACACGGCAGCAGGCAGGCAGACACGGCGCTGGAGAAGGAGCTGAGCGGTCTGAAAAGTCTACACCTTGATCCACAGGCAGCGGAAGGGCCATGACACTAGGGCTTAGCCTGAGCATCTGAGAACTCAACAACTATAGCCATAGTGGCAAGTTCCTCCAACAAGGTCACACCTACTCCAACAATGCCACACCCACCTCCTAACAGCGACACTGCCTATGGGTCAAGCACCCACTCCTAGTCAAAACACCACACAAGATTTTAATATATAACAATTCTCAAAAAAAAAAAGTGACCATGACACTGACCTGCGATGTACTTGATGTATTTGCTGGAGGAGTGGTCATTCTTCTTGTTGTCCTGCTCTGACTTTCTGCTTCAGAACCCCTTCTTGCTCTTTAGTATCAGGTGTCAGAAATGCAAGACAAAAATGAATATTAAACTCTGTTAAGAAACAACATCAAACCACATAAAAGACCCAAAACCAGGATAATACCAGATGTCTCGTCAACGGTTCTAAATCAAGGCGAGAATGGAAAAATGCATTTAAATACCTGAAAGAAAATAATTGTCAGTCATGTTATTGCAGCCAGAAAAATTATCGCTTAAAATTGACAGAGAAATGCATTTGAAGATAGTCATGAGTTAATGTATGCCATTCCACTCAAGCAGGACTGCAGATAATTAGAGGCGAAATATACACAGATCTGTCAAAAAAATTATGCATGAGAACACCAGAAATAAGACATTTTATGTCAGGAATAGATGACTACCAATTCTAACAAGAAAGGAACAAAAATACTACCTACAATCCAACTAGCCACATCAAAAATATTACAGGAATAAAAACCACATGGTAAAATTCTCAGTAGAACATGGAAATGTCATCGGACAACGTTCAATAAAACCTCATGGTAAAACTTCTAGAAGAACTAGGGCTGGGCACTAAAGGCACACGCCTTTAATTCCAACACTCAGGAGGTAGAGGCAGGCAGATCTCTACGAGACTGAGGCCACCCTGCTCTACCGAGTGAGTTCCAGGACAACAATGGCTACACAGAGAAGCTCTGATTTGGAAAACAAAACAAACAAACGAAAACTAGGAATAAATGGAACCCAGCTCAACACAATGAGAGGTGCACATTGTCAATCCTAGGCCACCATTACAGAGGAAAAAAAAAGCAAACAAACAAAACTGAACAGCATTACTTCAAAAACGGTAACAAGATGTATGTGCTCTGCACTCTTACATAATAAAGAATTGCAAGAGCAACCTGAGAAATTTGAAAAAACAATAAAGAATGAAGAAACAGAAGATGGTACAGCTAGAAAAGGATGATCTGGTCATACACACAAAACCTCCTACCGACACCACAGGAAACTCTTAGACATGATAAACGTTTCACGAAATATTGACAAATACATAATTAAAATAGAAACATCGCTCCTTTATCTATGTGTCGATAATGGGATGTTGAGAAACAAAGTAGGAAAGTAATGCATTCATGTAGCTTTAAGAAGACTTAGGAATAGCTAGTCGGTGCTGGCACACGTCTTTAATCTCAGCACTCGGGAGGCACAGGCAGGTGAATCTCTTGTGAGTTCCAGGACAGCCAGGGCTACAGGGTGAGGTCCAGGACAGCCAGGGCTACATAAAGAAACCCTGTCTCAAAAAAACCCAAACCAAACCAATTAACCAACCAAACAAGACCTAGGAGTAAACCCAAATAAAAACATAATTAACATATATGAAGAAAATTTAGGGCAGTGAAGAAGAAAATGAACTTTTATGAACATTCATTGTGAAAAATGACACAGGGTAAATGGCTATATTACTAACAACTGTAGTCTGCAGAGTCTATGCAATCCCCATGTGCAGCATACTGACATTTTGCACAAAAGTAGAAAACACTTTTTAAGTTATATGGAAACAAGAAAGTAAAAAATATCAAAATCCAGATTAATCCTTGGAATAATCCTGGGGGTATCACAGGACCTGACTTCAAATTATAAAACCAATCCAAGTGATACAGACAGAAAGGTTGTGCACATAAACAAACATGTAAAAAATTGAACAGGCTGGGCAGTTCTGCCTCCCGAGGGCTGAGATTAATAGTGTGTGCCACAATTTGTCCATCTTATTGAGTAATCTAAAAAATAAACAAACAAACAAACAAATAAATAAATAAATAAAGTGGATACATATACACATTTGCTTTTTGTGCTTTTTCTTTTAATGACTGTTACTTTATTTGTTTATTTTTGGTTTTTCAAGACAGGGTTTTTCTGTGTAGCTTTGCAGCCTGTCTTGGAACTGCTCTGTAGACCATGCTGGCCTTGAACTCACGGAGATTTGCCTGCCGCTGCCTCCCAAAGTGCTGGGATTAAAGACAGGTGCCACGCTGCCCAGCTATCAGAGTGCATTTGATGTGCTGGAACTGGAAACAGTTATGAGCTACCTTGTAGGTTTGGGGAAACAAATCCAGGTCCTCTGTAAGAGCAACAAGCGGGCTTTTTGTTTTTTTCCTTTTATTGAATTTAGAGTTTTTAGACATACGGTGGTGGCTCACACCTTTAGTCCCAGCACTCAGGAGGCAGAGGCAGGAGGGTCTCTGTGAGTTCCAGACCAGCCTGGTCTACAGATTGAGTTCCAGGACAGGCTCCAAAGCTACAGAGAAACCCTGTCTCGAAAACAAAAGTAAAAAAACAAACCAAAAGAAAACAGATTTTTTTTCTCCCATAATGTATCCTGATTTCAGTTTGCCCTCCGTCTACTCCTCCCAGTTTCTCCCCCCACTGAATCTATCCCCTTTCTGTCTCTCATTAGAAAACAGGCTTCTAAGGAATAACTGTAAAGAGAAACTTTTTCCTTGAGAGAAGCCTTCCTGCCGTCCTGGTTCTAGAGCTGCATCAGTCCCAAATAAACACACAGGAGGCTATATTAATTATGAAGCTGTTGGCCTTTGCTTGTTTCTTACTGGCTAGCTCTGACTTAAGTAATTACCCCATAATTGTTAATCTAAATATTTCTCTTACCAGAGAATAGTTCCGGGCTTCCTACCCCATGGCGTTACATGTTGACTCTCTGTGTTTCTCCTTCCCCGAGTCCTCCTGGACTCCTAGTCCTACCTATCTAGATTCCTATTGGCTCAACAGTACTTTATTGACAAATGTACAGGACTTCCCCCATCAAATAACAATAAAATTCAGAGACCCACTAGTTCCCACACTCGGCCATCTCATAAAACCTCTAAACTGGAAGCCATGATACATACACAAAAGACCTGTAGGGTAAAAAGAGAGAAATAAAATAAAAAATAATACAACAATCCTGACACAACCTTGTGAGAAAGAGGATCCTCCAAAGAAGCCAATGAGTTCATTTTCTGTTGGCCATCTACCACTTGGCATGCAGAAAACTCCATGATGTGATTACAAACTCACAACCAGCTGATACTCCTTCGCCCCCTAATTCGGAATGGCTAAGGTGGAGGAGAAGGAGCAGTGGGGATGCCTTGGCTCCTTTTATTCCAGATCAAAAGGCAGGTGGATTTCCGTGACTCAGTGCCAGCCTGGTCTACACAATGAGTTCCAGGCCCACTAGAAAGAACTACACAGTGAGACTGTCTCAAAAAAACACCAAAGGAAAAGAAAAACAATGGCAAAAAAAGCAGTCAAGGAAACGGAAAAGTGGAATCCTTATTCACTCCTCAAGAGCCTATGAACCAGTACAAACAGTTGAACTCACTTTGGAGTTTTCAAAACCCCAAATCGGAACCACCACACCAAGAGTGAGCAGTAGACACAGCTCTCAATTCCTACCAAGGAGAGACGTACAGGTTTATTGCTACACTATTCAAAGGGGATAAGAAATGAACCCAGCCTAGATGCCCGGCATCAGAAAAGAAAATGGAATAAAGTTACATGGTGGAATTTTATTTTGCTGAAAAACAATTACAAGATCTTTGTAATTAAAACCAAAAGGGTAAATTATATGAATTGAAGTAGGTCCCTAGAAGGAAAGAAAAAGCCTGCAGGTTTTCACCCATGTGAAACTCTAGACCAGCCGCCATTCTCAACCTGTGGGTTGCAAGCCCGTTGGGAGGTGGTCACATATCGGATATTTACATTTCGATTCTTACAGTAGCAAACATTACTCTTATGAAGCAGCAATAAAATAATGTTGCGGCTGTGGGGTCCCTGCAACATGAGAAACTGTATTAAAGAGTTGCAGCACTGGGGAGGCTGGGAACCACTGCTCTAGACAGAGCATCATGAGGGTGGAGTAAGAGCTCTCAGTGGATATGGGGAACAAAGACAAAATTGCTAATGGAGTGTCAGTAGTTAGGTTAAGAAAGGAAGCCAAAATAGCTACCTTTCAGAAGTGAGGTTTATAGGAGGATGGGCCTAGAAAGCATGATGTGGCCCTGAGGCAGGAGAGTATCACCAAAGAACTCAGCACTGTGTTCTTCATACGGCCTGTCTAAGGCAAAGGAGCAGTTGGTAGTGACAGCATCGAGATTACAACTCAGAAGGAAGACTGCTTTCATTATTGACAGAGGGCAGCAGAACACTGTGTGTTCTCAGGCTAAATACAGAAATCCCCTCCAGCGTGAACAGTCACAATTCCAGATCAGTCACTTCCTGAGAAAAGGCTTAGGGGGCTCTACAGTTTTCCATCATGCACACTGCTGTCAGCTCTCCTAGACGGTAGAAAACGACCTAGGACACAATATCTGATTTTTGGATCACATCATCCGCTGTGTGTGCCGAGCTATCTTGGAGAACAGACACATCATGCAATCACTCAGTCCATCTGGAAAACAGCATTTTCTCCTGTGCCGAGCTATCCTGGAGAACAGACACATCATGCCATCACTCAGTCCATCTGGAAAACAGCATGTTTCTTCTCGACATGGCATACCTGTCATCGGAACTTCTTACAGCCAACCCCGCCACCATCCAAGCACACTGTACACTGTTTACAGAGGCGAAGTGTACCTCTCTAACTTACTCTTCCTCTAGAGATGGACTCGTTTTCTGCATTACTTGTATTTACACCTTGTGTGTGAGACTATCTGTCACCTGCAAACCTTCTGAAACTATGTAAAAGGGCAATATGTGGCTTAAGTGAAACGTCTCTGTGCTAAATTGCTTTTGGTAACGTCAAGGCAGACTCACTGAAGTAGGGGACAGGCAGAACCCACCTGAGGGCTGTCAGGGAAATGAGAATGAAGATGCGAGGATAAGATGTCTCCTTCTAAGGAATGGCCCTGGAATGACAGCCTCTCTGAGGCAATAAGGAACAAAGGTATTCTATATTTATTCCCTGTGATTTGGAGGAATATGTTCGCCTATGGTCCTTAATCTTGAAATAACAGACACGCACAAAGTTCTTAATAAGAGTATAGAAATTGGGGGCTGGAGAGATGGCTCAGTGGGCAACAGCATTAGCTGCACTCGCAGAGGACCTGGGTTCAATTCCCTGCAGCCACACGGCAGCTCATAACTGTCTGTGACTCCAGTACCAGGGAAATCTGACATCCTCACACCAATGCATGTAAAATAAAAGTTAAATACATTGTATAAAAAAAGAGTCTAGAAAGTGTTCAAAGTAAAATAGGGCTCTGGGAATCAACCATGGATATGCACGAGTTACTTGAAGAACTCAAAGGATATTCAATGAGCTTAGTCAGAAGGATGAGAACTCTATACAGTTAGGAAATTAATACTGTCAACAACAAAGTCAGATTGTAGCTCTTACAGCTACAATACAGGGTAATAGGACAGAAATTCTCAAATCCGGAAAAGAAAACAGACATAATTCAAGACCTCCATTGATCCTATCCTTCCTAGCAATAACTGGAGGAGACACAACTGAGGAATTCGTTGGTTTTAAACTGACAAGAGGGGAAGAATCTGATGCGCAGGAATAGAATTTGGATCTGATGGCTACTCTTGGTTGCCAACCAAACTACATCAGGCATTAACTAAAACCCAAGTGGCTAGGCACATTTGGGAGGGACTTTTTTTTCCTCGCTTAAATCATTTGAAGTGGCAGTCTCCTTTCAATGCGAGTTTTTTGGGGGTGGGAAAACTGTCTTTTACACTGGCAGCCTGTGTAAGGACATGGAAAGAGAAGCTTTATCTCTTTGCTTTCTTGTCCTCGTTCTCACTGGCAAGTCCATTCCTTCCCTGGCTTAGAGCCTACTCAAGGATTCCGGTGTATACTGAAGACCGGCTGATACACCCAGCCTTATGAACTGAGCAGCTGCTGGGTTCTTAGACTTTCCATTGGTTGGGTAAGATGGACAGCAGCCTGTAATAAAATCCCTTCCTATCTCTCTCTCTCTCTTCTATATATATAGAGAGAGAGTTATGGCAGCTCATAACTGTCTATGGCTCCGGTTCCAGGGAATCTGACACCCTCACACAGACATACATGCAGGCAATGATTAAAGATCAAAATTAACCATCACAAAACTCTGTAAAAATGTAAATAGGAAATACAGTCCAATAAGAGAAGCTTGTGCGGATCACAGAGACTGAAGCACCAACCAAAGAGTCGCATGAGCTGACTTATGTCCTCTGTGCACACGTTACGGCTGTGTAGCTTTGTCTTCTTGTAGGACTGGTAACAGTGAGTGCAGATGCTATCTTTGACTCCGTTAACTGCTTTGGGGACCCATTCCTCCTATCAGGTTGCCTCATCCAGCCTTAACAGAAGAGAAGTGCCTAGTCTCACTGCAACTTGATATGCAAGGCTGGTTGATATATATAGGAGGCCTGCCCTGTTTTGAAGAGGAAGGAAGAGGAGTGGGAAAGTTGGGGGAAAGGGGGAAAAGGGAGAGTTGGGGGGAAGGACTGGGAGGAAAGGATATAAAGAGGGGAAACGGTGACTGGAATGGGAAAGAAATTAATTAATAAAAAAAGAAAAGCTTTGTACTATTATTACCGCTATTTACAGAACCAAAACTGGAAATTTTTAAAAACTAACATTTTTTTCTTTTGAGACATGATTTCTCTGTTTACACAATCCTGGCTATCCTAGAACCCTCTTTGTAGACCATGCTGGCCTCAAGCTCACAGAAATCCACCTGCTTCTGCTTCTTGAGTGCTGGGATCAAGGACGTGTGCCACCACACTTGGCTCAAAAAATTTTTTTTGGTTTTTTTTTTTTCCGAGACAGGGTTTCTCTGTATTGTTTTGGAGGCTGTCCTGGAACTCACTCTGTAGACCAGGCTGGCCTCGAACTCACAGAGATCCGCCTGCCTCTGCCTCCCCAGTGCTGGGACTAAAGGCGTGCGCCACCATCGCCCGGCTTCAAAAAAAATTTTTAATGGGGGTGGGAGAAACAAAAAACCTAAAAAAGGAAAAGGAAGACCTCTAAAGTGAACTCTTTAATCTGTAGAAGGAGCCGAATGAAACGCTGGAAGACAGAAAGGATTCCCATGCACACAGAATGGGACACGGCACTGCGATGATTAAAGAGACTGGTAAGATTAACTCAAGCCCACGACAATGGGACTCCCCATGACATACCTCACAGGTACAGCACAGAGAATCCTACAAATGTCCATGGAAGAACTGAGACCTTGGCAGTACAGAGCAGCCCACGGGGCTGAGCTTTTGTTGTCCCGGCTTTGATTCTAGATGACACGGCAGCCATGCGACCAACAGCACCGTGGGAGTTGACAGAACAACAGACACACAGAACTCAAAGCAATACAGCAGCAGTCGGGAGAACTAGACCAACAGCAATGAGACCACGCCAATGCCACCAAGATACCACACACTTGTTGCACAACGGGCAACCTCGCCCACCAATGGTGTTGGGAAAAGTATCTATCCACACAGGAAAATAAGTAGAAACACGTCCGTATGTGGATGCAGGGGACTTGTCCCTGAACTGAATAGCACATCACTGAGACACGAAAAGCACAAACTGACAAACAGGACTGTATGCAATATGGACACATTTCAGTTTCCAAATACAGGAAGCAACCAATGCGAACTGTAGGGAGGCAACAGGCAGCCATGCAGGGAGGCTTGACATCCACTATCCAGTGATGCCTAAGGAAATCAGAGAGTAAACCACTAATGCCAAGCGCGTTTCCAGAGAATAATCCACACAACACTAGGAGATTTTCAGGCTGAGTTCTCTAACCGCAGGAAACACCCTCCAAAGCCAGGCAATGGTGGCGCACATCTTTAATGCCAGCATTTGGGAGGGAGAGGCAGATGGATCTCTGTGAGTTGGAGCCTTGCCTGGTCGACAGAACGAGTTCCAGGACAGGCTCTAAAGCTACAGGGAAACCCCATCTCAAAAGACAAAACAAAACAAACCAAAAAAACAGAAGAAAATCTGTCCAGTGTCCTAAAAATACCAAAATTTAAAAATTAGTAAATATCAATGTTTTTTAAAAAACATCTCTAAGAATCTGGGGCACAAACACCAACTGCAGGTAGAAAACAAAATACATTAAAAGACAATGAGTCACTACTCATTGCTAGCATGCCCTCATTCACACATGGGAAGACAATGCAGAGGAGGTCTGTGTACTATAAAGATTCTAAGCAATTAGTACCCAAATCTTACAGTTTTTTTTAATAGAAACAGAGAAAATGATCCCAAAATGCACAAACTTGTAAGAAATCACATACTTCAAAAAATATGAGAGAAGGATCAAGCCTAGAGGTGACTTTAAAATGCATTTAAAAAATGATATCGCGGGGGCTGGAGAGATGGCTCAGCAGTTAAGAGCACTGACTGTTCTTCCAGAGGTCCTGAGTTCAATTCCCAGCAACCACATGGTGGCTCACAACCACCTTGAATGAGATCTGGTGCCCTCTGCTGGCATGCAGGCAGAAGGCTGTATACACAATAAATAAATAAAATATTTAAAAAAATGATATTGCTGCAAACTGTAGCGTGCCGTCATGAAGACGGACAGCAGGGAGTAAGTAGCAATGGGAAAGCAATAGATGGGAGTTTAATACTCTGGAGAGATAATAAGCAATTTGTTGTCAAATTCCTGCTGGCATTATATTAGAAAGGGAATAATTAACTCTAAAAGATACAGAACTGAAAGACAAGGCAAAAAAAAAGCTCCAAAACTTTGGAGGAAAAACCTAGAGGCATCGAGTGTCCTGATTAAGCAGCATATCAAAATCATAGAAATAAAAACCATTTAATATTCACATGAGGACACAATCAGCCATGTGAACGAAAGAGGGACAGCATCGCTCACATGCAAAGTCAAATAAAATTATTATAATTATTACTAGTACTAATTCTTACATGGAGAATCTTCCAGAACCCCTGATAGGAATATTCCAAGATCTTTCTCAGTGGAAGCATACAGAATCATTTCTAGTGAAACAGAATGTGGCAAAATTGATCATGTGTTACTCGAACCCCTGGCCAATCCCTCCACCATACCTGGATCCTTTGCTATTGTTCTGTTTCCCTCTCTCTCTCTCTCTCTCTCTCTCTCTCTCTCTCTCTCTCTCTCTCTCTCTCTCTCTCTCTCCCTCCCTCTCTCCCTCCCTCCCCCTTCCTCCCTCCCTCCCTCTCTCTCTCTTCCCTCCCTCCCCCTCTGTCTCTCCCTTCCTCCCTCCCTCCCTCTCTCTCTTCCCTCCCTCCCCCTCTCTCTCTCCCTTCCTCCCTCCCTCCCTCTCTCTCTCTCTCTCTCTTCCCTCCCTCTCTCCCCTCCCTCCCCCTTCCTCCCTCCCTCCCTCTCTCTCTCTTCCCTCCCTCCCCCTCTGTCTCTCCCTTCCTCCCTCCCTCCCTCTCTCTCTCTCTCTCTCTTCCCTCCCTCTCTCCCCTCCCTCCCCCTTCCTCCCTCCCTCCCTCTCTCTCTCTTCCCTCCCTCCCCCTCTGTCTCTCCCTTCCTCCCTCCCTCCCTCTCTCTCTCTCTCTCCCTCCCTCCCTCTCTCTTCCCTCCCTCCCCCTCTCTCTCCCTTCCTCCCTCCCCCTCTCTCTCTCTCCCTCCCTCCCTCCCTCTCTCTCTTCCCTCCTTCTCTCCCTTCCCTCCCTCCCATCTCCCCCCCCCCAGGGCTCTTTCTTTGTTCTCCCCCACAGGTGAGCAGGTCTGGCTGAGCAGTATGAGCCCTGCACATGAGAATGAGATTCTTCAGTAAGTACCAGGATTTCTTACACAGTCCTGTGCTCAGTAGAAACAGAGAAAATGAAACACATGCTTCTACAAATGATTCCCCCAGCTGTCATACATCGTCAACACACTTAAAATATTTAGGGAACATTTTGAGTTTCCATAACTTGAATCCTGCTTCTGATCCTAGCTCAATCAGGACTCAAAGTCGAAAATGCAGCTGTATCACTGGTCTGATTTTAATCACGGAACAAGCATGGAAGAAACCTTACACCCCTCAAAGGGACAACCATGAAGAACAGATGAAATTTCATGAAACTCTTGTCTCTTCCTCGGAGGATTTCACTTCACTCTGTGTGGTTCAAGCCCAAACATACACAGCACACACACACACACACACACACACACACACACACACACACACACACACACACACGTAGAGCGACACAGCACACACACACACACACACACACACACACACACACACACACACACACACACGTAGAGCGATTTTCCTAGGAACCAAGCCCAAACATACACAGCACACACACACACACACACACACACACACACACACACACACACACACACACACGTAGAGCGACACAGCACACACACACACACACACACACACACACGTAGAGCGATTTTCCTAGGAACCAAGCCCAAACATACACAGCACACACACACACACACACACACACACACACACACACACACACACACACACACACACGTAGAGCGATTTTCCTAGGAACCCGGAGGAGGATCAAGGGAGAGTGCAAGCAAGATAATCTCACCCACAGACAGCAGACTGCTGCAATTCTGTAATAATCAGTATCAGCACAAAACCCTATGTGCAGGGTCCAGACAGTTTCCTTTCTTCCTGAGAGAAGTCCACAGTCTCTCCACTGAGCGTAAACAACCCTGAAATAAAAGGCAACAGTTTGGCCATTTGTCCATGCTCGGGGCGCTTTTCTTACACCAGAAAAGACGCTTTCTAAATTTGGCCTGATATACATTCTGTTTTCTAACTGTGAAAACAGCGTGACCTGATATCCTCACACTCAGCATGCATACCGTACATTTCTGGGCTCTGAGGTGTGCCTTAAAAACCTCAGCATAGGAACACGCACTTGGTCTACAGAGCGCGTTCCAGGCCAGGCTCCAAAGCAATACAGAGAAACCCTGTCTCAAAAAAAAAAAAAAAAAAAAAAAAAGAAAGAAAGAAAAAGAAAAAACAACATGCACTTGTTATATTTACATCAGCGCGTATGCATTTCAAACAGAACATTAATGGTAAGCAAAATGTTTAGTTAGTAAATGCGAAGGTTTGCAATCATAACTGTGTAGCTTGAGATATATATAATCTGGAACTAAATAAAAAATCTGCGGTTATTCCTTATGGGGCTGATATTTATTTAACAAGCTCTCTGGGACCATCAGGTCTCCAAGTCATTAAAAAAAAAAAAAAGGAAGAGGTAGGTCAGGGGAGTTAGTAAGTGAATTCAAAAGTGAACAGTTTTGGTGTGTTTGCACAACAGCAAAAAAAAAAAAACGTTTGCAAACATTAACGCACAAATTCAATTATTCTATGCGACAGGCTCTTTTTGAGAGTATCCTGGAAACCGCAGATCAACGATTAAAAATCAGCACCTGCCCGGTTTCTATACGATCTCGAACTCACCGTCAAGGGTGCTAGCCCTGCATCAGAAGTGAGAGCGCGAGCGGTACCGTTATGAGCAGCAGAAAGGCTGATCGCCACCCCACAGGTCCAGTTCTTCCCCGCGGCTCCTCTGACCTGGGAGGTTCCAGGGCCGCCGGGCTGTGGTTCCCGCCACTGCGCTGCTGCTGACGCTGACTTTCCCAGGCCGCCCCGCGCGGACACTGCGGCTCCGGAGTCTCCAGGTCCCCGCGAGACTCCGGCCGCTGTCCGTCACCACTGGCTGCACACAACGCTTTTCCCGAAACCTCTCCGAGAGCATGGAGGGCTTTCCGGCCCCTCCCGCCTGTGGCTCATGGAGCCGCCTCCGCACCCGCCCATCATAGCCAGGTTCCGGTTACGTAAACCCTCCGGCCTGGTCCACCCGTTGAGTTTTCCAGGCTTTCGCAGCAGCCTGCATTCTTTTCTCTCCATCATCCATGGCTCCTGTGATCTAAGCCAGTGACCCTCCCCCACCGGACCGCCCCTCCCCCCTTCATTCTCTGGCTGCCATGCACACCGCAGCTGCAGCTGTCAGGCTGCCCTGGACCCGCTCTGCAAAGACTCCACGCACGCTTGCTGCAGCCTAGACCAGAGCTGCATCCGGGAGGACGCTGCACCCCGGGGTCTGACCCCACAGTGAGTTCTGAAACCTTCAGAGAAAAGACAGGCAGCCTAACCTCGACTTGACTGCGGGCCTCCTGGGCTGCACACACACCAAATATAAATAAATAATAATAATAATAATAATAATAACACAAACATCACAAGCCAAAACCAAATACTGCATCTGTGACTTGGAGAGGAGAGACATTTCAGGAACTTGGATTTTGAAAAGAAATAGGTGTCTCCAGAAGTCAGTGGTCAGCCCGTTGCAGTAGTAGCAAGCACACCTTCGTGGTAACAAACAGCTCTCTAATTGGAATTAAGGGTCCTCTTAACAAAAGGGAAACCATGTCTGGGGCTGAAAGTCTAGCTACCTACTTACTGGTGCTGATAAAGGCATGAATCTTAGGAGAACATACAATCACCACTTCACTAAAGCCAGCATAATCCCTAACAAGAATCTAAACATTTTCCCTTGTACCCAGAAATAAGCATAGTCTTCACCCTTCATCAAAAAACTTCTTTGCAATAGAAACCACTACAAAAAAATACAAAAAAAAAAAACAAAACAAAACAAAAAAAAACCCACAACTAATAAAATGCAGAGTTGTGGAGGCCAGACTCAATGGATTACATCTCCAAAACACATCTGCACCTAAGGCTAAAGGAATAATTTTGAAGAGAATGTAGAAAGATTGTAAGAGTCAGAGGATCAGGGAGTTTGCTGTGAAGTTGTTTTTCCTGGTAATGCCAGGAGTCATACCCTAGAAATCTCACCAACATGACCACCCAAATGGGAGCTGAACACCGATAATGTCAATGGACATGTCAAAGTGAATGGAGAAAAGTCCCCTAACCCTAACCCAACCCTACACAGAGAACTGCATACAGCTGAGGGTGCTGGGAGCAGGAGAAATAGTCTCTCCCCAGAGAAGAGTATGCCAGCTGGTTATCAAATACCAAATGGTCAGCCAAGAAAACATACATACAAGTAACATGATATGGTCAGAGTAGGTTATATTGAGAATATGTATGTGCATACATGGATATATCAGTATGCAATAACAATTAATGAAAAAGTAGACCATGAATTTGAAAGAGATCAGGGAGATGTGTATGGGAGGGAGGATTTGTTGGAGGAAAAGGAAAGGTGAAATAATATAATTATATAGTAACCTCAAAATTGAAACAGTAAAAACAAAAGACAAAGCAAGCAAACAGCAAGCCCAAACTAAAACCTAACCAAAGATAAAAGGTTATATTCCTACCCAGAAAACTAGGACTCCTATAGGCTTCCCTCTCACCCTAGACACAATGTCAATCATCAATAGAAATGATAACAGTGGCATAAATGTATGTGAAGGAGGCCATACACCTTGGGAATGAGAACTAGAAAGTGAACTTTTGAAATCAGTCTAGATACTCTCAAAAAAAAGAGAAAGAATGAAAGAAAGAAAACTACTCTGTGACTCCCAATTACAGAACAAATGTGTGACACTATTCCTGTGGAAACAATGACAAACATCTACTTATCACAGGTAAGGAATCAAGGGCAAACCAAAATTGGGAAACCAACAAAGTCTAACATGGTAAACCAATGAAGTTTCTTTTTCTTTGTAGAAGTTTTTGTCTGCACGTACGCCTCTGCACCAAAGGTACCTGAAGAGACTAGAAGAAGACATTGGATGCCCGGCAGCTAACAATACCGATTGAGTGGCCATGTGAGGGTGCTGGGAATTTAAAGTGAGTCTTCTGAAAAAGCAGACAGTGCTCTCAACCACTGAGTCATCGATAAAGCTAAGTGAATCAGTGAGTTTTATTGGGGAGACTGACAAGAGCGTGGGTGAGGGTTACTCGTAGGAGCACATGGTACTCAATGACAGCTGCATCACCCTGTGAGGGTAACTAATGAAACTGGAAACCTGGAGATCAATGCACAGGTTGACTGCGGCTCAAGGGAGATTGAAGTGTCTTTCAAGCCACTCACTACCTCCTCCAGGCAGCTTCTCGTCTTGCCTGGTCCAGGCGGCTCGACTGGTGTCTGCTTCATGGCTGGTGTGAGCATCTTCTGCGCAGCTCAGCCTGTCTGACTGTGTCAGCAGCTCTTACTGATTATATATGCAGAAGGGCACCAGTGGGTCTTGCCAATTTCTGCAACTTCCTGAAGCTCTTAAGGTGTCTATTTCTGAGCTTCGAGACTTTCTCTGCATGATGAAATATTTCACCTTTGGTTAGAGCATCCCATTTCCCTTTTTACTATGTAGATGGGTGTTTTGTCTGCATGTGCATGTTACCTTTCTTTTGGATAGCCTGTGTTTTAAGGAGTTTCCTTCAAGAAGGAAGGGTTTAATCACAGAGGAAGCTGATACAAATGACCAGTCATTTTTGTTTTGTGTTCCAGTAAGACTACATGTAGAAGGCAGGGAGTGGGAAGAGAGGGTGGATAGTAGAATATAGGTGATATGAAATTACAGAGTGGGGATCCTGTGGGAAGACTCATTCAAATAAATAGTGGCGAGCAGGCTGCTGAAAGACCAACTCGAATGAGATGTCCATGAAGACGCTCCCTGGGAACCTACCATTTTGCAACCCCAGTAAAAAATACAGTAAGAAATGTTAGAACATATGTTCTATAATCTTTTACACTGGGTGCTGTGTGCTAAATGTTTAACTGGGAAGTGGGGCAGAAAGAAAGGAGGAAGAAAGTAAGGATGTATGAAGAAACCTCATGAAATTCATTCTTTTACAAGTTAATAGTAAACACGATTTAAAAATCTTGGGAGGTGTCCCAGGTACCAGGACTATTAAATGGAACTCTGTGTACCAGGTACTGGTCATCTGCATAAGACTTATTTGTCAGGGCGGCCCCATAGTTGCTTCAAACAAAACAGGTCATAACCCGTACTCTTGCTTGGCCCCCATAGGTTCATGGTGTTACTGAAGACACCAAACACTTTAGGGGAGAGAGAGGGAGAGAGAGAGAGAGAGAGAGAGAGAGAGAGAGAGAGAGAGAGAGAGAGAGAGAGAGAGAGAGAGAGAGAGAGAGAGCAATCTTGCTGCTGGCTAGGTTTCACAGGACTGCAAAGAAAAGATGTCAATGGTCTTGTCCACCCCTGTACCCTACAACCTGCAACACAAACCTACCAGCCAAGATGTATGCACAGTTGTGATGCTGGTATGACTGCTATTGAGCATAAGCAACCTCTTTCCTGATTGGATTTGAGGTCTGCTCTGTAGAGGGCAGTTCATGCCTAGTACTGTAAACATTGTCAAAAACTATGGCTTGGGAATTATTGTAGGAAGAAAGACCCATTGATGTTTGCTAATGATCATGTTGTTAATCTGTCATCTAAATGTTCATGTTTATAATTATCAATTTGTACTACTCTCAACCTTGGTGAAGAAGTCTCCTCTTGCAGTTGGTAGTGGGCAAGGTAATACTGACATTAAGCAATAGCTGGAGATTGGGTAGTTGCCGTTTCATCATGGCTGATGGAGGGTTCTAAGAGTCTCCTTTCCCTCTTAAGAGTCTACTGGCAGTTAATGGAAGTTGCATCATTTTAGAGTTTGGAGTAAATACTTGCATATTTTTTTCAGTACTTCAAGATGAATTCACAATACTCTCAGGGATTTCTTTCCTTTTTTTTCTCTAGGGTTTTGGGTTTAGAAGATTTTTGGGAATTCTTTGTATAGCCCTGGCTGTCTTGCAATTTTCTCTGTAGACCAGACTGTCCTTGAATTCACAAAGACCCACCTGCCTCTACCGCCAGAGTTCAGCGATTGAAGGCATGTACCACCATTCCTGGCATTATTATGAATTTTTGGCTAATGAATGAGATGTTTTTATATCTTTTTCCAGGGGCTAAAGAGATGGGTTGGTTAGTGGCCCTGGCATCTCTTCTAGAGGACCGGAGTTCAATTGCCAACACACATATAGTAGCACATGATTGTCTGTAACCACGGCATCAGGGGATTTGATGCCCTCTTCTGACCTCTACAAGTACTGGTGTATATGTATTGCACAGTATTACAAGCAGGCAAAGCAACCATACGCATAAAAAAAGGGGGGGGGGAGTCTTTTTTTTTTTTGGTTTTTCTAGACAGGGTTTCTCTGTATTGCTTTGGAGCCTGTACTGGAACTCCCTTTGTAGACCAGGCTGGTCTCGAACTCACAGAGATCCACTTGCTCCTGCCTCCCGAGTGCTGGGATTAAAGGAGTGCGCCACCAACGCCCAGCTAAAAAAGCTTTTTTAAACAATTACATTTGCAGAATTTTATTTTAACATAAACTTTGTAATATTTTCTAATATTTAATCTCCCTTAAAAAAATTCCACAAGTGGGCTGGCGAGATGGCTCAGAGGTTAAGAGCACTGACTGCTCTTCCAGAGGTCCTGAGTTCAATTCCCAGCAACCACATGGTGGCTCACAACCATCCATAATGAGATCTGGTGCCCTCTGCTGGCTTGCAGACATACATGGAGGCAGGATGTTGTATTCATAATAAATAAATCTTAAAAAAAATTCCACAAGTTTATGTTTCTCTTCTTGTTACTTTTTCAAGACAGGTTTTACGGTGTAGCCCCCTGGCTGTCCCGAAACTCACTTGCTTTGTAAACTAGGCTGACTTCAAACTCCGAACTCAGAGATCCTCTTGCTTCTGCTTCCTGTGCGCTGGGATTTAAGGTGTGGGCTATTCATGTTTTTATTATGTATACTATTGTGATTTGTAAGCATAGAATACTGGGTAAATGCTATGTCACATTATTTAAAACTACTTTGTCTCTCCAGTATGAATTTTCTGATGTGGTCTAAGAGTTGAGCACTTAGTAAAAGAGTTGTCACATTCCTTATTTCTGTAAGATTTCTCTCCAGTATGAACCGTGTTTTTAGACTTGAACATTGATTAAAGGGTTTGTCACATACCTCACATTTGTGTGGCTTCTCACCAGTATGGATTCTGTAATGCCTTTTAAGATGTAATAATTCAGTATAGAACTTACCACATTCTTTACATTTGTATAACTTTTATAATTTTCTATTTTTTGTTTTTCAAGACAGGGTTTCTTTGTCCTGGAACTCTCTCTGTAGACCAGGCTGGCCTCGAACTCAGAGAGGCCTCCGGAGTGCTGGGATTAAAGGCGTGGGCCACCAACGCCCGATTTTCTGATGCCTTCTAAATGAGGAATAGCGGGGAAAGGCTCTTGTCACACTTACTGCACTTGTAAGCCGTCTCTCCAGTATGGATTCTCTGCTGTACACTGAGGCTTGAGGCAGTACTGAAGCTTTCTCCACATTTCCCTATACTAGTGTTATCTTGTTGCGGGTGATCCTGTTTGGACACCCCTTGGGGGAGGGGGTGAGAAGATCCAGCATCAATCACACAGGCAGGCACACGGGGCGTTGAGTGAGTAGCAGAGCATGCTGCAAACTCATTTACTAAGTTAGGCTGCTTTATACCCCCTTCCCTCCCAAGGTCCCATTGGCTCAGGTGACTGACTTTGCTGCATTGTCCTATCCTCATCGCCATCCCTGTAAGCTGTTTCTTCCATCAGCAAGTCTCTGGGTGCATACAGAGACAAGCTTGGCTCAGGGAGGAAGTGCCTGCGATTGCAGCCTGGTTAGGCAGGCCGGCAGTTTCTCCTACGGTGTCTCTCCAGTGTAGATCGGTTATTGCAAAAGACTGTATATGGAACCCCAAAATACCAGGAAAATGTACATCTATCTGGTCATTAAGCAAGTATGAAATTTGAAATCAGAATGTGTGGTCCTGCAAAACCAAATTACAAGAAGGGATCCCGGTGATGATCAGAGTAATATACAAGAGAATATTCAAAAGGTTCAGTCTTTGTGGACTTCAGTGAATGAGATACTCATGTTTCTGGAAAAGGAGAGAGAAGGTGTTAGTTCAGTCTTCAGTCTTGTTAACTGGTGTGCTTTGGATGGAACTAATGTTGCTGTTAATATTCCAAGGCTCTTACTTGACAGAATCAAGGAGCAGACATGTCAGTTGCAGATGGGAAATGTTTGCGAGGCTGGAAAATTGAACCCCTTGACAATTATTCAATTGTTAAATGAAGTCTTAAAAGTAAACAAAATAATAACATTGTAAGGCTGACCAAGCAAGTTTGACAGTAGACCTTCATTCCCTTGAAAAAGAAACCAAATTTCAGAGGGAAACATATGAGGCATAAAATAAAAAGAATGTCTCTGCAATAAGACATTCTGTCCTTGAAAGAAAATGGCATAAGAAGTGGACAGGAAAGAAGAAAAAAGAAAAAAGATTGAAAAAAGCCAGGGAGTAAAAGGCAGGTGGATCTCTGTGAGTTCGAGAGCAGCCTGGTCTACAGTGTGAGTTCCAGGACAGCCTCCAAAGCCACAGAGAAACCCTGTCTCGAATCCCTGCCCCCCCAAAAAAGGAGTGGAAAGAATTTCTTGGTCTGTGTCCTTTACGTCTAACTAGAGGCGGGGCTTCAGCTGTAGATCTTTTGTCCCCCATGTCCCCTCTTTCGTTTTATCCTGTGTCAGAGGAAACACATGGAAAGAGTAAAGTATCCTGCTTCACTTCCAGACACACATAAAGAACATAACCAAGACAGTGGTAGCAAAGAGAAGACCACACCCTAGAAGGTGTGTGTGATTTAGCCAGCTGCCCGGTACCTTTCTCCTTACAATGTGCTTCCTCAGCAGATACAAACAGTTCGACACTACCGGAAAAGGATCCAACTATAGGAACTCCCAAAGAGAAAAACATAATGACGTTTAAGAACATGCCAGATTCTCTGACGTGGAACTCTCCTTTATCAGATTGCAAAGGATATACTGACCTAGTGTGTTCAGAGGACTTCTGTCAGAGAAAAAGAGACCCATCCCAGAAAGAGCAAGATCGCCCAGTAGAAGCATTTGCCAGAGTAGTTCTGTCTGACCCACCACAGTTCTCTGAAAGAAACAAGTCAAATTAGAGGAGCTAATTGACACTCTAATTTCTAATCCTTTCTTAACCAGGAGACAAATTCCCCGAACTCCAGAAAACTTGATAACTGAGATTAGGAGCTCATGGAGAAAAGCTGCTGAAACTGAAGATAACAGAATCTCAGATTGGATCCTAGTAGATGTCAAAGCTAGAGAAGTGTTGCCAGAGCCTTCTCCTGTACTGGATAATCAGAGGGAACTAAGCATGACTATTCCCCCCCCCCCAGTTTTGATCAGTTTTAGTTGCCCGAAGAAAAGGCTGTCCCAGATCAGCTGAAAAGTGACCCCCCCCCAGCAGAAGACAAATCAGACTTGATAAATTAAAAAAAAAACTTTTTGTGAACAAGATTTAGTGTGCAACCACCAGGCTTTCAGAAACTGGACAGATGAAGGCATTCTACCTTGCAGTGGCAGTGGAATAGATGTGGTGGGCAGATGTGAGGAGGGTTCTGTTCGAATATTGGACCACTCACGAGCTTCTTGCAGTGAAAATTCCACACATACAAGTCTGTTATAGGACTCTTTCAGAGGTTGAGTGGTATACCATGTTAAATAAGTTACAAATGCACTTTGGCCTCTTGTAATGTCTCTGTATGTTTAGGTCCTTTTTGACAAATATCTGAGATTGAAATGTGAAGTATTTAGAAATAGCAAAGGTCAATCAAGAATTTATCCCTTGTTTATAATTAACAAAAATATAAATGAAAATTCACACAAAAAAACTTTATATGGAGACAAACGAATCATTCTCCCTGCCTGTGCTATTTCTTTGCAGCGTAGAATCTCTGATCTTGAGCAATGCTAGAACACAAACTTAAAGATTTCTCACAGTCTTTAGATTGACAAGGTTCTTCTCCAGTGTATATGCTTTCACGTCTGTCTGGGTTTGATGAGTCAACAGAGGCATCCCTGTGACTACTGCATGTGTAGTTATTAGAGTTTTCTGTAGTTTCACTTGTTCTATGAAGTGCACATGAGGAGGAGTCATGAAACACTTTGTCAAGCTCATCACACTGACAAGACTCCTTTTCAATCTTCACATGGTGATGGACAGGATCATATATGCAATAGTTTTCTGAAAATGAGTACAGTTCAGATTAACATGGCTTGTTCCAAGATTAAACATGTGATAAATGACTAAGTTCTGACGAAGTCTACAAGCAACTATTTAGCACTCAGTAGTTCACAACTTTTCACTAATAATTGTATGGATTCTCACAAAAACAGAATGAAATCCTTCAAGATGAAACCATTAACTGAGGAATTAGTAATTCTCTTTGATTCAGAAAGGAAGAGTACAGTTCAGAAGACCTAGTTCCTTTTAAGATTAAAGGATTGCTTAAAAGAATCAAAGGGTTTTTTTTTCAGGTACCATAAAAAAGTTCTTTCCTACTACCAAATGTTCCCTAGTCTCCTGTTATTTCCAAGACAGCTTAACATAGCTTTTACAACCTATGAAGTCAGTACATATAAAGGATGAGTTAGGAATTCTACAAGCAAAATGTTCTCACCCACAGAGACCAGGTTGCTGTAATTCTCCAACATGACATCAATGCACAAAGTTCTCTGAGCAGAGTCCAGGCATTCCCACTCCTCCCGGGAGAAGTCCAATAACATCCTTGAATGTCACCAGTTCCTGTAATGGAAAATGACAGTTTATCTGGGTGTGGTGGCACACACTTTTAATACCAGCATTCAAGAAGAAGAGGCAGGCAGATCTCTGTGAAGTTCCAGGACAGCCTGATCTACAATGTGAACTCCGGGACAGCTAGGGCTGTTACACAGATAAGTCCTGTCCCAGAAAACAAACATACAAACAAAAGTACATTTGACCACATGGTACAAGATAGAATGCTTTTCTAGATATAAGAGCACTTAAGGAAATTAGGGATGTAGATGAGCAAAAACAATTATTCAAAAAGATGCTCTTTTACACAGTATAATGGATTGTCTAACTCTGTGAAAACAGGATGAAATAATACTGTCACAAGCATATCCATGAAAAAAACACACATTTATGGTCTGGTTATCTGTTATGGATGTGGTGTTTATGTCCCATAGAATCACAGTATACAAGTCTCAGAAGGAAAATTCAGGATGAGGAAATGTGCTTTAAATGCTGTACCTGTAGATTAAGCTAAAACACTGACAAAATCCATTCTGTCTGTACTTGGACCTTACATGACTATTCTAACGGGCTCACGTAGGATGTTTAAGCTCTAGGCCTGATGCCAGATCATTAAATAGCAATGGGGAAGGTATGGAAGGCATATATCATGACAGATATTATAGGCAATGAGTTTTATATTTTTTCCCTCAGTAACAAGTAGTGTAACAACACTGCATACTGCTAATTTTAACATTAATATATTAGATAGCTCATGAAATAAATTTTATAAGAATATTTGGGCAACTAACAAGTAGAAAAATCCACATCAGCCAAATCTAACATAGTCTAAAATTTTCTTTATTTTTTTAATAACAGGATTTTTAAAACTTTATTTAGTATAGTGTTCTGCTGTGAGCCATCATGTGGTTACTGGGAATTGAACTCAGGACCTCTGGAAGAACAGACTGTGCTCTTAATCTCTGAGCTCTGAGCCATCTCTCCAGCCCCTAAAATTTTCTTATAATACACAAGCCAACTTTGACAAAAAGAGTATTTTTGAAGGTTTTGAAGACTATTTCACTCCTCAAGAGTAGTTAAAATTGATCAAAGTCGAAAAACACATCAAATAATATTTAAGTTGCAGCTCAGCATGTACATATAAGTGTGGTAACTGTGGATGCATTCAGAAGGAACTGTGAGTAAATGAATATATTAAATTATGTGAGAATTATACTTCCTTTCAGAGCTTTACAAATAGGATAGAGCACAGAATAGACCAAGAGAAAACCTGAGCTATTATGTCTGAAATTTGTAGTTATCAATGTTTTCTTTTTAGTACTTATGTGTATTGTCTAAAAGATTTTAGGTTAGTAGTGTTTATGATTCTTCCTTTACTTCTCTGAAAATGGAAAGTGGTGACATTCTGTCTGAGCCATGAATCACTGATAGAAATACAAACCTATGGGTCAGAGACCATTCCCCAAATCTCTACTTTAAAATACTTCAGCTTCAGAGTAGGGGAGTAGAGCCATCATGATGTGGGATATCCTTCTATATGCTGCGAATATGTATTGCTTTTATTGGTTGATAAATAAAGCTGACTTGGTCAATGGCTAGGCAGAATAGAGCTAGGCAAGAAATCCAAACCAAGATTTGGAAAGAAACAAGGGAGACACCATGTAGCCACTGGGAAGCAATATGTAAGGTATGAAGCCATGGACCTTGTGGTAAAATATAGAATAATATAAATGGGTTAATTTAATTGTGAGAGCTAGTTAGTAATGTCTGAGCTATGGCCAAACAATTATAATTGTTATTAAGCCTCAGAATGATTACTTAATAAGTGCTGTGGGGACCAGTGGGCGGGAGAGAAACCACTTAAGTAAGACCTGGAGAGACAGAGAAAAACTTCCAACTACACCACTGCTGTCACAGGAGCTGAGTAGAGCAAAGCAATCATGAGGAATTTCTGCATCAAATGTGATGGCTTCTGCACATCAATCAGTCAATGCCCCAAGACATGATTGCTGATGCATTCCACATAGGGCCACATAATGAGTCCCAGCCAGAAAGGGCTGCAGAGTGGGATCCTGTTTGAGAGGGAAAAAGAGAAATAACAAAATACTGATCTCTTTAGTTTGGGAAGTTACCACTGAGCATCCTAACCGAGTGAGTTGAGTGATGTGAGCAGCGATTCCACTGAGAGAAACAGATATCAGGTATCAACAAACACATGGACACATCATCACTGTCATGGTATTAAACACCAAAGAGAAAAACATGTGAACTACAATCTGAATATACACTCAAGAGCATCAGTTTCATGGCAAGATCAAGCAACGTGTACCAGCCATGTCTACATTCTGTAGTGTTCATAACAAAGAATTATTTAGTATCAAGAACCAATATTCATTCTCTCTCTCTCTCTCTCTCTCTCTCTCTCTCTCTCTCTCTCTCTCTCTCTCTGTCTGTCTCTGTCTCTCTCCCCCTCCTTCCCTCCCTCCCTCTCTCTCTCTCTGTCTCTCTTTCTCGGTTTTTTGACCCAGGGTTTCTCTGTAGCTTTGGAGGCTGTCCTGGAAGTCACTCAGTAGTTCAGACTGGCCTTGAACTCACAGAGAACCTCATGTCTCTCCCTCCCAAGTGCTGGGATTAAAGGCTGCCTGGCAAGTTTCTCTTAATTCTACATGTTTCTAAGACGCTGTTACAACCAGCCCATATGCTTCAATATGCATTTTTATAACCATGATTCAAGGAACTGGCACAGATCCCACAAATGCAGCCTGTATAGTCCATGAGGCCTCACTCAACAGTTTGTAAGAATACAGTCCATCCTCCATATCAGTTGGGCTTCAATTTTATTTTCCCCCAAAACACAATTTCTCTGTGTATGTCCTGGAACACACTCTGTAGAAGAGGCTAGTCTTTTTTTTTTCTTTTTTTCTTTTTTTTTGGTTTTTACGAGACAAGGTTTCTCTGTGTTGTTTTGGAGGCTGTCAGTCCAGCCCAGCCTCGAACTCACTGAGATCCGCCTGCCTCTGCCTCCCCAGTGCTGGGATTAAAGGTGTGCGCCACCACTGCCTGGCAAGAGGCTAGTCTTGAATTCAGAGAACCACCTGCCTACAGAGTGCTGGCATTAAAGGCATACGGTGTGACCACCAAGTCCCAACAAAAAATTGTTTTGGCTGCTGTTCATACATCACAGAGGAAATAGTTTCCATATTACAGGTCATAAGTGGATATGGGATGTGCACCCTCAAAACAAAACAACACAACAAAGTGGGGGCAAAATTGAGAAAAGTGCCACAGGAGATGTGGAATTATAGGACTGCAGTGTAAAGCTGTAGTCATAAAGGCAGTCTTGGTATGGGCATGAAAATAGACAGGAGGATAACAGAATATGATAGAGAATGCAGAAAGAAAACCAGAAAGCTATGCTTACTTAATATTTAATAAGGGAGGTTAAAAAGATAGATTACAAAAGTATTTCCTCTTCTACAAATGGTGCCTGCCAAGTTGGATCCTGTAGGATAATGAAATTAGATTCCTATCTATCACCTTGTACAGGAATCAATTAAAAATAGATCAAAGACCCTATTTAAAACCAGAAACCTAGACAACATAGGGAATACCCATGAGGTATTGAGATTGGCAAGGACTTCCGTGTTAGAAAGAACACCATCAACGCACAAACTGACCCAGATACCAACAGATGGGACCCACATGAAAACAAAGAGTTTCTGTTTACCAACGGAAACAGCCAGCAGGGCACACAGACACCCACAGACTGGGAGAGAATCTGTACCAGTGATGCTTTGAAGAGGGACTCATATATAGGACTTACTGAGAATTACAGAATTGTTTCTAGTGAAACAGAATCTGGCAAAACTGATTTCCTGTTCCACTTCCACATCACCTGACCCCTTCCTCTCCTTCACCAACTCCTCTCCCACACCTGCATCCTTAGCTTCCATCTCCTCTCTCCTTCCAAGGCCCTTTGTTCTGCTGCACAGGTGAGCAGGTCAGGGTGATCAGTGAGCCCTGCACATGAGAAAGAGATTGTTCAGGAAGCCCCTGGATTTCTCACACAGTACTGTGCTCTGTATATGAAGAGGAAACTAAATACAGGATTACACAAATGATTCTGCAGCTGTCATATAGAGTCCCAATACTGAAAATATCTAGGAAGCATTTGCAGTGAGTGTAACTTGAATGCCACTTCCAGTCACAGCTCAGTCAAATCCTGGGGGCAGAAATGGAACTGAATGATTGGGATGAGAATATCATATACTACTGAGGTTCTGAATTTATCATAGACCCAAGATGATGGAAACCTTGCACCTCTCAAAGGGACACACGTTTGCTGAGTAATTTGCTAAGAAACCCTGAGGAGGAGCAAGGGAGACTGCAAGCAAACTTTCTCAACCACAGAAACCATTCTGCTGAAATTCTGCAACATCCAGTCTTTGTACGAAGCCCCCAGGACAGGGTCCAGGCATTGTCACCTCCTGGGAAAAGTTCACAGTCACCTCTGGCTGTCAACAAACAACAAAGTTAAACACAACAGTTAGAAAGTTCTGTTGGTGCACACCTTTAATCTTAGCACTTGGGAGAAACAGGTGTGTGGAATTCTGTGCATTCCAGTCCAGCCTGGTCTACAAGGTGAGGTCTGAGCCAGACACTAACATTGTAAGTTCAGATCTCAAACACAGGAAACACAAGAACCAAAAATAACAGTTAGGCCATGTGTCCATGAACAGGAGTGCTTTTCTTGAACCGAGGAGACCAAAGACTATTGTAGACATTTTTCTGATGTCTACAATATTTACTGGAATTATTCAAAAGATGCTTTCTAATATCCTATACTATAATACTTTTTTCCTCTGGTCTTTCATTTTTTTTTTTTGAGACAGGGTTTTTTTTTTTTTCAGTATAGCCCTTGCTGTCCTGAAACTCGAGTTTAGATTCAACTGGCGTCAAATTCAAAGATTCACATGCCTTTGCCTCCCTAATCCTGGGATTAAAGATGTGTCCACCACCACCTGGCATATATTGTGATTTAAAAAATCAGCTCAAGGGTTTTTAATTAAGGAAAAATGATCCTAAAAGGGGGGAAGGGGAGGGGGGAGACTGACCTCTGGGGACAGGATCAGCAAGAAAGAGGAAAGAGGGAAAGAGAGGCAGAGAGTTGGAGAAATGTAGAGAGAGAGAGAGACAGAGACAGAGACAGAGACAGAGAGAGACAGAGAGAGACAGAGAGAGACAGAGAGAAACAGACAGGCAGGGAGAGAAAGAGATTGAATAGGCACAGGTGGTGTTCTTAGTGGCAGCAGCTGGGAGCATATGCTGTTAGAACTCCAAAGGCAGGCCAGTACAAATGCCTAAATACTAACAAGTATGCCTTTTATAACTGTGAAAATACTGTGCTTTTCCAGACTCCAACATACAAAATTAAAAACTCAGTACAGGAAAACACATTTTGTTTTTGTTTTTTTACTTTTTTTTTTTTTGGTCTGTGTTATTTTGTTTGGTTTTTTGAGACAGGGTCTTATGTAGCTATGGGTGCCCTGGAACTCACTATGTAGACTAGGCTGGCCTTGAACTCACTAAGATGAACTGGTCTCTGTCTCCTAAGTGCAGGGATTCAAGGCCTGTGCCACCAGGCCTGGCAGAGACACTTTTCAGAATGCTTTCTTTATATTACAGAGTGCATACATCTCAGACATAAAATGAATGGTGGGTTAAAAAGTTTACTTTTAAATGTTAATGTTTACAACCATATAAGTGGAACTGGCATATATATATATATATATATATATATATATATGTATGTATGTATGTATATATACAGATTGCAGTTTCAATTCAATCTGCAGGCATTCCTTTCTACAGGGTAACAGGCCAGTAGAAAAATCACTATGTCTGACTCTGGCCTGCCCAGAAACTCAAGGGTCTTGGAAATCCCCACCCTGAGTCTCTGTTGATGGCCTATGCTTCAGCCTTCATCCACAAGCTATGTTTCTGATCCCACTGTACTTTTCCGCTAGATCTCTGCACATGCTACAAAGACGCTAGTAAAGCCCGACCCTCCACTCAGCTCTCTGATGTCTCCTGTCTTCCCTTACAATGGTAATGGCTGTTCTGTGTCTTCAAAAATCTGTGTGAGCTTTGTTGCCTGGTGTGACTTTGTGTTATTCCTTGCCTCCCGACTACAAAGATGCTCTTGCTCTGGAAAAACAAACAAAAACAAAAAACAAAACCCCGTCTTTCCAGGACTAATATCTAAAAGTTCTTCAGGGATGCCAAGTCATCAGGTACCCACCTATAATACGGAAGTTAGCATGGATAAATGTAAATTTCAAGAGTTTTGTCCTTTCCACCACACCAAAGAGAACCATGTTTGCAAATATCAACAGATAAATTGGAGTATTCTATCAAGTTATTTTTTTAATTATGATATTATTGTAGCCGGGCGGTGGCGGGACGGCACAGCCAGATGAATCTCTGAGTTCGAGGCCAGCCTGCACTACAGAGTGAGTTCCAGGACAGCCAGGACACGGAGAAACCCTGTCTGGAACCCACCCACCTCTGAAAAAAAATTATTATAACCAGAAGGTCAATGAAGAAAAAATAATAATAAATCAGGATTAGTCCAGTTCACATTATCTTAAATTAACCGACAAGGGAAGACATCCACAGCAAAATTTGGGAGCTGGCTTCCGGATGAAGAGCAGAAAACAGCTCGCACCCGGTCCCCTCCCTCCCGGATCCCAGCACCGCGGCTCCTCTGACCTGGGAGGTTCCAGGGCCGCCGGGCTGCCGTTCCCGCCACTGCGCTGCTGCTGACACTGACTTTCCCAGGCCGCCCCAAGCGGACACTGAGGCTCCGGAGTCCCTGTGGCACCCAGCAGGCTCTTCCTCACCTGGTTCCTTCTCACAGTCCTACAGGGAATGGATCAACTTCCCCTGAAGGCGAAGCGGTTCCTAGAAGAGGCTCCTCGTGGCCCTGCCCACTACAACTGGATTCTGGTTACCTGTCCTGTAAACCCGCCCACCGCTGGCTCATTTACATAATGACTTTCATCAGGCACACTTGCTGCAAAGGCATACAAGCTGCCCAAGCAACGAACACATCAAGTCAAATCAAAACAAATGAAACCGAACCAAACTCCAGAACCTAATGCAGCATGGACTGCTGCACGGTGCCACTTTAATCTCAACACTCAACATGCAGAGAAATGTTTACCTTTTTTACTTCTAACTATGTCGGCCTAGCAAGTTTCTGATGAGCAAACAGCTTTATAATGAGCCCTTCACTTTAAAAAATGAGAAACAAACGGAAAAAAACAAAAGAAATGGTTACAAATGCCTTTAAGAAAACGGCATGGCCTAAGGACTGCAAGCAGGTCTACGTGCCCCCCCCCCATTCACCAAGCAACTGAGAGTCAGCTGATGGCACTCTCCTAATCAGAACTTCCTGCACCCACAGTGGGACCAATCAGAGTAGTGGATATGCTTGCATCCACCAGAAAAGAACCTTGGACCACTACCCACCAGGAGAGGAAGACACCCCACCTGATCCCACAGGAAAAAGGGATGGGAAGACAATATATGAATGCATTCAACAACAGGGAAACCAGTATGATACCACCAGAATCCAGGGACTCTACACCATCAAGACCTCAACATCACAACACAGATGAAACGTAAGAGAATGAGCTTACAAACAACTTCTTGAAGATTATGATAGCGACCCTAAAGAAGAAGTGAGAATATCCTTTAAAGAAATGCCTGAAGAAAAGACAAACCAAAAATTTCAAGAAGTAATTCAATCAGTGCCAGGTTTGAAAGCTGAAATAGAAACAATTTAAAAAAAAAGTCTGAAGGAATGCTGGAATTGGAAAAGATGGATAAACAACAGGAACTACAAACACAAGCATAACCACAGAATACAAGAGATGGAAGAGGGAATCTCAGGTGTTGAAGATACACTAGGGTGATGCTGCAACGATAAATGGCACACTTATTGAAAGTATGAGTAAATATTTATTGTAGAAATTACTCACAAGAGACAAACAAGCAACCCAGATGAGCCGGGTATTTTTCCAAAGCCAAACTGGAAGCCAAAAGAGGGCGAGAGGTTCTGCTGATCAGTCTTTTATTCCTTCCTCCATACATGCCCCTAGCCATGCCCAAAAGTGGGCTTGGCTAGTGATGTAGTTCATCGCCTATGTCCGTATAAGTCTTTAGTCACGCCTAAAGTGGGTGTGGTTAGCGGTGCGGTAAACTACCCTTTTATTACCTCATCTGTATGAGCCTCTAATATGCCACATGGCTAATGGCAGAGTACCAAATTTCCCCCTACACTAGGGGAAACAGATTTATCGACCAAAGAAAATCTTAAATACAACAAATCCCTAAGACAAAATATCCAGGAAATATGGGACACAGTGAAAAGGCCAAACCTAAGAATAATAGGGATAGAAGAAGGTGAAGAACCAGAGCTCAGGTGCAGAAAACATATTCAACAAAATCATAGAAGAAAACTTTCCCAACCTAAAGAAAGACATGCCAATGAAGGTACAAGAAGCTTACAGGCCAGGCGTTGGTGGCACACGCTATTAATCCCAGCACTCGAGAGGCAGAGGCAGGCGGATCTCTGTGAGTTCGAGGCCATCCTGGCCTACAGAGCGAGTTCCAGGGCAGCTTCCAAAACAATACAGAGAAACCCTGTCTCAAAAAAAAAAAAGCCTACAGATAACCAAAAAGAGTTGACCACAAAAAGTCCCCTCAGTACACAATAATCAAAACACCAAACTTACAGAATAAAGAAAGAATATTAATATCAGGAAGGGAAAAAGGCCAAGTAATATATAAACACAAACCTATGAGAATCACACCTGACTTCTCCATGGAAACTCTGAAATCCAGAAGGTCCTGGATAGATATTCTACCAACACTAAGAGACCACGGATACCAGACCAGACTACTATACCCAGCAAAGCTTTCAATCACTATAGATGGAGAAAACAAGATATTCCACGACAAAACCAGATTTAAACAATACATACTCACTAATACAGAACTACAGAAAGTACTGGAAGGAAAACTACAACATAATGAAGTTAACCACACTCATAAAAACATAGGCAATAGATAATTCGACTTTACAACACTTCTCAGGCATTTGGAGAGGGGTCTGAGAATTGAAATAAAGAACGTAGCAGGACATTCATGCAAGGAGAATGCCATTTATTAAAAAGGAGGGAAGACTTATGTACCAGTGATTCCCAAGTCCCTCTGGTAATAAGGATGAGCAGATAACAGGAACTTGCTTCAGGTCTTTTCCGAAGTAGGGAAACAAGAATTATTTGCTAGACAAGCTCCAAGTCACAGCAGATCCCTATAGGGGAAGGGCCCAACAAGGTAAGATTGTGAACTCAAACCCAGTCTATTGGGGGAGCTGGGAAGCAACTACCTCTTGTCTCCATGTGTGTCTGATTTTCCAGCCCACCTGATTTATCCAAGAGTATAAGAACCAGATCTGGGAATGGAGCCTTGTGAGAATTCTGACCTAAGAAGTTGTTCTTGAAATGTGTTTTTGAGCTTCTCCCAGGTGTAGTGGTTTAGAGTGAGTTTACCAAAAACACTTCAAATTGAATTCATTCAGAGCAGAAATAAGAAAAATTTTGCAGAAGATCAATATAAAAACACAGCAAGATTGACTAGGAGGTAGTGGTCCACACCTTTAATACCAGCAGTTGGGAGACAGAGGCAAGTGGACCTCTGAGTTCAAAGCCAGCTTGTTGTTATACAGAGAAATCCTGTCTTGAAAAAACAAAATAAAATAAAAACAAACAAAAAAGTGTTAAACTGTCCTTAAATAAAAATGCATATAACTTTCTGTTTTTAATTATTATTGCTTTGGGTTTTGTTTTTCCTTAGATTTTTTTTAAACAGGATCTAACTCTGTAGCCCAGGTTGTTCTGGAATTTACTATGAAGCCTGGGTCTTGTCATGTACCCTTGGATAACCTGCCTCAGTCTCCTGAAGACTGGGATTGAAGGCACACCCCACTAAACTTGGTGGCTCCTTTCTCATTATGTAGCCCCCAAATGGCCTAGAATTCATAGGCTCACCTGCCTCTGCTTCCTGAGTGCTGGCATCAAAGGCATGTGTGGTAGTGCCCACAGGTGTCAGTTGCAAATGGAGTTAGGGATGACTGTTGGGTCACCATGTGGATGTTGGGAACCAGACCCAAGTACTCTGCAAATGCTTCAGGTGCTTTTAACACAGCTATTTCAACTACAGGGCTATGTAGACAGACCTTGTTTCAGAAAAGAGAGAGCGCGCGAGAGAACAAGAAGAAAAGATTAGAACTACACAGTCACACTTGACAGAGCTATTATCCTTCGCTTTATTTGGCTTGGAAAATAACTCCTTATTCTTTATTGAAGCTGGGAGGTGGTTGCCTACACCTTTAATCCAAGTGCTCTGGAGGGAGAAACTGTGGATCTCTGTGAATTTTAGCCTACTTGTGGATAAATTGATGCTCCAGGACATCCAGGGATACTCAGAGAAACCCTGTAAAAGTACAAGAAACTTAACAAACGCTGAATAGATTGGGCCAAAAAAGTTCCCTTGCCACATAATAACCAAACACCAAACATACAGAATAAAGAAAGAATATTAATAGCATCAAAGGAAAAAGACCAAGTAACAAATAAAGGCAGACCTATCAAAATTATACCTGACTTCTCTATGGAAACTCTGAAAGTCAGAAGGTCCTGGATAGATGTTCTACAAATGCTAAGGGAACATGGATGCAAGCCCAGACTGTTATACTCAGCAAAGCTTTTAATCACTATAGATGAAAAAACAAGACATTGTATAACCAAACCTGATTTAAACAATACATATCCACAAATCCATCCCTACAGAAAGTACTGAAAGGAAAACTCCAACCCAAGGGAGCTAAGGACACTCACAAAAACATAGACAATAGATAATTCCACCTTACCAAACACCAAAAGAAAAAGAGGTGGGGAAACCCACACACAATACCACCACCAAAACCAAATCAAAACAAACAAGAATTAGCAACCAATGGTCATTAGTCTCCCTCAAGGTCAATGGACTTAACCTGCCTATAAAAAGACACAGGCTAACAGAATGGACATGAAAAGAGAATCCATCCTTCTGCTGCATACAAGAAACACATCTCAACATTAAAGACAGATGTTACCTCAGAGTAAAGGGTTGGGAAAAGAATTTCCAATCAAATGGACCCAAGAAACAAGCTGGTGTAGCTATCCTAATATATAACAAATTAGACTTCAAACTAAACTCAATTAAAAGAGATGAAGAAGGGCATTTCATATTCATCACAGGAAAAATACATCAAGAGGAAGTCTCAATTCTGAATGTCAAAGTACCATAGGAAAGAACTCACATTTGTAAAAGAAACATTACTAAATTTCAAATCACACATAAAACCTCACACATTTACAGCACTAGACAGGACCACCAGACAGAAACTTAACAAAGAAACAAAGGAACTGACAGAAGTAATGACCCAACTGGGTTTAACAGATATCTATAGAACATTCCATCCAAACACAAAAGAATAAACCTTCTTCTCAGTGCTACACAGAACTTTCTCTAAAATAGACCACATGTTTGGCAATAAAACAAACCTTAACAGACACAAAAAATTGGAATAAGCCCCATATCTTATCTGTCCACCATGGCTTAAAATTAAATTTCACTAGCAACACAAATTACAGAAACCCCACAAATTCATTTAAATTGAACAGTGCTCAATTGCATCACTCCTGGGTAAAGGAAGAAATAAAGACTTCCTAGAATTCAATGAAAATGAAGGCACTACATACCCAAACCTATGGGACACTCTGAAGGCAGTTCTAAGAGGAAAGTTCATAGCACTAAGTGGCCACATGAAGGAACTGGAGAATAGTCACACTAGAGAATTAACAGAACACCTGAAAGCTCTAGAACAAAAAGAAGCAAGCTCACCCAAGAGGAGTAGATGCCAGGAAATAATAAAATTGAGAGCTGAAATCAGTAAAGTAGAAACAAAGAAAACAATACAAAGAATCAATGAAACAAAGAGTTGGTTCCTTGAGAAAATCAACATGACAGACAAACCTTTATCCAACCTAAACAAAAGACAGAGAGAGAACATGCTAATTAACAAAATCAGAAATGAAAAGCGGGATATAACAACAGACACTGGGGAAATCCAGAGAATCATCAGGTCATACTTTGAAAACCTATACTCCACAAAATTGGAAAACTTAAAAGAAATGAAGAGTTTTCTGGATAGATATCACTTACCAAAATTAAATCAAGATCAGATACATAATTTAAATAGATCTATAACCCCTAAAGAAATAGAAGCAGCCATGAACGTCTTCCAAGCAAAAAAAGTGCAGGCCCAGATGGTTTCAGTACAGAATTCTACTAGAAATTCAAAGAAGAATAATACCAATACTCTTCAAATTGGTCCACAAAATAGAAGCAGAAGGATCACTGCCAAACTCTTTTTAGGAGGCTACAATTACCTTAATATCCAAACCACACAAAGACACAACTAAGATAGAGAACTACAGACCAATCTCCCTCATGAACATTGATGTAAAAATACTTAGTAAAATGCTGGCAAATGGTGCTGACTTTGGCAGCACATACACTAAAATTGGAACGATACAGAGAAGATTGTCATGGCCTCTGTGCCAGTATGACACGCAAATCGCGAAACGTTCCATATTTAAAAAAATATACTGGCAAATCGAATCCAAGAACACATCGCAAATTTCATACACCATGATCATGTAGGCTTCATTCCAGGGATGCTGAAATGTTTCAACACACAAGAATCCATCAATGTAATCCACCATTAAACAAACTGAAAAAGAAAAACCACATGATGATCTCACTAGATGCTGAAAAAGCCTTTGACAAAATTCAACACCCCTTCATGGAAAAGGTTTTGGAGAGATCAGGGATAACAGGAACATACCTAAACATAATAAAGGCAATATACAGCCAACCGACAGCCAACATCAAACTGAATGGAGAGAAACTAAAGGGGATTCCTCTAAAATCGGGAACAAGACAAGATTGTCCACTCTCTCCATACCTCTTCAATATTGTACTTGAAGTTCTAACTAGAGCAATAAGACAATAAAATGAGATCCAGGGGATACAAATTGGAAAGGAAGAAGTAAATTTTTCACTATTTGCAGATAATATGATAGTCTATTTAAGTGACCAGAAGAATTCTATCAGGGAACTCTTATAGCTGATAAACACCTTGAAAAAAGTGGCAGGATACAAGATTAACTAAAAAAAATCAATAGTCCTAATATATATAGACAATAAATGTGCTGAGAAAGAAATCAGAGAAACATCACCCTTTACAATAGCCACAAACAACATAAAATATCTTGGGGTAACCCTAACCAAACAGGTGAAAGACGTGTATAACAAGAACTTTGAGTCTTTAAAGAAAAAAAAAAGAAGATACCAGAAAATGGAAAGATCTCCCATGCTCTTGGATAGGTAGGATCAACAAGTAAAAATAGCAATCTCACCAAAAGCAATCTACAGATTCAATGCAATCCCTATCAAAATTCCAGCACAATTCTTCACAGAGCTTGAAAGGACAGTTTTCAACTTTATATGTAAAAACCAAAGACCAAGGATAGCCCAGCGTTGGTGGTGCACGCCTTTAATCCCAGCACTCAGGAGGCAAAGGCAGGCAGTTCTCTGTAAGTTCGAGGCCAGCATGGTCTACAGAGCAAGTTCCAGGACAGCCTCCAAAACAATACAGAGAAACCCTGTCTGGAACAATAAAAAAAAAACTTCATGAGGCATCACCATCCCTGACTTCAAGCTCTATTACAGAGATATGGTAATGAAAACAGCTTGGTACTGTTACAGGTAGACCAATGGAATCAAATTGAAGATCCTGATATTAACCCACACACCTATGAACACCTGATCTTTGACAAAGAAGCTAAAACTATCCAATGGAAAAAAGAAAGCATCTTCAACAAATGGTGCTGGAGTAACTGGATGCTGGCATGTGGAAGACTGCAGATAGATCTATATCTATCATCATGCAGAAAACTTAAGTCCAAATGGATCAAAGACCTCAACATCAATCCAGTCACACTGAACCTCTTAGAAGAGAAAGTTCAAAGAACCCTTGAATGAATTGGTACAGGAGACCACTTCCTGAACATAACACCAGTAGCACAGAAACTGAGACCTGCAATTAATAAATGGGACCTCCTGAAACTGAGAAGCTTCAGAAAGGCAAAGGACACAGTCAACAAGACAAAATAGCAGCCCACAGAATGGGAAAAGATATTCACCAACCCCACATTTGACAGAGGGCCGATCTCCAAAATTTACAAAGAACTCAAGAAGCTAGTCACTATAACACGAAATAATCCAATTTGAAAGTGGGATACAGAACTAAATAGAGAATTCTCAATAGAGGAGTTCTTAAATGGCTGATAGACACTTAAGAAAGAGCTCAACACACTTATCCCTCACGGAAATGCTAATGAAAACAACTCTGAGATACCATCTCACTCCTGTCAGAATTGCTAAAATCAAAACCACCAATGACAGTTTATGCTGGAGAGGATGTGGAGAAAGGGGAACACTCCTTCACTGCTAGTGGGAGTGCCAACTTGTACAGCCACTTTGGAAATCAGTATGGAGATTCCTCAGGAACATGGGAATCAGTCTACCACAAGATGCAGCAATTTCACTCTGCCAGCCTACAATCCCACTGCCAGAGAGTCTGGGAAACTGGCAGGACCCTAAGAGAGATATGCATGGTACCCCGGAGAAGGAGAAAGGGATGGGATCTCCTGAGGGGACTGGGAGCATGGTGGGAGGGGAGGAAAGAGGGAGCTGTGGAAAAAGAGGGGGCAAAGAGGAGGGGAGAGGAGGAAATGGGGGAGCAGGGAGGTTGCGTGGGGGAAGAATAGAGGAGAGCAGGAAGAGAGGGAGTCATCATAGGTTTGAGGAGAGATCGGGTACTCATGACATTTTCAGAGATCTACAAGGATGACTCCAACTGGCAATCTAAGCAATAGTGGAGATGCTACCTTGAAAGCCCTTCCCCAATAAAGAGATTGATGACTACTTATATGCCATCTTAGAGCCTTCATGCAGTAGCTGATGGAAGCAGAGGCAGACACCCACACCTAAACTCTGAATGAACTTCTGGAACCCAGCTGCAGAGAGGGAGGACTGATGTGCAAAGGAGTCAAGACCTGGCTGATGAAACCCACAGAAACAGCTGACCTGAACAAGGGGGAGCTCATGGACCCCAGACTGGTGACTGAGAGGCCAGCATGGGACTGAACCAGACCCACTGAAAGTGGGTGTGAGTAGGCCTTGGCAGTCTAAGGAGCCTTGGCTCGTAGATCAGTATCTATCCCTGGTGTACAAATGTACTTTGGGATTCTCTCTTAGCCTGGACACATGGCTTAGAATCTGCCCGGGATGACATGACAGACTTTGAAGATCCTCCACGGAAGATCCCACCCTCCCTGTCGAGCGGAGAGGGGATGGGGTGAGGGTTTGGGGGGGTCTGCTGGAGTGCAGGGGAGGAGGGGAGGGAGAGGGAGCTGGGATTGGCATGTGAAGCAATCTTGTTTCTAATTTAAATTAAAAAAAGGAAAAATAATTTTAGATTTTAATCTAATAGAAAAGTTACAATCAAAATTTAAGTAATTAAAGCTCCACAGGGTCTTCTCATTTCATTGATTTATTTCTGCCTCTTCATGAGAAGGTTAAAATCACTGATTAGAAATAAGAGACAGTTGAATTCTAGTCAAGCCATTCATGCCAGTCCTTAGTTAAGGAACAAGTGATTATGCTATGCTCTCATGGTTGGATACTATAGCTGTTTTAAGTCAGTCACTGGGCACGCAATGCCTCTGATACTTGTGATGCTAAAGATGAGTTTTTGGTAAACAGGTGGGGTTCGGGTTTGCTGAGTTCCTTTTATTTCTTTTGATCTTTCCTTGAAGCACTTCTGTGATGGGTTAACATGTAATGGGTAGGTAGGTTTATGGGGAGGGAAAATACTTCTAAGACTGCTAACAAGCAATGGGTATTTGACTTGTTATAAGATTGTGCAGAGAGAATACAGTATTTCATCTCTATTTAGATTAACTAATTTTAATTATAGCAATCATGTTGGTTATTAAAATTAGAATATTTGAAGTGTTGAGCTTGAACTCTTTGATTGGTGGCATGCTCGCACCCCAAGAGAGAGCCCCTCCTTTCCCCAAGCTCTTATCTCCAGTCCCTACTACATACCTGTGACCACATCTGAGTGGGCGTGGCCAGTGGTGCAGGTCTGTCTCTACACTTGAGCCCACATCACTAGGTGGTCATGGGCACATACACCTGTGACCGATGCTCTGCGGAGCAGACAAAGGTGCATTCCAGAGATCACTAACCAACCAACATAGCCAAATGGTAAGTATAAGGTTCAGTTTCACCCCAGAAGATGACTCAGAAATTGGTTTAAGCCAATAGAAAGTACTTATTAGACTACCGGAGACTGCAATGGGTGTCTAGAATCCCACTGTAGCCCAAGTCTTCCTCTAAATAAGTCTGCAAGATAGGAACCATGTGCTGGGTTCCCGTATTCCAGTTAAAAAGAAGCAGAACTGCAAGTCAAAAAAAAGCAGGCTTAGTGCATTTGGAGACTTCCCCTAAGTGTGGGCACAGACGGGTTAGTGCAGAGAGCAGAAAACCCCGTGCACACAGACAAGCAGAGAATCACTACCAGAGATTTGCCTGTACTCTCTAAGTTTCATTCTAAAGCTCTCAGTTAAACATTACAATGCTGCAATGTTTGAATGAGCAGGCTTTTAGTTTATTACATATGTGGTTGCTAAAGTATGAACTAAAAAATAAACCCTTACTGATGGAGACTATAGAAGTTATTGTGCTGCCGGGCGTTGGTGGCGCACGCCTTTAATCCCAGCACTCGGGAAGCAGAGGCAGGCGGATCACTGTGAGTTCGAGACCAGCCTGGTCTACCGAGCGAGTTCCAGGACAGGCTCCAAAGCCACAGGGAAACCCTGTCTCCAAAAACCAAAAAAAAAAAAAAAAAAAAAAAAAAGAAGTTATTGTGCTGCTCGATAAAATACAAGGGAATTATTTGTTTCACAATAATTGACAGGTCCATGTTACTTGGATTCTATGCTTAATTATACACAGTTTTTCCTCTTAAGATTTTAAAAGATACACCATGGTTATTACCTAAAATCATGTCTAAAAAACCTACAGATTTAGAAAATCAAAATCTAATAAGAGACTGTATTTAATGCTCTTAAGACATCTCTCTAAAAGGACAAGGAACGTGTATTCTACATACAAATTCCACATATTCCTCAAAGATTATAGCAATCCCAGTTGATACAGATAAAATGTCCAAGCTTGCTATCACTAACGAGCTTTATTAGATGTTTCTCATCTATTAAATATTTTAGCTGGCCTGGCTATTTATTTATTTATTTATTTATTTATTTATTTATTTATGGTTTTTTGAGACAGGGTTTCTCTGTAGCTTTGGAGGCTGTCCTGGAACTCGCTTTGTAGACCAGGATGGCCTCGAACTCACAGAGATCCGCCTGCCTCTGCCTCCCGAGTGCTGGGATTAAAGGCGTGCGCCACCAACACCTGACTATTTATTTAAATTTGGATGACAGTTTAGTTGATGGACTAAGATGCATCAGTCTTCTGGTCATAATGGATTGCTCTGGATCCCGTTTGCACACCCACACCTAAAATGGGTAACCTGAGAAAAATTAAGACTCAATATTAGCTCATGTGTAAATTAACCCACAGAGGACAAAGATTATATATTCTATCTCAAGATTTACAAGCTCATTGGATAAGGTTTAAAAAATTCTGTAAAAACTGAGGTTGGATTACATTGATGAATTTTAGTATGTTGAATTCCCATCCCTGCATCCCTGGGATGCAGCCTACTTGATCATGGTGGATGATTGTTCTTGGATTCTATTTGCCAATATTTAATTGAGTATTTTTGCATCAATGCTCATGAGGGAGATTGGTCTGTAGTTCTCTTTCTTAGTTGTGTATTTGTGTGGCTTGGGTAACAAGATAATTGAAGCCTTGTAAAAAGAGTTTGGCAATGTCCCTTCTCCTTCTATTGTGTGGAATACTTTGAGGAGAATTGATATTAGCCAGTCTTTGAATTTCTGGTAGAATTCTGCACTAAAGCCATCTGGCCCTGAGTTTTTTTGGTTGGGAGACTTTAGATGACTGCTTCTATTTCATTATGGGTTATAGGGATTATATTTATATATATAGGGGTTATAATTTTGGTGATATCTATTCAGGAAATGGTCCATTTCCTTTAAATTTTCCAATTTTTTTGGAGTACAGGTTTTCAAAGTATGACCTGATGATTTTCTGAATTTCCCCAGTGTCTGTTGTTATGTTCCCCTTGTCATCTCTGATTTTATTAATTTACATGTTCTTTCTCTGCCTTTTGGTTAGGTTGGGTAAAGGTCTGTCTATCTTGTTGATTTTCTCAAAAAAAACTTTTTCATTGACTCTTTGTATTGTTTTCTTTGTTTCTACTTTATTAATTTCAGCTCTCAATTTTATTATTTCCTGGTGTCTACCTCTCCTGGGTGAGCTTGTTTTTTGGGGGGGTTGTTTTGTTTTGTTTTTTGTTCTTGAGCTTTCAGGTGTTCTGTTAAGTGTGGCTATTCTCCAATTTCTTCATGTGGGCACTTAGTGCTATGAAATTTCTTCTTAGAACTGCTTTCAGAGTGTCTAATAGGTTTGGGTAAGTTGTGTCTTCGTTTTCATTGAATTCTAGGAAGTCTTTTATTTTTTACTTCTTCCTTTACACTGGAGTAATGCAATTAAGCATTGTTCAATTCCCATGAGTTTGTGGGGTTTCTGCTGTTCTAACTTTAAGTCATTGTGGTCCGATAAGATACAGGGGGTTATTCCAATTTTTTGTATCTGTTGAGGTTTGTTTTATTGCCAAGCATGTGGTTGATTTTAGAGAAGGTTCCATGTGGAGCTGAGAAGAAGGTATATTCTTTGTGTTTGGATGGAACGTTCTATAGATGTCTGCTAAACCCAATTGTGTCATTAATTCTGTTAGTTCTTTTGTTTCTTTGTTAAGTTTCTATCTGATGGTCCTGTCCAGTGGTGAGAGTGGGGTGTTGAAGTCTCCCACTACAAGTGTGTGGGGTTTAATGTGTGATTTGAGTTTTAGTAATGTTTCTTTTACGAATATGGGTGCCTTTGTATTTGGGGCATAGATGTTCAGAATTGAGACTTCATCCTGATGAATTTTTCTTGATGAATATGGAATAACCTTCTTTATCTCTTTTAATTAATTTTAGTTTGAAGTTTAATTTATTAGGTATTAGGATTGCTATGCCTGCTTGCTTCTTAGGTCCATTTGACTGGAAAATCTTTTCCAAGCCCTTAGCTCTGAGGTAATGTCTGTCTTTGAAGGTGAAATGTGTTTCTTATATGTAGCAGAAGGATGGATTTTTTCTTCTTGTCCATCCTGTTAGCCTGTGTCTTTTTATAGGTGAGTTAAGACCATTAATATTGAGGGATATAAATGACCATTGACTGTTGATTCTTGTTTGTTTTGGATTACTTATTGGTGGTGGTATTGTGTGTGAGTTTTTCCCCTTTTTTGATTTTTGATAACATGAGATCATCTATTGTCTATGTTTCTGTGAGTGTAGTTAATTTCCTTGGGTTGGAGTTTTCCTTCCAGTACTTTCTGTAAGGCTGCATTTGTGGATATGTATTGTGTAGACCTGGTTTTGTTATGGAATGTCTTATTTTCTCTATCTATAATTATTTCCAGTATTGCTGGGTATAGTAATCCGGGCTGGAGTTTGTGGTCTCATAGTGTTTGTATAACATCTATCCACAACCTTCTGGCTTCCAGAGTTTCCATGGAGAAGTCAGGTGTAATTCTGATAGGTTTGCCTTTATATGTTACTTGGCCATTTTTCTTCACTGCTCGTAATATTCTTTCATTATTCTGTATGTTTGGTGTTTTGATTATTATATGGCGAGGGAACTTTTTTCTTTGGTCCAGTGTATTTGGTGTTCAGTAAGCTTCTTGACTTTCATAGGCATGTCCTTCTTCAGGTTGGGAAAGTTTTCTTCTATGATTTTGTTGAATATGTTTTCTGCACCTTTGAGCTGGGCTTCCTCACCTTCTTCTATACCTATTGTTCTTAGGTTTGGTCTTTTCACAATGTCCCATATTTCCTGGATATTTTGTGTTAAGGATTTGTTGGATTTAAGCTTTTCTTTGGTTGATGACTCTATTTCCTCTAGTTAGTCTTCAGTGCCTGAGATTCTGTCTTCTATCTCTTGTATTCTGTTGGTTATGTTTGTATCTGTAGTTCCTGATCATTTATCCAGCTTCTCTATTTCCAGCACTCCCTCAGTTTGTGTTTTCTTTATTGTCTCTATTTCAGTTTTCAGGTCGTGAACTGTTTGAATTGTTTCCTTCATCTGTTTGATTGTTTTTTCTTGGCTTTCCATAAGTGATTTTTGGATTTCTTGCATTTTTTGGTTTGTTTTTTCCTTCTATTTCTTTAAGGGACTTTCTCATATCTTCTTTGAAGACCTTTATCATTTTCATGAGGTTGTTTTGAAGATCATTCTTTTCTGTTTTATCTGTGCTGGGATGTCAGGTCTTGCTGGTGTAGAGTCCCTAGACTCTAGTAGGGTCATATTGATTTTTCTGCTGTTGACTGTGTTTTCATATTGCTGTCTTCCCATCCCTTCTTTCAGTGGGAGCTCGTGGGGTCTCTTCCTCTCCTGGTGAGTATGGGTATACTGTTCTCTTTTAGTGTGTTCAAGCAGGTCCAGTACTCCGATGGGTCTGAGACATGCTAGGCGAGAGGCAGGCCCAGAAATATCCAAGCAGGAAGATTTGGGAGTTGGGGCCCCGAGAAGAGCCCACACTCACCTCAAGCTCAGGGTGTGGGGCAGAGGGGACCCAAGAGTGAGGTGCATCCACAAACTCTTAATAATTTATTTAACAGCCAATCACCTGTCAGACCAATGATGTCAACAATCAAGTTCAAATTGAGATTCTTATTTTCAGCGTGGTAGTCAGGGGCTGCAGCTCAGGGCAGCATGGAGGTAACAGGATGGAGATGGCCCCTCCTGTCTGCTGGAACAGAAGGGTTGACTATGGAAGGGAACACGGGCAGCGCAGGGACAGGGTCCTGGTGTACAGGGCTGGGCTGGGCCCCCAGTTCTTCACACTGAGCCCAAAAGGGTCACAGAGAACATCAGACACTGTTGCTGGGAGTCACAGGACAGCTCTGAACACAATGCTACCCTGTCCATGCCAGGCAGCTGTCTTCAAGCTACAGAAAGAGAGTCATGAACAATTACTGTGAAGACAACATCCCAACAACCCACCAGTCACTCACAGGTGATTTGTGGAATCCCTGAAACCCAATCATGTCCATTTTGTCCCCCCAGGTCCCCATATCAGGTCCAGAGTGTCACCTTCACAGTCTGGGAGAGACATATCCAAACTCTGGGAACTGTCCCTGCCTAGTGAAATATATATATATATATATATATATATATATATATATATATATATACTTCCCTCTTTTCCACCTGTGAGAAGAAAAGCTGTGAGAGACCAGGGATGAGCCCATCCCTAGGAATTTTCCTCAACCTACAGAAGACCCAGGATAGAGACAGGAGCAATGGGGGAGGGTGTGTGTGTGTGGGTGTTTTTCCATGAGGCAGAGCACACTTCTGAAAGGGGGTGAGAGAGAGCTCAGACCTTGCCCTTTCCTACCTGTGTTTCTCCTCATCTTCCTCACAACAATCACCAAGGCTCCAATGATGGTCACAACTCCAAGGAGGACCAGAACAGCAATGACTACCATGATGGGGACAGTGGACTGAGGAGGCTCTGGGAATGGGAGGACAGGGTGGGAAGGTGAGGGTCACAACCCCTGCTCTCAGTGTCACCCTTCTCAGACTCTGCAGAAGGCTCCAAATTTCCCTGACCACAGCTCTGCACCCACTCCCTCCTTGCCCCATCTCAGGGTGAGGGGCTCAGGCAGTCCCTCATGCTGCACATACATGTGTATTTCTGTTCCTCCCCAGAAGGCACTACCAGAGATGCCCACTTCTGGAAGGTTCCATCCCCAGAAGGTCTGGTCTCCACCAGCTCCATGTCCTGAGTCTGTTCCTCCTCCTCCCTCTGCCAGGTCAGGGTGATGACAGCAGGGTAGAAACCCAGGGCCCAGCACCTCAGGGTGACATCACCTTTAGATCCAGGATGATGGGTCACATGTGCCTTTGAGGGATCTGAGTGGAAGATTTATGAAATCCCACAACAACAAGATAAACCGAAATCTGCAAATACATGCTAAATCAATGATGACACCCTACTATGTGTCTGAACACTTCTGATTGCCATTACACTAGTGACCTGCAGGTAGAGCTGGTCCCCATAATCACAGATCTGCACATTTTCCTGTGGGGGGGCAGAAGCTAAGAGAATCAAATGACCCCGCAGGTCCATGTGGTCTTCCTTATGTGATGTTCTACAGCATAAGTTAGGAGCTAAAAGATTGGAAGGAGGAATGGAAAGTTCATATCAAAATAAGAAATTAGAGGCACAGGATACATAAAGGGTACCCCCAACTACTGCTGTCACCATTGAGGCACAACCACTGTGGCCATTTTGCTGACCAGTATTAACTGTCCAAGTGACCAGCCATCGCCAAAGTGTGCAGCAGAATTTGGGTGAACCTCTGTCTCTGCTAGAGAAAATGACTCCCCAAGCTCTGGGTCTGGGGGATAAGATACAAGGTGTTGTCACCCAGGATCCCTGGAAGCTGCTGTAGCGGCCCATGCAGCATTTACTGGGACACAGCTGTGCTCCCAGGGGTGTGTGGATTTTCCATGTCATTCCAGTCCTTGAGTTTCGGAAGACCCCGTCTCTGAGGAAGTTCAACCCCTAATTCACTGGGGGCAACTCTGTAACTTGTTGGGGCTGAGATAGAGCAAGGGGCTCTGGCTGGTTAATTCTGGCACAAAATAGTAAAATAGTTTAAATCGCTGGAGTTTTTTCTCGTTTAAAGAGAACACTGACTTAATTTGTCTAATTATCCAGAGCATCAGCATTATCCGAGCATTGGCCCCTGGAGAGACTGATACCCATGATAGTACAAGAGGAGGGAGAGAGGCAGCAGCATCTCAGTGAGGGAAAAAAACTGAATAAAAGCAAGTGGAGAGAGAGAGAGAGAGAGAGAGAGAGAGAGAGAGAGAGAGAGAGAGAGAGAGAGGGAGGGAGGGAGGGAGGGAGGGAGGGAGGGAGGGAGGGAGGGAGGGAGGGAGGGAGGAGGAGAAGAAGAAAGGAAGGAAGGAAGAACGAAAAACCCACAATTTAGGATTCTCCCAGGGTGCCCCATAAGTGCTCATTCTCGGAATAGACAGAATTGGGGTGAGGGAGGGATGCAAACCTCACTCCCTGGAATCTGTGCAAAGAAGACAGAGACAGGTACGTGACCCCAGCTGAGGGGGTCTCTGCTTCCTCTGGACTGAGCCCAGCCCGAGGGCAGAGGGGGGAGTTGGCCGTGGCCCCTGCATCTGTGCGCAGCAGGTGGTCCTTCCTGGTCTCCAGGTGTCTGTGGAGCCACTCCATGCACTCGCCTTCCAGTAGGCCCTGTATCTCTCTATGGCACCAGCCTGCTGCAAATTGTGCCTGGAGATCTGGGCTGCTGTGTCCATCCAGCCATCCAGGTCTTCAGGTCGTTGTTCAGGGCTATGTAACCCTGGTCCTGGTAGGCATATTGATGGTACCCACGGAGGAGGTGCCCATCCGACCCCACGTGACAGCCGTATATGAGCTGGATGGTGTGAGAGCCTGGGGGCGCCGGCGGGGATGGGGGAGGACCCAGAGAGCAGCTTGGCCCACCCGTCTCACCCCGAGGTAACCTGCATCCCATGTCCCGCCCATCCCCACTTTTCCTGGCCCTCGGCCCCGCCCAACGGTGGATCCTCTAAACAGAAAGGGAAACCGGATCCCTGTCCCTGCTCTCCTCCTCCTGGACCTTGGGTTTGGAACCTGGGGCGACTCTGGCCTGTACATAGGGACTTAGAGGGGTGTTATCCTCTGACCCGGGTTCACTCACCGCCCTCGGTCTGGTTGCAGTAGCTGAGCAGGGTCCTCAGGCTCACTAGGAAAATCTACTCGCTGTCCTCGGCTTTTCGTGTGTTCCTCTCCCAATACTCCGGTCACTGCTTCTCCTGCCACCGCACCCGGGGATCATATCTGGGAGCCTCCGCATAGCTGTCGAAGCGCACGAACTGGGTGTCGTCCACGTAGCCTACAACAATGAACCGGGGCTCCCCGACCCCAGGCCGGACACGATGGTGTAGAAATTCCTCAGCTAGTGCGAGCCTGGGGGCGGAGCCTGGTGAGACCCTCACCCTCTTCCCGGGACCCGGGCAGGTGCGCGGGCCGGGAGGGGAGCGGGGTGCGGGCCTCAGGACGATGGTGGAGAAGGGACAGGAGGGTCTGGCTGGGTAGTGCGGGAACGCGGCTTCCCTGGTGCCACCCCGCTCTCCCCGCAGAGTTTGTTTTCCTCCCGACCCCCGCACTCACTCACCCAGGTCTGGGTCCGGGCCAGGGCGGCCGACAGCAGGAGAAGCAGTGTACATGGAGCCATCACCCCCTTCACAGACCTGGGCGCCTCCGAGTTTCGACGTCAGCTTGGACTTAATAACCGGAGCTTGCGGCGATGCTGGTTCAATCTCCGGGATCTCCATACCCAATGTGGGTGAGAACTGCAGAGTTATAATCACTATTGTAGCAGAAAGACCTGACACAGGTAGGAGCTGGAGAACTAAACTGGGGGACATTGGCGATGCTGGAGCCCTGGGCTTCTGCACTGCAAACCTTACCTGGGGACGAACGCTTTGCCTCACCCTGCTCTGCTGGACTGAGCACTGTTTGTCATGGTGTCTCTGAGCTGCCTAGAGCCAACTGCTAGTCAGGTTAGTCAGGATGTGGGCAGAGATCAGGGCCACTCGGGAGTGTGCAGAGGAGATCAGGGCCACTTGGGAGTGTGCAGAGAAGATCAGGGCCTCTCAGCTGTGGCTCTAACCCACTCAGTGGCCTGAGATATGGGAGCTGATATTCTAATTATCAATCTTCATCCGGGCCTTGGGAAACAAGGAGGACCCCAAGAGAAAAGCTCATGGTTCCCCGAAGAAGGGAAGGGGGAAAAGTACCCCTGAGCAAATTACTAGCACAGGCAGAGAGAGGAGGGTGAGGGAAAGGGGAGGAGGGGGGGGTAGGAGAACTGAGACAAGGGGGGGAATAGAAGAGGTCAAGAAAGGCCATGCCTAGATAAAGGGAGCCAGAACAGGTTTGGAGAGAGGTCTGGCACAGAGGAAATGGTAGGGGATCCTTAGGGATGACCCCAACTAAGAATCTAGGCAGTGGTGGAGAGGCTGCCTTTGATGCCCTTCCCCTAGAATGAGACTGAGGACTATCTTGGTTACCATTCCTAGAACCTTGACCAAGTGGCTGACAGAAGCAGAAACAGGCACTCACAGCTGAGCACTGAGTCACACTCCCAGAATCCAGTTGCAGAGAGGGAAGAGAGATGACCAAATGAACCAAGTGGGAACTGGAGATACCCACAGAAACCTGACCTAATGGGAGCAAGCAGACCCTAGTCATAAAGCAGGGGAACCAGCAATGGACCAAAGCAAGACCTCTGAATATGGGTACCAGCTAGGAGGCCAAGGCAGTCTATGGAACCTCTAACAGTGGACCCATGGTTTATTCCTAGGTCACAAATGGACTTTGGGAGCCCTTTCCCTGTGGAGGGATACTATTGCAGCCTAGATACAGAAAAGAGGGTCTGGGCTCTCCCCCAAATGATGTTATGGACTTTGATGATCCCATGTGGAGGATCTCACCATCCCTGGGGAGTGGGTGGTTGGTGGGTTGGGGGTTCAGTGGGAATCATGGGAGGATGGGAGGGCGAAGGAATAGGGGGATGGATATGTAAGCAATAGTGTTTCTAAAAATAAAAAAGAGGGAAAAAAGAAAAGGTGGAAACACTCTAAAATCAAAATATATACTTCCTATAAAAGTATTTACTTCAAATATAAGGAAGCAAAGTGCTAAAGGTGAAGGAATTTTTCAAAAAGATTCCCTGTGAAGAGAGTTGAACATGATGACGGCAGCTAATAGAAAAGTTAATTCTGTAAACATGCAAAACAAAGAGTATTAACAGATGACCAAATGGTACATTTCCAGAAAGCTATATGATCAAGATGAATGCATTTCCTGAAAATAGTTTCCAAATCTATGAAACATTCCATGACAGAATTGTTGGAAGCAAACAGACAATGATGCAGAGAAGATTCAACGTCCCCCTTAAGAACGAAGACTAGCACAGAAAACCAGTAATGACTAGCAGGCTTGCAGAGAATCATTCATATAACAGAAGACGCCCAGTGTTCTCAAACTTCAATCAGCATGCTATACTGTGGCACTTTCTTAGGAGTACAACAGGTCTTCAAACCTACTAAAGATCAACGTTTAAAAGTATCTTCTCCTAGAATCTTGGATGCTAACAGCATCAGTAGATAGAAAAGAGAAAACAAAACAAAGACATGTGAATACTGCCTCACTCAAATCATTATAGCATGTTTTCATTCAAACATGTGAGAATACACGAAATGATGCTTATGTTCTGTGAAGATTCTAAGTAGTTTGTACCAAGATCTTTTTTGTTTGTTTGTTTTTGCACAAGAGAAAGACATTCTTCGAAAATCACCAGAACTTCACATGGAGCATAAATGAAAGGTACTTAATTCTTGCCAATGGGATAAACATGGAGAGAAAGTATCAAGAGAAATGTCTCTTTGCCCGAGGATTTCACTTTAACCGTGAGATGTGAGACCATTTCACATACAGCTCAAACACATGAATAGTAGTTTTCCTAGGAGCCCTGAGGAGGAGCGAGGGAGACTGCAAGAAACCATTTGCACCACCAGAACCCTCACTGCTGCAGTTCTCCAGCAGGAGATCTCTGTGAAATTCACTGTGAGCATGGCTGAGACATTCCCACTCCTCCTACAACAGACCAACAGTCACAGCATTGATACACACACAACAAACCCTGACATAAAATGAGTCTGGCCATGTGTAAGTAGACAGGGAACTTTTCTTCAACAAAAAGGAACATTTTCTGATACAGGTGACTATATACATACATACATATATATACATATATATATATGCCTTATACTTTTCTTTTCATCTAAACTGAGTTTGGTAACTTTAAAATTGTGTGGCATGATATATTCTAACAGCATGCATGTTGGCATTGTCTGGATCTAACAACACAGCACGTGAAGACTTGTTTCTGAATGCTGTATTTATGTCTTAGACTGAGTATGGTTATGATGGAAAATTATTGTGATGTAAAATGTTTAATGTTTGTAACCATGTGTGCAACTGTATGAAATATATTTAGTTTAATCATATCTGCATTGGTTCCTCGTGTTATTATTATCTACAAAGCTCTCTCAGGATGCCCAGTCTCAGGGACAAAGGACACTGTCTGGAAGAGGCAAGTGGTAAAACAGGGGTTTCAGAAAGCATGGATGAATTTAAATTACAGGAGCCCTGGAATTGCCACCATAACAAACATATCCTGTTTACAAACAACAGCCAATGCAAATGCTCTACTACATCATTTTAAGAATTATTTTATGACAGAATTGTCTGGGAGCCATAAGTGAGAAAAAAAAAAGTAACATACAGTAATGTCCACGTCATGGTATCTCAAACCTACCATCCATGGTAAGATATCAACGACAGAATATCGAAAGATGTGTCTGTAATGGTAAGCAAGACAGTGGCCAGCCCCTGGCCGCTAAGAGCTCACTCCATGAGCAATAGGTCTAGGTGAGCACGTCCCTGGGGAGGAGGATGAACAGAAGAGATGGCCATCTGGGAGCGAGGACAGGAGAGAGGAGACCCCCAGACAGAGAACCAGTCAGAGAGCAAACCGGGACGGAGAGAGAACCAGGATAGACGACATTTTTAAGAGGCGAGCCTGGCTCATGGGGATGGAAACCACCGCGCCTGGCCTCAGGCGACGACCTGAGCAGCCGCCTCCACAGCCACAGGCGCCAGCGGAGCTGATGGCGTCCTTGTGAGCATCCTCAGCGGGCACAGCCCCGCCCCTCCCTCCTGGGTCCCAGCCCCGCGGCTCCTCTGACCTGGGAGGTTCCAGGGCCGCCGGGCTGCGGTTCCCGCCACTGCGCTGCTGCTGACGCTGACTTTCCCAGGCCGCCCGCCCCGCGCGGACACTGCGGCTCCAGTCTCCAGGTCCCCGCGAGTCTGCAGCGCGCGGTTCCCCACCGCGCAGGTCCCCGAATAACAACGGGGAACGGTCACTCAGCACTTGTGACTATCTCTTCATCTCACTCTTGAGGTTTACCAGCTTCAATTTAAGTCACTTATTTAACCCTGCATACTCTACACCCTTCATCTACACTCCCCACCTCCAAGCTCCGTTTCCCGGTGTCACTCGGTCGCTCCCACTGGGTCTCCCGCCGCCTTCTGCCGCCTTCTCCAAGGCTGCAGCTGTCAGGCTGCACTGGGCCCGCTCTGCACAGACTCCACATACGCTTGCTGCAGTCTAGACCAGAGCTGCATCCGGGAGGACGCTGCACCCCGGGGTCTGACCCCACAGTGAGTTCTGAAACCTTCAGAGAAAAGACAGGCAGCCTAACCTCGACTTGTCTTCCAGACTCCCGGGCTACATGCTTAGAACAAATGATCACAGGCTAAATTTAGATGCCTGCGTCCCATCACCAATATAAACATGACAAGACAAAACCAAATACTGCAGTTGTGCTTGGGAAGGGACATTTCAGGAAATTGGATTCTGAAAAGAAATCGGTGTCTCCAGAAGTCAGTGGTCAGCCCATGGCTAACAGCGCAGGGATGAGTTCATCCCACGCTGTACGACACTCGCCACTAGATGTGGTCACAGTCCTAAATATGTCCATTACATCATCCTGTCTTTGGCTCTGGGAACACTGAGGAAGAGGAGGAAAGGGAGTAAGAAGGGAAAGGGGAGGACGGGCTCAGACATGTCATTCTCTGGACTCCACACAGCTGTTGTGATCAGTAACCAACAGCAACGGTACTAACCTGCACTGACCTCACACTAGACCACAGTCAGTCTAGGAAAGGGAAAGGCTCACAGGGCCCCACCCTTAATCTCTCAAATGCTGTCTATGGATGGATTGTAGGAGGAGAATCACTGCCTTTAGCTGCAGTCCTCTGCTGAGCCCAGCAGGCTCCAACACATAGCTCCACAGATGGCTCTGGTCAATCTCAGTAGGTCCCAAAGGGAAACACATAGATATGAAATAGGAAGATGTGTTGGAGTTTTACAACATCATAGTAGAGAGGTAGGAGGTTAGAGTGGGCACCATATGAGATACACACACACACACACACACACACACACACACACAACACACACAGAGCGCTAATACTTCTGTTTACATTATTTCAGGTTGCTGAAATTTAGTATGTTGTGTGCACCTGGAAACTCATCTGTTTCCATTAGTTTGCAATTTGGTGGAATAGAAGTCTTAATATTAGTAGACATAAAGTCCACTTTTTTATCTTATTTCCATCAAGTGGGTGGTGCAGTTAACTTGGTAACTGTTATCACGTGGTAACAAAAAGTTATGATGCTCATAATGAAGTTATGAAATTGATAACAAAAAGTTATGTACAATTGGTCAAGGTCACGCAAGCCTTTAACCTTAGCACTCAGGAGGTAGGGACAAGGGAACTCTAACTTGAAAGCTAGCCTGGTCTACATAGTGAGTTGAGTACATTTGGCAATACACAGAGAGACCCTGTCTAAAGATAAAACAAGCTCCTCCTGAGGAATACCTCTCATGGCACTAGAAGCACCACACAAACTTCCAGAGGAGTGAATCAAACAACAGTCCTAGCCAGGTATGATGCCTATGAATCACACCAATGATTATCCTGGCACAAGTGCCCTAAAGATGTACTAGGGGCAAGCATATCTTTGTGGTAACAAAGAGCTCTCTAATTGGACTGACTGCCCTTTTAACAAAAGGGAAACCATGACTAGTGCTGAAAATCTAGCTACCTCCTGGTGCTGGCGAGGACATGAATCTTGGAGGAGAACCAACAATCACCACTTTACCAAATCACCATAATCCCTTACAAATAACTAAAAATTTTCCTGGTACCTACAAATAATTATAGTCTTCATCTCTCTCTCTCTCTCTCTCTCTCTCTCTCTCTCTCTCTCTCTCTCTCTCTCTCTGTTTGTTTTTGAGACAGGGTTTCTCTGTATTGTTTTGGAGGTTGTCCTGGAACTCACTCTGTAGACCAGGCTGTCCTTGAACTCACAGAGATCTGCCTGCCTTTGCCTCCCGAGTGCTGGGATTAAAGGCGTGCGCCACCAATGCTCGGCAGTCTTCATCTCTTATCAAGAAAATTTCTCTTTTCAACAGACAGAGACCACTACAAATAAATAAACAAACAAACAAACAAACAACCCCCACAATTACTCAAATGCAGAGTTGTGGAGTCCAGACTCATTGAATACATATACAAAACTCACCTGGGCCTAAGACTCAGAGAACATGATTGACAATGAGGTAGACTGATTGCAAGACCAGAGGATCAGGGAGTTTGTTGTGAGGTTGTGTTTCCTAGTAAGGCCAGAATCTATTCCCACAAAGTCTCACCAACATGGCCTCCCAAACTGAATCTGAGTAAGGACACAAACAGTGCACATACCAACAAGATTTCAATCTCACACAGAGAACTAAAGACAACTGGGGATTCTGGGTGCAGGAGAAATTGTCTCCCCCAAGGAAGGGTACACCAATTGGTTACTTGATGCCAAGTAGTCAACATTGAAAACATACATACAAGTCACATGGTATGGACAGAGTATGTTACATTTAGGAGTATATATCTATATACATGAATATATCAGTATGCAGTAACAATTAATGAAATAAAAAGAGGCCAGAGACTTGAAAGATAGCAGGGACGGGTATATGGAAGGATTTGATGGGAAGAAAGTGAAAGGAGACATGCAGTGATTATAATTTCAAAAGGAAAAAGAAAAAAACAAATTAACCAACAGTATGAACAACAAAATCATACCAAATGCAAAACAAACAGATTATATACGTATCTGGCATCCTTTAAGCTTCCATGTCACCCTAGGTAAAACGGCCACCATCAGGACTAGAAATGATAACTAACATTGGCATAAATGTGGGGGGCAGGAAGCCATACACTGCTGTGGAGTGAGAACTAGATAATCAACTTTTGAACAGTCTAGATGTTCTTGAAAAGAAAAGAAAGTGAAAGAAACTACCCTTACCCAATTACAGAGAAGATGTGAGACACTACTTCTCTGAAAACAATTATGAACACCAACTTATTGCAAACAAGGAACCAATGGCAAATTGATGGAATCCGAAAGATTATTCAGTAGAATACAGCTGATATTTAGAAGGCTAACCCACCAGAGATATACATACCTGATGGCGGAGAAATTCATGAGGCATAGTCTGTGAGAAATACTGCCTTTTGAATAGCTGGCTGCTTCTATATGTAATTGTGTGATACCCTGGTCCCCCCACTAAAACAGTTTTGGGATTTCCCCCACAACCTTAGCAGTGTATTCGACATTTATTGGGCACAATTATTTCTGTGTACTGATAGAAGGATGATTTCTCCCTACACTGTGTAGGGCTGGTGAATAAAGTAAGTCTCATAGTCAAGTCTTTGTTCCACATTCCGATTTAAAAAACAAGCAAACAAAAGCTTAGAAGCCTGCTCTCTATAATTAACTTACTGACAGGACCATTTGGCCAGACCAGGTGTCTCTGTAGATAGATCACAAGCGGGTCTTTCACAGATAATACTCAAGGACGGAATGACAGTATGTCTGGGTTTGCTAAATCAAAGCCCCACGGAGATGAAATAGAACAAAATAGTGGAGCTCACTCTGCCAGCAGATGACAGGAAGTGCTGCGCTTCCCCGCTTTGACCTCAAAAGGCTATTAACACTTTGTTTATACTTTCACATTAGTTTATTGATACAAGACTTTAGGCTCAGTATACTCACTGTTTATGTCTTGGTCCTGAGAGTTATGTCATTCATGGGAAGAGGCTATTAACCAACCTAACTAAAGGTGTCCAGAGTGTTATGGTGGAGGTTCCACCCAAGCCCCTATCCCCTACCTCCCTCCAAACCTTGCTGCATCTCAGAAAGCCCGCCGAATAGTTACCCCCCTCCCCCAGAGATGCTCAAGACCCCCCACAGGGTATTTAAACTGCTTCCCCCCAATCTCTTTCCCATCTTCTCTCCATTGAACGGTGGACTTTTTCTAATTTGGTTTGATTTGGGTTGCTGCTTCGGTGGAGAGGCTTATGCGGGTGCAGAAACTTTTTCACAGAGAGAGAGAGAGAGAGAGAGAGAGAGAGAGAGAGAGAGAGAGAGAGGGAGGGAGGGAGGGAGGGGGAGAGAGAGAGAGAGAGAGACAGAGAGAGAGAGAGAGAGAGAGAGAGAGAGAGAGAGAGAGAGAGAGAGAGAGAGAGAGAGAGAGAGAGAGAGAGAGAGAGAGAGAGAGAGAGAGAGAGAGAGAGAGAGAGAGAGAGCGCTTTCTCACTCATCTACCGTGGGAAGTGGACCCTGCGGATGATCAGAACAGCAGGGAGACGCCCCAGCTTTGAACAAACCAGTTACTAGGTTCGGTCTTTGTTCTGAAACCACACATAGGGCAGAAGAGGTATTTTTAGATCTGAAATGCCCTTCTTTGCCAGCTAGCATTTGGCGAATATGCCGATGCGAATCAGCGCTGCTATACGCTTCCCCTAAGCCTTGTGTGGGTTGCCATGGTTACTCACCGACCTCCCGGCAGGCTGTACCGCTTGGCGGCGTGGCCGCTCTCTCCAGCCGGGAGAAAAGGGCTCTTTTTTTTTTTTTTTTTTTTTTTTAACGTTTTGCCGTTCTTTTTTTTTTTTTTTTTTTTGCGTACTATTGATCACAAATTACTAGCTTATACACTTGGTTACACTTGAGAAATTTAGAAGAAGTGCACCGACTCTGTGCGTCTTCCTTAGACATAGTCTCTCCCCGTTGTGACCCCTTTTCCTTTAAGAGACAAACCGAAAACTTGACAGCCCCGGCTGCAGCCAGCCATCAAAAGACAAAACAAAAACAAAAAAGCTGGCAAATTATTACTATGCGTGTCTCTTATCTACCTACAAAGAACAATTTGTGACCCCGAGAGACAGCCTTGTAACCTTTCTGTTGCCAAAGGATTGCTATTTTTTTAATGTGGATATAACCTGTAGAGATTCGAATAAAGAACATGATCCGCACAGCACGTGTGTGAATTTATTCCGTACTCCTCAGATAGAAAAAAACAACTTTTAAGTCCGGTTTCTGTATGCTGTGGAGATTCCCCTGGGTGTGGCCTTGAGAGCCGGTCTCAAATAACACTGTGGAATGGACAACGTGAGAATTTGTGATCCAACGACGTTTATTGTTTAGCGGTGTTTTGTCTGCACGGATGTCTGTGCGCCATGTGTTCCTAGTGCTAGCAGACAAAGAAGAGGGCACTGGATGCCCTGTAGTTGAGGTTACAGATTGAGTGCCTCCTTGTGAGGGTAATGGGGATTCAAAGTGAGTCTTCTGAAAGAGCAGGCAGTGAACCAGTGAGGTTTTTTTTTTTTTGGGGGGGGGGCTGACTGACAAGAGCGTGTGTGAGGGGTTACTTACAGAAGCACAAAGGACTCACTGGCAGCTGCATCACCCTGAGACGGTGATGACTAACGAAACTGGAAACCTGGGGATCACTGCACAGCTTGCAGGCAGCTCAAGGGAGGTTCAAGTGTCTTTCAAGCCACTCACTACCTCCCAGGCAGCTTGACTGGTGTCTGTCCAATGGCTGGTTCAAGCACCTTCTGTGCAGTTCAGCTTGTCTGACAGTGTAGCAGCTCTTACTGATTATATATATGTTTGAGGAAGGAGGGCACTAGCTAATCTTGCCAGTTTCTTTGACTTCCCGAAGCTCTTAAGCTGTCTGTTTCTGAGTTTCAGGATGTTCTCTGTAGGACTGAATGTATCACCTCTCATAAACCACCCATTCCTTTACCTCTCTTCTAACACCCCGTCTTTTAAGGAGTTTTCTTCAAGTGGGAGGGGTTTTTTTCACGGAGGAAACAGATACACAGTAACCACCCCACAGAATACCCACTCCTGGGTATGAACTCTAAGGACTTGCCATCTTACCAGTGAGTACTTGCCCATCATGTTCATTGCTGTTTTAATGGCAGTAGGAAATAGAATCACCCTAGATGTGCACCAACTGATCATGGGTATATGAAAACATGATAGACATCTACAAAGGTATATTAGCTACAGATAAAAATGAGTGTGAAATCTGGATGTAAATGCAGGCAATGAGAGAATATGGTGAGTACTGTCACCTAGTCCCCAAAGGTCAAACCTGACAGTTCTCTCTCATGTGTGGATCTTAGCTTTAAACTTTGTGTGTGTGCTTTAGAAATTCTACATGTAGAAGCCAGGAGGCTAGAAATGGACCTTTAGTGTGGGGATGCAAGACGAGAGAGGATAATAGAATATAGGTGATATGAAATTAGAGGGTAGAGGGGCGGAGAGATGGCTCAGAGGTTAAGAGCACTGGCTGTTCTTCCAGAGGTCCCGAGTTCAATTTCCAGCAACCACATGGTAGTTTACAACCATCTGTAACAAGATGTGGTGCCCTCTTCTGGTCTGCGGGCAGAACACCATATACTTAATAATAAATAAAATCTTAAAAGAAAAAAGAGCTGTTAAAAAAAGAAATTAGAGTGTGGATATTAACATTGCAGAATGGTTCAAGTATGTAGTGGAGTGGCGGGAAGAATGGAGGCCAGCTGGGTGGTGGCGCACGCCTTTAATCCCAGCGCTACGGAGGCAGAGGCAGGTGGATCTCAGTGAGTTCAAGGCCAGACTGGTCTACAGAGTTAGTCCTAAAAAGCCAGGACTGGCATAGTGAAACCCTGTCTCAAAAAACAAAAACAAAAACCAGAACCCAAACTAAACAACAACTAAAAGTAGCAGCAGCTGAAAAGTGAACACGACTGAGATGTCCATGAAGAAACCGCATGGGAACATATCATTTTGCAACCCAAGTCAATACCATGATAGAAGACAGTAGAACACATGTGCTATAAAGGATGGGGCGTTAGATAACGCGTGCTAGGTGTTCAAGTGGGGATGGTGCAGGAAGAAAAGAGGGAGGGTGGATACATTAAAAGGGAGGATGTATGAGGAAGCCTCATGAAATCTGTCTTACAAGTTAATAGTAAACGTGATTTTAAAACTTTGAGCAGAGGTGTCCCACATGGGTGACTAATGCTGCTCCCAGACACCTGGGCTAGTAAATGGAACTCCATGTCCAGGTACTGGTCATCTGCCTCGGACTTACTGGCATGGAGGCCCCAGATGCACCCCAAAGATGCCCCCCATTGCCAGTGCTCTTGGTTAGACACCCTAAGTATATGGTGTTGGTTGCAAGGTAGAGAGAAAACAGTCTGGAACTTACCAGGAAATTCTCCTTCCTGGCTATCATTCATAAGCTACTGGCAGAGAAATGATGTCAGTGGTCTTCCTTAACCCTGGATCCTGCATCTTACAATACCACACTAGTAGGCAAGATTTGTACACTTGTGCAATACCGGCAGGACTGCTTATGGGCGTAACCAACTTCTCTCTTGATTGGTTTGGGGTCCTGCTCCCTAGAAAGGCATATATGCCATGGTCACAACCTATGGCTTGGGAAGTATAGATTCAAGGGCAGAAGCTATTGATGTTTTATTAATGATGATGCTGTTAATCTGCCATCTAAGTATGCATGTTTATAAATGGCACTTTGTACTACTCTCAGCCTCGGTGAAAGAGGTCTCCTCTTGCAGTAGGTAGGGGATAATGCAAAGACTCACAGTTGTTCACAAGGTACTAAGAACAAGAAACTGTGTACGACTGAGGCCATTGCCATTTCATTCAGGCTGAGGGAAGGTCCCATGAGTCTCTTACCTCCATTAGGATCTATTAGCAGTTAATGGAATCCACACCAATGTATTTTAGAGTGTGGAATAACTTTCCCATTTTTCTTCAGTAGTTCAAAATGAATTTGTGCATGCCCTCAGGGATTGTTTCCTCCTCCTCCTCCTCCTCTTCCTCCTCCTCCTCCTCCTCCTCCTCCTCCTGCTGCTGCTGCTGCTGCTGCTGGGGTTTCTCTGTATTGATCTGGCTGTCTTGGCTAACCTGGAATTCGCACTGTTGACCAGGCTCGATTCATTTGAGATCCACCTGCCTCTGCCTCCTGAGTGCTGGAATTAAAGGTGTGCACCACCAAGCCCAGAGCCCTTGCAGATCTGTTTGTGATATGCCTTTGTTGTGATATGTACAGCTCATCCCCTTAGTTTCTTGCCTTCTTGATACTTTAAGCTTTGACTCTAATAGATTTTGAAAGTAAACAAAAGATGAGACTCATGCTGATACACACACACATATATAAATTTGACAATTTCATCACTAAGGAGTTGTCAAATTCAGTGCATTTAGTGGGTGTGATTTCCAATGAACAGCAAGATATGGAGATTATTTCTATGAGTCACAGGATTATTCAGTAATTAAAGTAGTCTCATTTCATAAGGCCAACCCATCAGAATGAAAGATTCTGGGGGGGGGCCAAGATGTAAGATGTGTTGGGGTTATTGCCTTGTGAATGAATTGGCTTTTTTCTGGCTTTTGTTTCCTGCTGTAGTGTATTCCCATCTGTTACAAACTTGGGTTTTATTTCCCATAGTTCAGCACCATTTGATCATTTATTGGGCACAATTTCCCCTATGTATTTGGAGTATATTCATAACATTCCCTAGCTATGTGTGAAAACAGTCACACAGTAAAAAATTAACAAAATATAAAAAAAACCTGTTTCTCAAAACCAGGTGACTTGCTGATTGGATTTTAAGATAAACTATTACCAAAAGAATACAATTCTATTTACTGGAGCATGTAGCCAGCTGTATGATTTGTTCAGCCAAGGCAAATAGTGTAAAGTAACCTAATTGCAGTACCAGGGACAATAATTAACTCTCTGCATAGATTCCTAACCTCACTTTTATGGCCTTGTTCAGACACCATGGGATTAAGACTCCCTGACTGGCTACGAAATATAAACTAACTTTATAGCCACTCACCCCACCCCCTAAAAAAGTTATAAGCTTCTCTTTCTATGGCAGGGCTATGGAAAGAAAGTGTATCCTTTTTTGTGTGTGTGTTCTTGTTTTTTCAAGACAGGGTTTCTCTGTGAAGCCTTGGAGGCTATCCTGGCACTTGCTCTGTAGACCTGCCCAGTCTACAAGAGCTGGTTGCAGGACAGTCTCCAAAACTACAGTGAAACCCTGTCTGGAAAAACCAAAAAAAAAATAAGTTGTAAAATGCTTTTAATGTCACTGTGCTTTGTCAAGTGCTGTATGGGCTCCTCTGCTCCTTGCCCCTGCAGCTCACGGTGCTGCACTCTGAGTTCACATTTGTAAACAAACAAGTCTCCAGTCTGAGAAAGCCTGGTCTTTATGACCACTAGTCACAGAACGTTTAAGATGTTTTATACTCAAAGGTGTAGGCTATAGCACACAATTTCCTTATTTCTCTGATTAGTTTAGTTCTATAAGGATACCGCTACAGATAACACCAGAAAGAGGTCTCCTTTCACAGCTGCACTTTGCAGTCCACTAGTCGGGAATTAACTGAAAAGTGCCCTTTTCTTACTCTCTGGATTGACTGCACTGAGCTGTTGGAATGACTCTGTCTCTTATCATTCACTTAAGCAATGGTATGTGACCTTCAGATGAGTGCCTGCAAGACTTTGTGGGTCTTTATGAGCTGGGGAGAACAAAGAGACAGGAGCAGCTGAGGCAAAAGCTACAGGAGACGCTGATAGAAATTAGCAGAAATGTAAAAGGATGCAGGGGGTAGGAAATTTGGAGCAGAACAGAGCAGAGAATTGAAATTAAAATTAGAATCGAGCCAGAGAATTAAAGCTAAGAAATTATAGGCAATTAGGACAGAAGAATTAGAATAGAGGGAGAAGAAAAGAGTAGATCAATAAAGAGACATGCTGAGAAGTTGTGTGTGAGCTGATTAATGTCTTTTAACTTAGATTTGGACTTGTACACCGAAATTCCCCGATGACATATACCTTTGTGCTTTCTCAGAATTATGAATTTTGTGATGGACAGTACAATTAGAGGTCTTTTGTCACATATTTTATCCTTATTCATTTATTTGAGACAGGGTCTATTACTCCTGGTCTTAGACTAGAGATCTTCTTGCCTCTGCCTCTGAGGGCTGGGATTAAAGTCATGCACTACCTAACCTGGCATTATTTTGAATTATTGAATGCTGAAAAAGATAATCAGTTTTTAGGTTGTTTTGCCTTTTGTTTTTCAGGATGGGATGTAACATTCTTGGCTATCCTATGACTATGATAGCCTCAAGCTCACATGTATTCACCTGTATCTGCCTCCCCAGTGCTGGGATTAAGGCATGTGACACTATCACTGCTCAGCTAAGACAAACGATTTTATTACAGCTTTCCAGGTGCTAGAGACATGGCTTAGTGGGAAAGAGCACTGGTTGCTGTTCCAGGGGACCAGGGTTCGATTCCCAACATACACACAGGAGGTCACAACTGTCTAGAACTCCAGTTTCAAGAATCTTATGTCCTCTTCTGGCATTCACAGGCACCAGATACAGTGCACAGAAAAAGTTGCAGACAAATCACCCATACACAGTTTGGTTTTCAAAAAATTCACACAGCTACTACTGCAGAATTCTGCTTTAGTATAAACAGTGGTACTTCATAAGATTTAAAATTTCATTAAAGGCTTTTACAAGTTTCTTATCTTTATGCTTCAATTATGTATATTGTTGGAATTTATAAGCAGAGAATATCAAACAAATCCTATGTCAGGTTAAAATGGTAAGTTTCTCACCAGTGTGAACTCTCTGATGCCTTCTAAGATTTGAAATGTGGATATAGGACATGTCACAGTCTTCACATTTGTGAAGTGTCTCTCCAGTGTGAATTTTCTGATGCGCTCTGAGGTAGGAGCTCCTAGTAAACGATTTGTCACATTCCTTACAACTGTAAGGTCTCTCTCCAGTGTGGATCCTCTGATGTATTCTAAGGTTCAAGTTACGGGTAAAGGATTTGTCAGGTTGCTTACAACTGTAAGGTTTCACTCTGGTGTGAACACTCTGATGTCTTCTAAGCTGTGAATGGTCCATGAAGGATTTCTCACATTTGTAAGGTTTCAGTCCAGTATGAATTTTGCGATGTACTCTGAGGTAGGAGCACCTAGTAAATGATTTGGCGCATTTTTTACACCTGTAAGGTCTTTTTCCAGTATGAACTCTCTGATGTGCTCTAAGAAGTGAATGCTGGATGGAGGATTTATCACATTCTAGACATTTGTAAGGTTTCTCCCCAGTATGAATTTTTTGATGTCTTTTAAGAGCTGAGTTCATATTAAAGGATTTGTCACATACCTCACATTTGTAAGGCCTATCACCAGTCAAGAAAGGATGTACCACATTCTTCGCACTTGTAATATATCTTTAAAGAATGAGTTTTCTGATGGCACCTAAGTGATGTATAGTGAGCAAAGGCTCTGTCACAGTCGTTACATTTGTAAGGCTTCTCTCCAGTATGGATTTTCTCATGTCTCCTGAAACTGGAATGGTGGGCAAAGGATTTGTTGCATTCCTTATATTTATAAAGCTTCTCTCCAGTATGTATTTTCAGATGGCTTTTAAGAACTGAGGACTGTCGAAATGACTTTCCACATTCTCTGCATTTGTAAGGGTTCTCCCCAGTATGAAGTCTTTGATGTATTCTAAGATTTGCACATTGGTTATAGGATTTGCCACAAATGTTGCACTTGTAGGGTTTCTTTCCACTGTGAATTCTCCAATGTACAGAGAGGCTTGAGGCAGTACTGAAACATTTCCTGCATTTCACACACTGGTATGGTTTCTCTCCAATGTAGATTGGTTGTTGCAAAAGCCTGTATGCAGAGCTCAAAGAGTCATCATGCTCTCCCTGCAGGTGCTCTTTCTTTGCAGTGTAGACTCTCTGATCTTGAGTAATGTTGGAACACAGATTTAAAGATTTCTCACAGTCTTTAGACTGACAAGGATCTTCTCCAGTGTGCATGCTTTCATGTCTGTCTGGGTTTGATGAGTCAACAGAGGCATCCCTGTGACTACTGCATGTGTAGTTATTAGAATTTTCTGTAGATTCACTTGTTTTATGAAGTGCACATGTGGAGGGGTCATGAAGCACTTTGTCAAGGTCATTACACTGACAAGACTCCTTTTCAGTCTTCACGTGGTGATGGACAGGATCACATATGTAATAGTTCTCTGAAAATAAGTAAGGTCATATTAATATGGCTTGTTCCAAGATTAAATATTTGATAAACTACTATATCCCTAGGCTCTCTCTTAAGATAAACGAACCAGCAACAACTTAGATATTTTTTTCTTTCACTGCAATTTTATGTGTTCTCACAAAAACAGCTGACAGCCTTGAAGGTGTCTGATAAAATAGATATCCTTACAAAAAATATCTAATGGTACAAGATGGACCAAATATTGAGGAATCAATAATTAGGTTTGGGATGGAGCTCACTGACTGATTATATTTAGAACACAGGTCTGTATGTTTAAATATTACTTCTCAGGATCAAGAGTTTCATTCAGTCCCAGGTTCACAGTGCTTTTACTTACAAAGTGATAGGCAATAAGGAAATAAGTTCAGAAGACCCAATTCCTGTAAAAATTAAAGTCTTTAAAAGCATCAAATGGTTTATTTTATTTATTTCTAAACAAGGCATTAGATTCTACAAGAGTAATTGTTGTAAAGACAGTTTTCCGGCAGACATCAGAGGCTCTAGATCATTTGAGGCAGGGCTGCGTAGCTATTGCTTATTTCTATCCTCCACTGTCTGACAGCTAGAACTACAACTCTCAGGGGCCTGGGTCCCCATCACATGCCACAAGGCACTCTCACTTTAACCTTTGCCTCCACCACCATATCTCCTACTATCCCCAGTCTTCAGGCAAAGCTAAACAAACTAATCATTCTCTCAAAAGTATTCTTATCAAACTTTCCCCAAAACTAAATACAGATTGGATAAAACTCCTGCTATTGGCTCTCCTGTGACTACGAGCCCTTCCAAAGAAGGCCCAACTCAACCCTTTTTGACAATACTGATCCTTGCCATACTATCTCTTGTCTCAAACCTTAATTTCTACATATCAGATATTAAATAATGCTAACTGCTTTAAAGAATGCTGGTTGTAGCCGGGCAGTGGTGGTGCACACCTTTAATCCCAGAACTCGGGAGGCAGATCTCTGTGAGTTCGAGGCCGGGCTGGTTTGACAGTCTCCAAAACAATACAGAGAAACCCTGTCTCATAAAAACCAAAAACAATAACAACAACAACAAAACAAAACAAAACAACAAAAAAGAATGCTGGTTGTGTGTCCCTCCTGGGTCAAACTCACAACTATTTGTGACCTTACCCATTGATTTATCAGACCTTCCTACCTTGCCACTTGTAAACTACTCTGAGCCAAACACTACTACCATCCTTTAGCTACCTCTCTCTCTCTACTTGTCTCTCTGTCTCTTTGTCTGTCTCTCTGTCTGAGTCTCTCTCTCTCTTCAGTATGGCAGACTGCTTTAATTTATCAGGAACATACCTTGTGGAATTCTAGATTCTACAGATTACAATAATACCACAATGCTTAGTACTACCACATAGCCCCTATGTCCAAACGTTCACAGTACTTTTTTAACTCTCTGTGGCACACAAGTATACCACTGCCCACCTACTAGGTGGTCAGGGATCTACGTCCTGGTGTTCCTTTTCCCTAAATTAGGGGTGGTACCTGTTAAAGAGTCCTTGCCAGTTCTCATCACTAAATTTATAGCAGCACAGCATGACATGAGCAATCCGGGTTATACCCTTCTGGAAGCCCTGGGCGTAACTATAGGTATAGCCACCGGAGCAGCAGGACTGACTACTTCCTTAAATATGTACCATAGGCTTTCCTCACCCTTCAGTCTATCTAGAATGTTGCTTCTATGTTAGTCAAGCAGGTATAGTAAAAGTCAAGATTTAACAACCTCAGACAGACCTTCAAAAACTTAAGAAACAGCTTGATGCTTCTGACCAGTGGATCACTAATAATCCAATAAAGAACTGGATACTACCTTTCTGAACCCCTCTTCTCTCTTTCTTAGTCCTACTAGCAGCACCCTACCTTACAAACTCATTGTCTAGATTCCAGCAACAGGTTCAAAGGGTTTCTAACCAGACTTTCAACCAGTTGCTGTTGCAGGATTACCAGTCCCTAGCTATGGAGCCAGATATCTGCAACATCTGCACACACCTGGACGAAGAAGATGAAGACTGTCCCATGAACCTCTATGCCCCAAATTCAACAGGAAGTAGTCTAATGATAACACTGCCCCTTTTCCAAACCCAGTTGTTTTATTAAACAAAAAAGAGGGGAATATAGGGAAAAGGGACCAGTCAAAGAAACACCCCCTGAGCAGAGCCAGTACTCTGGCGGCTTTCCTCTGGCATGGATGGAGGCAGTCCTAGTACCAGGTCCTCGGCAATATTTGGGTAGGGTGAACCCTGTCAGAATGGGATCTGCAGTGTGCAGTCCCCAGGTTTCAGGTGGTTTTGCTCAGGGCACCAGAAGTTAGGCCTGCCTTTCCTGTAGGTCGAGAATGGGACTCTGGGTGGGCTGGCTCCTTCCGGGATGGGAGCTTCAGTGCCCATTTATTTTTCTGTATGAAGATAAGTATTATTCTTTTGAGGTCTGTGAAGAATTGTTGTGGGATTTTGATGGGGATTGCATTGAATCTGTAGATTACTTTCGGTAATATTGACATTTTTACTCCCATCCAAGAGCATGGGAGATATTTCCATTTTCTGATATCTTCTTTAAAGACTTTAGGTTCTTGTCATACAGGCCTTTCACTTGTTTGGTTAGAGTTACCCCAAGAGATTTTATGTTGATTGTGGCTATTGTGAAGGGTGATGTTTCTCTGATTGCCTTCTCAGCCCGTTTGTTATCTGTATATAGTTAATCTTGTATCCTGCCACATTACTGAAGGTGTTTATTAAATGTAGGAGTTCTCTGGTAGAATTTCTGGGGTCTATTATGTATACTATCTATCAGGAAATAGTGAGAGTTTGACTTCTACTTTTCCAATTTGTATCCCTTTGATCTCCTTAGTAGTCTTATTGCTATAGCTAGAACTTAGAGTACTATCTTGAATAGATAGAGTGGACAGCCTGGTCTTGTTCCTGATTTCAGTGGGATTGTTTTGAGTTTCTTTCCATTTAGTTTGATGTTGGCTGTTGGGTTACTGTATATTGCCTTTATTATGTTTAGGTAAGTTCCTTGTATTCTTGCTTTCTCCTTTATCATGACGGGGTGTTGAATTTTGTTGAAGGTCTTTTCAGCATCTAGTGAGATGACCATGTGTTTTTTTCCCTTTCGGTTTGCTTATATAGCGAAATATATTGATGAATATTTGTATGGTGAACCATCCTTGCATCTCTGGGATGAATCCTACTTGGTCATGGTGGATGATTTTTTTAATGTGTTCTTGAATTCTGTTTGCCAGTATTTTATTGAGTATTTTTGTATTCATGTTCATGAGGGAAATTGGTCTGTAATTCTCTCTTTTTTTTTGGTTTTTTGAGACAGGGTTTCTCTGTGGCTTTGGAGGCTGTCCTGGAACTCGCTCTGTAGACCAGGCTTGGCCTCGAACTCACAGAGATCCGCCTGCCTCTGCCTCCTGAGTGCTGGGATTAAAGGCCTGCGCCACCAACGCCCGGCTCTGTAATTCTCTTTTTTAGTTGAGTCTTTGTGTGGTTTGTGTATCAGGGTAACTGTAGCCTCATAAAAAGTTTGACAATGTTCCTTCTGTTTCTGTTGTGTGAAATAATTTGAGGAGTATTAAGTATTAGATCATCTTTGAACATCTGGTAGAATTATGCATTGAATCTATCTGGGCCTGGCCTTTTTTTTTGGGAGACTATTGATAACTGTTTCTATTTCTTTTTGAGTTATAGGTGTATTTCAATTGTTTATCTGTTCTTGATGTAATTTTGGCATGTGGTACTCATGTAAACAATTGTCCATAATCCTTAAAGTTTTCCAATTTTGTGGAGTACCGGTTTTTGAGGTATGACCTGATGATTCTCTGGATGTCCATAGTGTCTTTGTTATGTCCCCCTTTTTGTCTCTGATTTTGTCAATTTGGATATTCTCTCCCTGTCTTTTGGTTACTTTGGATACAGCTTTGTCTATTTTGTTTAATTTCTCAAAGAACCAACTCTTTTTTTTTCTCATTGATTCTTTGCATTGTTTTTTGTGTTTCTATTTTATTGATTTCAGCCCTCAATTTGACCATTTCTTGCTATTCATCCCTTCTGGGTGAGTTTACTTCTTCTTGTTCTAGTGCTTTCAGTTGTTCTGTTTATTTATTAGTGTGGGATTTTTTCCAGTGTCTTTATGGCGTTTAGTGCTATGAACTTTCTTCTCAGCACTGCTTTCATTGTTTCCTATAAGTTTGAGAATGTTGTGCAGTCATTTTTATTAAATTTTAGCAAGTGTTTTATTTCTTTCTTTCTTGACGCAGTGGTGGTTCAGTTGACTCTTGTTCAATTTCCACGTGTTTGTGGGCTTTCTGAAATTAATGCTGCTGTTGAATTCTAATTTTAAATTGTGGTGATCTGATAAGGGTACAGGGGTTTGTTCCCATTTTTGTATCTGTTGAGGTTTGCTTTGTTACTTAGTATGTGGTCTATTTTTGAGAAGGTTCCATCAGGTGCTGAAAAGAAAGTATATTTTGTGTTTGGGTGGAATGCTCTATAGATGTCTGCTAAGTCCATTTGAGTCATAACCTCTGTTAGTTCCCACATTTCTCTGTTAAGCTTCTGTCTGGCAGATCTCTCCAGTGATGGCAGTGGGGGTGTTGAAGTCTCCCACCATTAGTGTGTGGGACTTGATTTGTGATTTAAGCTTGAGTAATGTTTCTTTTAGAAATGCAGGAGCCCTTGTGTTTGGGACATAAATGTTCAGAATTGAGATTTCCTCTTGATGCATTTCCCCTGTGAAGAATATGAAATGCCCTTGGTTATCTTTTTTGATTGATTTTAGTTTGGAATCTATTTTAGTAGATATCAGGATAGTTTTACCAGCTTGTTTCTTAGATCCATTTGATTGGAAAAAATTTCCCAACCCTTTACTTAGAAGTCATGGCTGTCTGTGAGTTTGAGGTATGTTTCTTGTATGCAGCAGAAGGATGAATTCTGTTTTTGTATCCAATCTGTTAGCCTGTGTCTTTTTATAGGCGAATTGAGGCCATTTATATTAATGGATATTAATGACCAGTGATTGCTAGTGCCTGTTATTTTTGTTTGTTGTTGATGATAATGACACTGTGCATTCAATTCCCTTCTTTTGGGTTTGCTGCTGTAAGCTCATCTGTTTCCTGGGTTCTTGTGGACATAGGTGATTTCCTTGGGTTAGCTTTTTTTTTTCTAGTACCTTCTGTAGGGCTGGGTTTGTGGATAGGTATTGTTTAAATTTGGTTTTATCACAGAATATCTTGTTTTCTCCATCTATGGTTATTGAAAGCTTAGCTGGGTATAGTAGTCGGAGTTGGCATCCATGGTTCCTTGGTGTCTGCATAACATCTGACCTGGACCTTCTGGCTTTCATTGTTAGCATGGAGAAGACAGGTGTAATTCTGATAGGTTTGCCTTTATATGTTACCTGGCCTTTCTCTGTGGCAGCTCTTAATATTCTTTCTTTATTCTGTGTGTTTATTTTTTGATTATTATGTATTGAGGGGACTTTTGTTTTCTTTGGTCATGTCTATTTGGTGTTCTGTAAGCCTCTTGTGTCTCCATAGGCATGTCCTTATTTAGTATGGGGAAGTTTTCTTCAATGATTTTATTGAATATATTTTCTGTGCCTTTGAGTTGGACTTCTTCTCCTTCTTCTATCCCTATTATTCTTACATTCAGTATTTTCATGGTGTCCCAGATTTCCTACATATTTTGTGTTAAGGATTTATTGGGTTTAAAATTTTCTTTGACTGCGATGAATCTATTTCCTCCAAATTACCTTCAATGCCTGAAATTCTCTCTTCCATCTCTTATATTCTGCATTTGTTTTCCTGACCTTTTACCCAAATTTCCCATTTCCAGAATTCCCTAGGCTTATGTTTTCTTTATTGTCTCTATTTCATACTTCATGTCTTGAATTGTTTCCTTCATTTGTTTGATTGCTTTTTATTGGTTTTCTTTAAGGGATTTGTTCGTATCTTTCAATTTTTTTGTGTCTTTTCCTCCATTTCTTTAGAGATTTTTTTCACTTCCCCTTTAAGGGCCTCAATCATCCTCATAAAGTTATGTTTGGGGTTGTTTTCTTCTGGTTCATCTGTGTTGGGATGTTTAGTTCTTGCTGTAGCACCACTCGTTTCTAGTGATGCCGTATTGCTCTTTATATTGTTGAGTGTGTTCTTAACTTGTCTATGCATCTCTTCATCTAATTGGTACGGGTGAAGCTTGTGCTTCAGGTGTTCTCTCTTTCTCCAATTGGTATAGTTGGGAGCTGTAGCTCCGTTGAAGACTCCTTCAGGCACAAATAGTGCAGAGCTTCTGGTTAAAGCTCCTCCTGGTGGAAGTGGTCATTCATTGAGGTGCAGGTGGGGCTATAGTTCAGGTGGATGCTCCTCTGGTTGGAGGTGTAGATGGGGCTGAGGGTTCAGTCGGCTATCTCCAACCAAGAAATGGAAGTGGATGCTGGCTGGGACACAGATGCTCTTTCCCACAGGAACTTTGATAGCTTCTGGAAGCTACTACTGGATACTGCTGCTGTCATTTCACCCAGTGATCAGTCCTTGCTCCTGGGCTTGAAGCTTGAACCTCCTTCTGACAATTCTGGGTCTGATACTCTGTGTCTGCCTTGAGGATGCTCTGGCCTGAAGCTCTAACCTCCCTCTGATGCTGCTTCTGGGCTGTGAAGCTGCTCCAAGGTCTGAGGCTTGTGGCTCCCTTCTCATGCAAGCCTTTTAACCCAGCACTCAAGAGGCATGGGCAAGGGGAACCCTGAGTTCCAGGTCAGCCAGCTCTACATAGTGAGTCTTGGACAGCTGTAGGTACACAGAGACATGACAAAGGGGTGTGGAAAAGCCCACTATGTCTCAATCCTACACAGAGAACTATAGTCAATTGGGGAATGCTGGGAGCAGGAGAAATAGTCTTCTCCAGGGAAGAGCATACTAACTGCTTATTCGGTACCAAATGATCAGCATTGAAAACATACATACAAGTAACTTTTGGGTTGAGTAGGTATTTACAAATATATATGTATACACAGACACATATGTATGCAATACACCTAATGAAAAAGATGCCATAAAGTTGAACATTAGCAGAGATGGTATATGGGAGGATTTGTTTCGAGGAAAGCAAGAGGAGAAATGTTCTAACATAAAATTTCAAAATTAAAAATGTAAAAAAAAAAGCAAAACTAAAAGAAAACAAACAAACAATTACAAACCCAGCCTAAAACCAAAACATAGAAACAAGTTATATACAAATCAGGAACATGCAGACTAGGACTCCTTTAAGCTTTCTTGATGCCCTAGATATAGTATCAATCATCAGGAATAGAAATGATAACTAATGTTGGCATGCCTTGGAGGAGAGAAGGTAAACACTGCTGTGGGAGTGAGAACTAGAGAATGAACTTTTAAAATTATTCTAGATAAGTACTCTAGATGTCCCGCCCCCAAATACAGTGTGGTGCAAGCACTGATGTGTGACTCTGCTCCTGTGGAAACAATGACATCTACGTGTCACAGGTAAGAAACCAATGACAAACCAAAGCTGGGAAACAACAAAGTCTAACTTGGTCAACCAATGAGGTTTATACTTTTTCTTTTAGGCATGTTTTTTCTGCATGTATGTCTATGTTCCATGTGTGTTCCTGGTGCTTTCTGAGGAAAGAGGGCATTGGATGCCCTGGAGTTGACAATACAGATTGAGTGTGTGTGTGAGGGTGCTGGTAATTCAAAGTGAGTCTTCTGAAAGAGCAGACAGTGCTCTCAACCACTGAGTCATCTCTACAGCTAACTGGATCAGTGAGTTTTATTGGGGTGATTTACAGGAGTGTGTGTGAGGGGTTACTTATAGAAGCACACAGGACTCAGTGACAGCTGCATCACCCTGTGAGGGTGATGTCTAATGAATCTGGAAACCTGGGGATCACTGCACAGCTTGCAGGCAGCTCAAGGGAGGATGGAAGTGTCTTTCAAGCCACTCACTACCTCCTCCAGGCAGCCTGTCTTGTCTGGTCCAGGCAGCATGAGTGCTGTCTGCTTCATGGCTGGTTTGAGCAACTTCTGTGCAGCTCAGCCTGTCTGACAGTGTCACTAGCCCTTACCAATTATATATGCTTGAGGCAGCAGGGCACTAATGAATCTTGCCAGTTTCTGTGACTTCCTAAAGTTTTTCACAGATTCTTGCTGGTCTTAATAATAAAAACCCAGAGACAGATATTGGGGTTAAGGGTGAAGATCAGAGAAGCAAAGCAGTCATCCACTAGAGAGTTCTCACTTCTACCAATGCTCAGTTCAAAATGTTGATCCTGTCCTCAGACTGCTTCTGACTGCACTGCTCCTCACATTGCACTGAGTCAGTCTCTCCCCCACTTTATATTACTCTCTCCACCGAGGCATATCTCTCCTGTCCCCACCTCCCTAGTGCTGGGATTAAAGGTGTGGGATCCCCTGCTGGGATCACCTTTGTGTGAGCTCTGTTTCTCTTTAAGACTGATTAATTTCCTGTAGCTCAGGGTGGACTTGACCTAAGAGATCTTTCTGCCTCTGTCTCCCAGAGTGCTAGGATTAAAGGTAACACCACTGCCTGGCCTCTATGGCTAACTAGTATGGCTAACATTGCACTCTGATCTCCAGGCAAGCTTTATTTGTTATATCATAAACAAAATATCACCACACTGAAGCTATTGTCTATTTCTGAGTTTCAGGACCTTCTCTGTAGGACTGAATGTATCACCTCGCATACAGCATTTCATTCCTTTATCTCTCATTTATTTATTTATTTATTTATTTATTTTATTTTATTTATTTATTTATTTAGTTTTTTTCGAGACAGGGTTTCTCTGTGGCTTTGGAGGCTGTCCTGGAACTCACTTGGTAGCCCAGGCTGGTCTCGAACTCACAGAGATCCGCCTGCCTCTGCCTCCCGAGTGCTGGGATTAAAGGCGTGCGCCACCAACGCCCGGCTTATCTCTCTTTTTAATATTCTGTGTCTTGAGCAGTTTTCTCCCAGATGGAGGGGTTTACACTCAGAGGAAACTGATACACAATACCCACTCCTGGGCATGAACTCTAAGGGCTTGCCACCTTGCCAATGAGTACTTGCCCAACATGTTCATTGCTGTTTTAATGGCAGAATTTAGGAAATGGAATCACCCCAGATATCCATCAACTTGACATATTGGTAAATGAAAAATACGACAGACATCTACAAAGACATATTACTTAGCTATAAATAAAAACACAAGTGTGAACTCTGGATGTAAGCATAGGCAACAAGAAAATATGGTGAGTGCTGCCACCTAGTACCCAAAGATCAAGCCTGACATGTTCTCTCTCATATTTGGGTCACAGCTTCAAACTTTTTGTTTTATGTGTTTTAGTAAGACTATATGTAGAAGACAGGAAGCCAGAAATGGGCCATTAGTCAGAAGATGGCAAGAGAGGATGCATAATAGAATGTAGTAGGTGTCAAGAAATTAGAGTATGGTGATTGAAGATTATGGTGTAGATGACCTAAAATAAACCCCAAACAATAAGAGAAAATGGTTATGTACATCTTAAATAATATTCAAAATAAATGAAAATATAGTGAGTTAGTGAAGTCCAAAATGTAAATTTGTTTTGGCTATCATTTATCAGGAGATGGAGATAATTTTTAAAACAATTTGATTTTTATGTATATGTATCTCTGTGTGTGTGCATGCACATGTGCTCATGGAGGTCAGACAAGAATGTCCGTATCCTGAAGTGGGAGCTGCAGATGGCTGAGTTACAGGATGCAGGTTTTGAAAACTGATATGTATCTTCTAGGTGCCTAATCTCTCCTGCCTGAAGATGATTTTCTAATAAAAAATTTAGGACTACAATCTGACATTTCTAACAACTAGTACCCTTGCATTTCAGTTTACAGGGTTTTATTAAAAGTTGCAGAGCATCTATAGAGGAAAAAAAAGAAATTAGAGAATGGTTCGAATATGTATTACACTGGTGGAAGAGGGGGTGACTGAAAGACCAACTCAAATGAGATGTCCATCAAGAAACTACATGAGAACCTCGCATTTTGCAACTCAAGTAAATAATACAATGAGAGGGTAGTAGAACAGATGTGCTATATATAAAAGAATGGGACATTGGATAATGTGTGCTAAATGTTTAACTGGGGATGGGGCAGTCCTGGAACTCACTACCAAGATGGTCTCAGACTAGAGATGTTCTTGCCTCTGCCTCCTGAGTGCTGGGATTAAAGTCATGCACTACCTAGCCTAGCATTATTATGAATTCTTGAATGTTGAACAAGATAAACAGTTTGTCTTGTTTTGCTTTTGTAGACAGGATTTCATTATGTAACATCCTTGGCTGTCCTGTATTTATCTGTGTAGACTATGATGGCCCCAAACTCACGTGTATTCACCTGTATCTGCCTCCCCAGTGCTGGGATTAAAGGCACGTGCCACAACCACTGCCAGGCCAAGACAAATGATTTTATTACACCTTCTCCAGGGGCTGAAGGCATGGTTTAGTGGAAAAGAGCATTGGTTGCTGTTCCAGGGGGCCAGGGTTTGGTTTCCAGCACACACATGGGAGGTTACAACTGTCTAGAACTCCAGTTCAGGAATCTTATGTCCTCTTCTGGCATTCACAGGCACCAGGCAAACATGTATTATATAGAAAGCATTGCAGGCAAAGCATCCATACACAGTTTTTTTTTTTTAATTCAGTTACTACTGCAGAATTTTATTTTGGTGTAAACTCTGTCATTTTATAAGTTTAAAAATTTCATTAAAGGCTTTTTACAAGTTTATCTTTTTTAATACACAATTTTGCACCATCAAAGTCCTGTTTTTTGTTCTTTAAAAATATTTTATTTTATATACATTGGTGTTTGCCTGCAAGTGTATCTGTATGAGGGAATCAGATCCTCTAGAAGAGGAGCTCCAGACAGGTGTGAGTTGCCATCAGGGTGCTGGGAATTGAATCCCAGTCCTCTGGGAGAGCAGCCCATACTCTTAACCACTGCCATCCCTCCAGCCCCCAAGTTTCTTATCTATATGCTTCTATTATGGATACTGTAGGGATTTATAAGCTGAGAATACAAAAATAATGCTATGTCACATTATTTACAAGTTATTTTTCTCTGTAGTGTGAACTCTCTGATGCCTTCTAAGATTGGAAAGGTGGATATAGGACATGTCACAATCTTCACATTTGTGAAGTGTCTCTCCAGTATGAATTTTCTGATGCGCTCTGAGGTAGGAGCACCTAGTAAAGGATTTGCTACATTCCTTACAACTGTAAGGTCTCTCTCCAGTATGAATTCTCTGATGTGTTCTGAGATTTGACATGTGGGCAAAGGATTTGTTACATTCCAGACATTTGTAAGGTTTCTCTCCAGTATGAAGTTTCTGATGTCTTCTAAGATTCGATATCTGATTAAAGGATAGGCCACAGTCTTGGCATTTGAAAGGTTTCTCTCCAGTATGAATTTTCTGATGTATTTGAAGACTAGAAATCCTGAGAAAGGACATGTCACAGTCTTTACATTTGTAGGGTTTCTCTCCACTATGAATTTTCTGATGTGCTCTAAGATACGAGCACGTAGTAAAAGACTTGTTACAGTCCTTACAACTATAAGGTCTCTCTCCAGTGTGAACTCTCTGATGCGTTCTAAGATGTGAGCTATGGGTAAAGGATTTGTCACATTCCATACATTTGTAAGGTTTTTCTGCAGTATGAATTTTCTGATGTGCTCTAAGGGTTGAGAGTGTAGTTAAAGATTTGCCACATTCCTTACAACTGTAAGGTTTCTCTCCAGTATGAACTCGCTGATGTGTTCTGAGATTTGATTGCTGGATGAAGGATTTGTCACATATACCACATTTGTAAGGTTTCTCTCCAGTATGAACTCTCTGATGTTCTCTAAGAGTGGAGCACTCAGGAAAAGATTTGCCACATTCCTTACATCTGTAAGGTTTCTCGGCAGCATGAACACTCTGATGTCTTCTAAGATGTGAGCACTTGGTAAAGGACTTGTCACATTCCTTACATTTGTATGGTTTCTCTCCAGTATGAATTTTTTGATGTGTTTTTAGAGTTGAGTTCACAGTAAAGGATTTGTCACATACTTCACATTTGTAAGGCCTTTCACCAGTATGGATTCTATAATGCCTTTTAAGATGTGACAATTCAAGGAAGGACTTACCACATTCTTCACATTTGTAAAATGTCTCTAAAGAATGAGTTTTCTGATGCCACTTAAGTGATGAATAGTGCGCAAAGGCTCTGTCACAGTCATTACATTTGTAAGGCTTCTCTCCACTATGGAGTCTATAATGTCGTCTGAAGTGTGAAAGCTGATGAAAGACCTTGCCACATTCTTGACAACTACAATGTTCCTCAGCAGTATGGATTTTCTGATGTGTTCTGAAACTGGAATGGTGGGCAAAGGATTTGTTGCATTCCTTACATTTATAAGGCTTCTCTCCAGTATGTATTTTCAGATGGCTTTTAAGAGCTGAGGACTGTCGAAATGACTTTCCACATTCTCTGCATTTGTAAGGGTTCTCCCCAGTATGAAGTCTTTGATGTATTCTAAGATTTGCACATTGGTTATAGGATTTGCCACAAATGTTGCACTTGTAGGGTTTCTTTCCACTGTGAATTCTCCAATGTACAGAGAGGCTTGAGGCAGTACTGAAACATTTCCTGCATTTCACACACTGGTATGGTTTCTCTCCAATGTAGATTGGTTGTTGCAAAAGCCTGTATGCAGAGCTCAAAGAGTCATCATGCTCTCCCTGCAGGTGTTCTTTCTTTGCAGTGTAGACTCTCTGATCTTGAGTAATGTTGGAACACAGATTTAAAGATTTCTCACAGTCTTTAGACTGACAAGGATCTTCTCCGGTGTGCATGCTTTCATGTCTGTCTGGGTTTGATGAGTCAACAGAGGCATCCCTGTGATTACTGCATGTGTAGTTATTAGAGTTTTCTGTAGTTTCACTTGTTCTATGAAGTGCACATGTGGAGGGGTCATGAAGCACTTTGTCAAGCTCATCACACTGACAAGACTCCTTTTCAGTCTTCACGTGGTGATGGACAGGATCACACTTGCAATAGTTCTCTGAAAATGAGTAAGGTCATATTAATATGACTTGTTCCAAGATTAAACATTTGATAAACGACTATATCCTTAGGCTCTCTCTTAAGATAAACGAACCAGCAACAACTTAGATATTTTTTCTTTCACTGAAATTTTATGTATTCTCATAAAAACAGCTGATAGCCTTGAAGGGTGTCTAATATAATAGATATCTCATCCTTATCAAAAATGTCTAATGGTACAAGATGGATCAAATAATTGAGGAATCAATAATTAGGTTTGGGATGGAACTCACTGACTGATTATATTTAGAAAACATGTCTCTATTTTTAAATATTTCTTCTAAAAATTGATGAAGAAAAGTTTAATCCAATCCCAGGTTCATAGTGCTTTTACTTACTAAGTGAGAGGCAATGAAGAACACTTTTCAGAAGATCCAATTCCTCTAAAGATTAAAGACTTACTTAAAAGCATCACAGGGTTTATTTTTCTATCTGGAGAAACACATTAGATTGTTCGAAAGTAATGGATACAAACACAGTATTCTGCCAGACATCAGAGGCTCTAAATCATTTGAGGCATGGTTGCAATGGGCAGTGATTGTATATTCCGATCCTCCACTGTCTGAGTTCCACACACTGCTGTGTTTCTTATTAACTCATAGGGTCATTCTCAAGTTTTCTCTGTACACTGACTCCTGAGACTATTTTCTAGAAGGGTGTCTGTGTATTCTTCACTGGGAAGAAAATGAAGGATGTAATATGAAGACACATAGAAAGGAAGGCAGTTAAAGAATTATCCTACTTCATGGACTCACGTTAGACTTTAAGTTTGTAAAATTATTCTGATCTGATGTTAGCATAGTCAAATAAAATTGCATTTTGCACTAGTATTAAGTCATCACAATTCAGGTGTAATAAGACACAACGTCTTCTAACAGCTATTACAACAGACAGGATGCACACTGGGACCAAGACACTACACTAAGTTAAATGATCAGGAATCCTTTCAAGTGGAATTGAACATCACAAAACCATCCTCTGCTCTTGTTTTCTCTTTCACTTGAAGCCATCAGTATTGTTCTGCTCATTCATCAGCCCACCCTGGTTGTGGCTACTCTGTCTTCTCCACATTCCAGGGCAATCTCATTCTCTACAGACAGGTGACCAGGCCTACCTTGCATACAATAATCCAAGTGTTCTGTGAGGTAACTCATGACCCGTGTTAGAATTTAGTACATAAGTCTAACACAATCCTGTGCTCAGTACATGAAGGAAACCACAGTAGAGTAATCTAGGAATGACTTCTAAATTGCTATTTTCTCTCAGAATCTTCAGCATATTTAGGGAGAATTTTAAGTTTTTATATCAAGTTTTTTCTCTGAAATAAAACCATGTTAGGTACAAAGATGGACATGGAGCTCTAAAGCATGGGTGTAACTACTATACAATACTAAGTATCTGAATGAGTTGTGGGACCAAAATGAGTAGTACATGATACCTCTAACATGGAAAGTGGAAAGAAAAAATTAAATTGTATGAAATCATTCTTTTCTACTCCCAACCTTCCCTAGTCTCCTGTTGCTTAACAGCTTAACAGAGACTTTACAACTTACAATGCTAGTACATACAAAGGATGAGTTAGGAATTCTAGAAGTAAAATGTTCTTACCCACAGAGACCAGGTTGCTGTAATTCTCCAACATCACATCGATGTACAAAGCCCTCTGAGCAGAGTCCAGACATTCCCACTCCTCCTGGGGGAAGTCCACAGTCACATCCCTGAATGTCAGCAGACCCTGAAACAAAAAAGTATAATTTGACAACATGATCCCAGGAAGAGTGCTTTAGTTGATACAAGGAGACTTGAGGAAATTAGGTTGTAGATTGTAGATGAATGAAGACAAATAGTCAAAAAAAAAAAAAAAAGAAAGAAAGAAAGAAAGAAAGAAAGAAAGAAAAAAAGATTTCTAATGTAGTCACATTGTAAAGTGGATTTTCTACCTCTGTGAAAACAGGATAACACAACATACACAAAACAACAGACATTTAAGGTCTAGACACAGTTATGTATCTGGTATGACTGCTGTGTTTATGTCCTACAGGATCACAGAATACATGTCACTTTAAGTGCTGTACCTGTAGATCACACAAAACATTGACACACTTAATCAATTCTGGGCATTCTTCGGCCTTAGATGATTGTATTCTAACATGCTCAGTTCGTATGTTTAAACTCTAGGTCCAGTGCCATTCCATTAAAAAGAAAGTTGTAGACAAGGAAGGTGGAATTCATGCCTCGATTTATAGGCAAAGAATTTTGGCCTTTTCTGTATACTGTCATTTTATTTATTTATTTTGGTTTTATGAGACAGAGTTTCTCTGTATTGTTTTGGAGGCTGTCGGTCCAGCCCGGCCTCGAACTCACAGAGATCTGCCTGCCTCCGCCTCCCGAGTGCTGGGATTAAAGACGTGCGCTTTTTTTTTTTTTTTGGAACTGTCATTTTAAACACTAACATATTAGATGAAGTAGTCTATAGGATTAATTTTATAAGGATATTTGAGTCCCAAGCAAGTAGATAGAAAAATCTGCACCAACCACATTTGATATAATCTAAAATTTTACTAAAAAATAGGCATAAGGCAACTTAGATAAATAACAATTTCAGAAGTTCTGAAGAAAATCTCACTCTATAAGAGTTATAAAAATTGAGGAAAATCTAAAAACCACATCAAATAGTGTTTTAACTTGCAGCTAGGCATGTACATGTAAGTGCAGTAACTGTAGATACATTCAGAAGTGACATAGATTTCCTGTGAGTAAATGAATATATTAAATTCTGTGAGAATTATACTCACTTTCAGTGCTTTGCAAATAAAATATAGCACAGAAGAATGGCTCAGAAGAAAATCTGAGCTACTATGTCTGAATTCTGTAGTCCCAATGTGTGTGTCCCTTTTAGTACTTATGTTGTGTTGAATGGTAGAGAATTTGTACCAGCAACATTTGGATAGGGGCTCATATCTAGAATTTACAGAGAATTACACCAATGAAATAAAATTGCCAATCAACAAGTGTGCTAATGACCTGAACAGACACTTTTTAAAGACAGAAACACAAATAACCAATAAATATTTCAAGTCTTCAGGATCCCTAAAACACCATCATGGAAACACAAACTAAAAATTCTTTGAAACACTGCCTCACCCCAGGAAGAATGGCTGTCATCAACTAACCTGACAACAAATGTTAGAGAGGATGTGGAGAGAAAAAGAACTGTCATTAACTGTTGGTACGTGAGGGGGAGTGTAAATAAATATAGTCATTGTGGAAATCAGATTGGAGATTATTGAAAAAAATTGGAGATAGAGCTAATATATGACCCAGAAATGTCACTCCTGAGATATAACCAAAGAACTGCATACCCCAATACAGGGATAGTTACACGTTGGGTTCATTGTTCCATTATTCATCGTAGCAAAGTTTTGTAAGTAAGCAAACTGTCTAGCAACAGTTGAAAAATGAAATGACTTGAAATATGTAATACTGAGTGAGATTATACAGTGTTAGAAAGAAGAAACCACATTTTCCCTCGTTTGTAGAATCCAGTCAACAATCGGTGTATATGGAAACAATGTACATGAGGTCACAGCAGAATATGGACAGAAAGAGAACAAGAAAGGTTAAATATCAGTTTTGAGGTAGGACTGCATGCAGGTAATGAACACAAGTTATGAGTAAGTATACAAGCTAAGTGCTTTTCTAGTTTTCTGTCACTTTTTCTTTTTTGTAGTAGACAAGTTCATAAAGATATTTGATAGTGAAAATATGAGATGCTATGTGATGCTCCAGAGCTTCTTTTCCCTATGACTACTCTAACTGCAGAGAAGTACATTGTATGGCATACTCTTTAGGGCTGGTTAATTGCAGGATGTGATGTTGTTTGAATGTTTTTGTAATGTTTAAAAAAATATCAGAAGCAGAAAATTAAAAGCTTGAAATGTCAGAATATATAACATTTCTAGAAAAAGAGTGGACATGACCACTGACCTGGGACATGTTTACTGGAGAATCAGCCATTTCTTTCTGCTTCTCTTCTTTTGAGTTTCTCTTTCAGGAACAATGAATAGATAGCTTGCTTCCCTATCAAATAAAGGAGTCAAAAGGAAAAAGCGAAAGTTACTGAAAGCTTAAAGAAAAATGTCAAACCACATGAAAAGATCCAAGCAACAGAATACACCAGGTGTATTGTCAGTGATGCCAAAGCCAGAAGACCATAGAATGACATTTGAAGCTTAGAGAAAAAAAATCACTATCAACCATATGGTTTCATCCAGAAAAATTCTATTATTAAAACCGATAGAGATGTAAATGCAATTCAAGATATTTATGAAGTAAAACAATTCATTTCAACAAAGCAGGACAGCAAACAATGTATCGAAGGCAAAATAGATACAAGAAAATTTGAGGAGTCATCCATGAGAACATGGGAAAAAATAAATTTCATGTGAAGGACTGATACAGTAGAAATGAGAAGTAATCATCCATGGGCAAGATAGCAAATCACTAAATCCACAGAGAAGGAAGAAAAATACAATAATCCAAACAACAATGACATCAAAAACAAAATCCTAGGGAATAAAAGCCCCATCAACAAATATCTAGCCACTCTAAGAGCCAATATAGATAATCCTCAATTAAATATATATAGCTTATGACCCAGCTGTTCCACTCTTGGCATATGCTCAAAGAATTCAATTCACAGATACTTGTTCGTTCATGTTCATTGATGCTCTACTCACAATAGCTACAAAAGGTAAACAATCTAATTGTCTGATGGAGGATGTACTTCCTTCTCATTGGTTGATGAATAAATACTGATTGGCCAGTAGCCAGGCAGGAAGTATAGGCAGGGCTACCAGACTAGGAGAATTATGGGAAGAGGAAAGACAGGGACGCTGTCACCAGAGCGGAAGGAGTAACATGCCGTACTATTACAGGTAAGCCACAGTCAAGTGGCAATATATAGTTTAGTAGAAATGGGTTAATAACTATGAGAGAACTAGCCAATAAGAAGCCTTAGCCATTGGCCAAACAGTTTATAATTAATATAAGCCTAAGTATGTTTATTTGGAACTAAAGGACTGCTGGACCTAGCTGGAAAGAAACTCTGTCTTCAACTGACAAATGGATAGTGAAAATGTGGCCTGTATATACTAAATATTATTTACCTGTAAAGAACATTGAAATCATGAGCTTTGCAGGTGGACTTAGAAAAGGTCATATTAAGTGAGGTAACCCAGATCCAGTACGGCAGACCATACATGTTCTCTCTCATTGGAAGTTCCTAGCTCCAAATCTTCAGATGTGAGTACACAACCTGTAGTGACTGCAGTAACCAGAAAAGTAACAAGACAGCACTGTGGGGTGTGGGGAATTAATACAGATGGGAGTAACAGGGTGCAAGTGATCTCAAGGGGAAATGGAAAAACACAGAGGGATTTAGTTATGGAGAAGGGACAGATATAAACACTTAAGAAGGAGGGTAAGGATGCTAAACAGTCATAAGGAATCCATCTATTCCTTCAATATTATCCATCTATGAAAAATGCTTATAGTACATACGCCTGAATATGCATTTATATGTAGAATATAAATGATAAAACTGATAATGCTCCCCCCAAGAACCAAAAATTTTCTTTCTTACAAAACCACCCACACAAGGCATGAGAAGGCTGCTTTGAATTTGTTGCTGTTGTTCAAGAGACTCCCAAAATATTATAGGCTATTTCTGTTGCCCATGGTGGACTCCCAGACATAAAAAGTGAGTTCCCTATTGTTGAAGAAACCACATACTTCGGTCACAAAAGCAGGAAGACTCTGATGGATCAGAACTTAAAATGTTCTTCCTGAAAATTAGCTTATGGTACAAGAAGGAAACATTCGAGCTTCCAGAGGGAGCCAGCCAACAGTCCTACCCCTTTATGACACCCATGAGCCACAAAAATGACAGCCCTAAGGGTGCAAGAGTGGCACACATATTGTGGCGGTGACCAACAGCTTCTAAGTGGATTAAGACCCTCTCAACAAGTGGCAGATCATGCCTGCTCCTGGAAAGCTAGCCAGTTTCCCTAGGGCTAGTGAAGTCAGGGATCTTGGAGAAGAACCTACAACCACTATTTTACTAAATCAGTATAATCCCTAACTGTATTCTAGATATTTTCCCTATTCCCACAGATAAATGTAGTCCTCACCCTTCATCTATGAAAGTTCTTTATGTAACACATGGAGATTATCACAGAAAAGTATAATCAGTCAAAATGTAGACTTGAGATGCTCAGTCCCACTGACACACAAACAACACAACTCCTTCACCTCAGCTCAGGGATCACTGAGAAAGGGGCAGGAATAGTGTAGGAGCCAGAGGAACAGGATGCTTGCTGTGAGATTGTGTCAGAGAAGCAGCATGCATGAAATCTTACAAACATGGTTGCCTAAACTTGAGATGAACAAAGACAACACCAAGAGTCACACTAACACAGAAACTCATTAGGCCTCAACCCTAGTCAAACACTAAGGAATCCTGAGAGCTAGAGAAATAGTCTTTACCAGAGAAGAGTGCATCTTATGGTTATCCAATGCCAAATGTTCATCCCTGAAAACATACAGACTGAGTAGGTTGTATTTTTATGTTTAGGAATACACACAAATATACAACAGCAATGAAAGAGCAAGTTATTAAGAAACAATAATGCCTATGTAAAGTCAAAAATTTTGGACCATGTAGATAAAAAATTTATAATATTTACTACTGTTACTTACATAATAAAACTTATCAGGGGGCTAGAGAGATGGCTCAATGTTTCAGAGCATCTGTTGTTCTTTTAGAGATACTTTAACAAAAATGTGAATAGTAAATAAAAATTAGGAGAATAAAATTTAAAATCCTTAAGCTAAATAGAACATGGGAAGACATTTCACACAGTTGGAATGGAACACAGTATTTTGAAATCTGTAGTATTTCTGAAAGTGGTTTATATCATCAGTTCAAATGACATTTAAGTGTCCCACAATAACCTTCAGAGAAATAGTAAAGAGAAATGTAGAATTTATGTTGACACAAATTCCCTGTGCCCAGAACAGCCCCAGGAAAACGTTGTAATGCTTGAGCTATCCCAGTGTGATTCCAGATCACAGCAATGCAATACAGCAGCAGAACCAGAACCTGCCCAATAGCAAATGAGCAGGTGAATACCATTGAAATAACACAAACGGGTGACCAGGTGAATACCACTGAAATAACACAAACATGTGACCAGGTGAATACCACTGAAATAACACAAACATGTGACCAGGTAAATACCACTGAAATAACACAAACATGTGACCAGGTGAATACCATTGAAATAACACAAACGTGTGACCAGGTGAATACCACTGAAATAACACAAACATGTGACCAGGTGAATACCACTGAAATAACACAAACATGTGACCAGGTAAATACCACTGAAATAACACAAACGTGTGACCAGGTGAATACCACTAAAATAACGCAAACGTGTTGTAGATGAGACAGCCTCTTCAAACAGTGGTATTGGGAAAAGTACCTATCCACATATAAAAACATGAACCTGGGTTCATCTCTCTCCTACCACACATTGAATCACAGACCTTCATGTATGATCTCAAACCGTGACTTCTTCAGAGCAACACAAAGGAGCAATACTTGATACAATGGCAGGAACTGACAAATAGTAATGTGGGAAAAAAAAGTCCAGGAAAATACAATTAAAACTATAAAGAGACAGCCTATGCAGCAGATACATTTATTGGTTATGTATTTATACTACAATGGATAAAAACTCACAGTTTATAAAAAAAACTTACAAAGGAAGGAAATAAGAATACAATTAATAAGCAAATGGATTGAACAGGCCATGCTCAATAGCAGTTTGTTTTAATTAAGCCTTTTAATTTTAAAATAAATCAAGGAGGAACACACACAAATCAAGTGTATATTATATACTCCATGAGTTATTATAAAGCAAGTATTACTACCCGGATCAAGAAAGAAAACTTGGCCAGTGACTTAATGGCCTCTCCAGTCTCCACTTCCACGCTTTTCAAAGGGATCATATCCTGCATTACATTATAATCCCTTTTTAAAATGTCTCAATAGTTCTGCCCTCCCAACTGTGTAATCCCTAAGCAGCATTCTCTAGCCTTGCCCATTATACTTACATGGTGCTGAAGACTGAACCCTGAGGTTTGCATATGTTAGGCAAGCTCTCATCAGTGAGTTACAGCCCTAGCTCCCTGCCCCATTTCCCTTTTTATTCCGGGACAAGGCTTTACTCAATTGCCCAGGGTGACCTTGAATCTGGTTACTCTTGACTCTGTTTCCCAGGTTGCTGAGATTACAGGCCTGGGTGAGTGTGTGAGTGTGTGAGTGTGTGTGTGTGTGTGTGTACACAGCAGTTTTAATAGCCAATATGTACATAATATAAAAAATCTACAGCATAGTTCATAAGATTATGCAAATAGAGATTCCAATTCCAATTCTCTCTAGTCAGTGTCTACACTCAAGTTCCTAAACAATAACTAGTGCATGGGCATGGTTCAGTAATCTCTTGAAATGTAAAAGGATAGCATTCCATTTATTTTTAATCTAACCCAAAGATATACAGAATTCAAGAAAAGAAAAACGACATCTGATATTCAAAATATATGTATTTTCTATGTAAAAGGCATTTCACATCTAAAGATACAAAATACTGTGAAAGAAGGAATATTAAAAATGCCATGACTATGGACAGCGGGAAACTAATGATCATAATTACACCAGTGACAGAAAAAACTATCAAAATACAGAATAAAGAGTAATAGCAAATGACAAAATGGTCCATTAGATAGAAAGTCCTTGATCTACATGAGTACATCTCACAAAACTGGAATTCCCAGCAGACAGAAAACAGGAGAATCCAGAAAACATGTGAAAATTGGCACATTGCTTCATGGTCTTTTCAAACACGAAAAGACAACCTAGAAGGAGGTCTGTCTTCTCTAAAACTTCAAGCAATTCTCATCACAATCCTATTTGTGTATCTTACAGAAAGCAATCCTGAAAGTACGAAGGAACAGCACAGAGCCAAAAAATACTAAGAGGATCAAACCTAGAGGTGATCTCACAGTATATTACAATTACAGCAGTGGAAACCATTTGGGATTGTCCTGACTACAGACAGTCAGAGGTATCCATGGGAAGACAGAACAGATGGATTTAATAGTCTGTAAATATACTTCCTTATTTCTTATAAGACTACCCTGGTATTATTTTCAGAAATGGTTAGCTATATTAACACTAAAACGTAGAGAATGTACTTGAATACCAAAAGGTCCAAGATTGCTAAAACAATAAATAAACATAGAGGTCTTAATTTTGGTCATTTATTAATATATTAAAGCCACAGAAATGAACAAGAATATGGTATGATGACATGACCATGATATGAATGAATAAAGACATAGCACCAGTTCTCACACCTACAATGGGATAATCTCAGTGGGAGTCTCCAGAATTATTTCTAGTGAAACAGAATGTGGCAAAATGATTTCATGTCACACTTCCATATCACTTTAACCCCTCGCCATTCCATTACCAATCCCTCCCCCACATCTCCATCTTTAGCTTCCATCTCCTCTCTCCTTCCAAGCCCCTTTGTTCTGCTGCACAGGTGAGCAGGTCAGGGTGATCAGTGAACCCTGCACATGAGAAAGAGATTGTTCAGGAAGCCCCTGGATTTCTCACACAGTGCTGTGCTCAGTAGATGAAGAGAGGAATCTACAGATAATTCCCCAAATGTCATGCAGGGTCAGAATACTGAAAATATTTAGCGAGCATTTTCAATTAGTGTAACTATAATCCCACTTCCAATCACAGTTCAGTCAAATCCTGGGGCAGAAATGGAACTGAATGATTGGGATGAGAATATTATACACTAGTGACGTTCTGAATTTCTCATGATGCAATTTGATAGAAGCCTCACACTTCCCAATGGACAAACAGGAAGAAGAGAGAACATTTCATGTAGATTTTCTTTGTTCTTCTTTCACTTTACTCTGTGAGATTCATTCACACAAAGCTCAAACACACTTGCAAAGTAATTTGTCAAGAAACCCTGGGAGGAGCAGCAAGGGAGACTGTAAGCAAACTATTGAAGCAAAGTATTCTCAACCACAGAACAGACTGATGGAAGTCTGCAACATCCAGTCTCTGTACAAAGCCCTCAGGGCAGAGTCCAGGTATTCTCCTGGGAGAAGTCCACAGTCAATCACTGGCTGTCAACAGACCACAAAAGAAAACTCTGCAGTTTGAAGAGTTGTGTCGATGCACACCTTTAATCTCAGTTCTTGGGAGACAGAGGTGGGTGTAAATCTGTAAATTTCAGTCCAGACAGAGTAATACAATGAATTCAGGACACAAACATAGCAAACACAAGAGCCAAAAAAATAATAATAACAACAGTTTGGTCATGTGTTCCTGGACAGAGTCCTTTTCTTTGACCAAGGAGAGAAAAGATTCCTCTAACCATTTTTCTGATGTAGATGAGTCATTATAATTATTCAAAACATGCTTTCTAATACTATCCTATAAAATAATATCCTTTCATTTCTTTTTTCTTCTCCCTTTCACTGTCTGTAAACTCCCTCTGTAGACCAGGCTGGCAAGGAACTCCCAAATCCACCTGCCTCTGCTTCTCAAATGCTGGGATTAAAATGGTGTGCCACCACCACTATGTGGTTTATAATGCCTTTTCTAACTGTGAAAATACTGTGACCTCATACTGTAAAAAAGCATATTGTGCTTCTGCAGGCTCTAAGCTGCACATTAAAAACACATATTTCTTTGTCCTTTTTTTCTTTTCTTGAGACAGTGTCTCACCGTGAAGCTGTGGCTGCCCTGGAACTCATTAGGTAGACCAGACTGGCATCAACTCACTGAGCTCCATCTGCCTCTACCTCCCCCAGTGGTATGACTCAAGGTGTGTGGCACCAAGCTTGCCAAAGACATTTTTCACAATGCTCTAAATACACCACAGAGTGTGTACATGTCAGACGAAAATTTTAATGTCGGATAAAAAGCTTACTTTTAAACGTTAATGTTTACATTCATACCGATGGGACTCCCCCCAAAAATATAATTTCGGATTTAATGATATTTGTAGGTTTTCATTTCATGTCTAATATATAAAAACTTTCTGGGAATACCAAATCCTTAGTCCTATGAGCCATTCTTTTGAATAACGAAGTGGTTTAACACGAATGTTAGCGTGATGTAAATTCGAAGGCTTTGTCCTTTCCACTTTAGCAAAGATAACCGTGTTTGCAAGCATCAACGCATAAATTCAAATATTCTATTAGATTATTTTTATGAGAATATTTGGCAATCAGAAGATCAATGGCAAAAAAAATCAGTATTAGTCCAGTTATTATGATCGAAAATTTATCAACAAGAGCAAGACACCCACATCAGAATTAGGGAGCCGGCTTCCGGATGAGCCACAGAGAAACCGCTCGCACCCCGGTCCCCTCCCCTCCCGGGTCCCAGCCCCGCCGCTCCTCTGACCTGGGAGGTTCCAGGGCCGCCGGGCTGCGGTTCCCGCCACTGCGCTGCTGCTGACGCTGACTTTCCCAGGCCGCCCGCCCCGCGCGGACACTGCGGCTCCGGAGTCTCCAGGTCCCCGCGGCGCCCGCCGCGTCCCCCGCACCCGGGTCTGCAGCGCGCGGTTCCCACGGTGCGGGACCCGGGGCAACGACAGGGAACGGGCACTTGTCACTGCCGGCTGAGGCTCCGCAGTTCACTTCCTGGTCCTCTCTCATTAGGTTTCCCCGCTTCCGTTACGTCACCAACTTAACACCTCCCACTTCACCTAAACTTCAACACCCCCCATCGCTGCTTCCGGTTTCGTGTCCCCGCCCCCACGGCCCTCCCTCTCGGTCTCCCCCGCCTTCCCCAGGGCTGCAGCTGTCAGGCTGCCCTGGACCCGCTCTGCACAGACTCCACACGCGCTTGCTGCAGCCTAGACCAGAGCTGCATCCGGGAGGACGCTGCACCCCGGGATCTGACCCCACAGTGAGTTCTGAAACCTTCAGAGAAGACAAGCAGCCTAAACTGCTTGACTACTAGACTCCCGGGCTACATGCTTAGAATAATCACAGGCTAGTTACATTTTTTTTTTTTGGTCTTTTTGTTATTTTTGTCTTTTTTTTCCAGAGCTGAGGACAGAACCCAGGGCCTTGCGCTTGCTAGGCAAGCGCTCTACCACTGAGCTAAATCCCTAACAGCATGATCACAGGCTAAATTGAGATGCCGGCGTCCCATCGCCAAAGAAGAAGAAAAGAAAAAAAGAAAAAAGAAAAAAAAGAAAAAGAAAACAACAAAACCAAACAAACCAAAGCCAAATACTGCAGTTGTACCTGGGGGGGGGGGAGGGGAGACATTTCAGGAGCCTGGATTCTGAAGAGAACTCGGTGTCTCCAGAAGTCAGTGGTCACCACCAGATGGGGGCCTTGTTATTTTACTAACTCAGAAACCTCTAAGTTAAGCTTCTGTAACTCATGCTAAAAGTGCTGTTTAGATAAAATGCAGGATTTTATAAAAATGAAATGGTGAGTGCAGAGAGTCTTGCTGTCCCAGATGCAGAAAATAAGGAAGGTATCTGGTATCGGCCCTACAAAAAGTCAGTGGTTCTGGGAACACTGAGGAAGAGGAGGAGGAAAGGAGTAAGAAGGGAGGAGGACCGGCTCAGACATGTCATTCTGTAGACTCCACACAGCTGTTGTGATCAGTAACCAACAGCAACGGTACTGACCTGCACTGACCTCACACTAGACACAGTCAGTCTAGGAAAGGGAAAGGCTCACAGGGCCCCACCCTTAACTCTCAAATGTTGTCTATGGATGGATTGTAGAAGAGTCACTGCCTTTAGCTGCAGTCCTCTGCTGAGCCCAGCAGGCTCCAACACACAGCTCCAAACCCACAGTCTCACAGATGGCCCTAGTTAACCTCTGGGGATTCCCAAAGGAATTTTGGAATTGTGGACCAGAACAGTAGAGGTAGGAGGTGAGAGTGGGCAGTATTTGAGGTCCTGGGCACAAATGCATAGACCGTGTGAATACATGTATGTGTGTATGAAATAGTTAGTAGCAGATTTTTTTCTTTTGTGATAGGGTTTCTCTGTGTAACCCTGGCAGTCCTAGAACTAGCTTTTTAAGAGTATAAAGATTACAAGAGGCAGTGGATCAGGGAATTTGTATCTCCTAGTATACTAGTCATGATTCTCTAGACTAATAGAATTGTTGCTGGAGTTTCTTGTGCTGCCAGGTCCCGTCTCTTCAGCCCCAAATGAACACATAGGGATGCTGTGTTAATTATTAAACTCTGGGCCCATGGCTAGGGCTTCTTATTGTCTATCTCTGTCTTAATTATTAACCCATTACTATAAATCTAAGTATTTCCACGTGGTCTTATCTTACTGGAGAAGAGTCCGAATCTGTTATGTCTTCCTCTGCTACATGGTGTCTCCTCGAGGTCTCTCTCTGCCTACCTTTTCCAGAATTCTTCTCGTCTCCTAGTCCCACTTATCTTCCTGCCTCTATTGGCCAAAAAGTGTTTTATTCATCAACCAATAAGAGAAACATATATACAGAAGGACATTCCCATCAACAGAACTGATAGACACACACACACACACACACACACACACACACACACACTTTACTGGAATGACTGACAGGCTGCTGTCCAGTTAATCCAACAATGGCTGGCTGTAATAGAAAGTCCAACAATCCAGTAGTTGCTTAGTCCACAAGGCTGGATGTCTCAGCTGGTTTTCAGTATATGCTGGAATCTCAAAGAAGCAGAATCCAATGTCAGTGAAGGAATGACTGTGCTACCAAGGAAATGAGCCAACAAGCAGGCAGTGAGCAAAATGATTCCTAGTTCCATTTTCTTATATAGGCTTCCAGCCTCTGGATCCTGATCAAAGGTGTGTGTCCTTTAGCCTCAAAATGTGGAATGGTATTTGTCTTCCTGCCTCACAGTGCTAGACTACAAGTGGATTTAGTCACTTCAAAACAAGCAAAACTAATCTCTCCGGTGTGTCCTCCACTTTTGAATCATAACTCATTCGAGATGCACTCAAGTTGATAACCAAGAATAACCATCACACCTAGCAATGCCAGAAGCTATGTCTATAATCTCACCAACATGACCTCCCAAACCTGAGCTGGACAAAGAACAATGGAGATGCCGAAAAGGATGAGGAGGGCCCACAATGCCTCAATCCTACACAGGCAACTAGAGGATGCTGGGAGGAGAAGAAACAGTCTGCCCCAGAGAAGATCGCACATGTGGTGATATTCTGTTTGATCTAACAAATAAAGCTTGCCTGAAGATCAGAGTGAGGAGCTGGCCACACTAGTTAGCCATAGATTCCGGGCAATGGTGGCACTCACCTTTAATCTCAGCACTCAGAAGGTAGAGTTCCGGGTCACCCTAGGCTACAGGAGATGGATCCAGTCTAAAAGAGAAAGAAAGCCAGGCAGTAGTGGCTCACACCTTTAATCCCAGCACTTGTGAGTCACAAGATTTTAATCCCCACACTAGGTAGGTGGAGACAGGAGTGATATGGCTGGATGGAGCGAGGAATTTAAGACAGGAGTTCATGGCATTCAGTCTGTGGATTCCTAGAGACGGGATTGCCTATTTGGTTTGAGGATTCAGTAGAAGTAAGAAGTCTCTCTAGTGGCTGGTGCCTTTACTTCTCTGATCTTTCAGCATTTACCTTGATATGGGACTCTGGGTTATTATTATTAATACCTATTAGAACCTGCTACACACACCAACTGGTTATTGAGTATCAAACAGTCAGCATTGAAAACATGCATATTAGTAACATATGTGTTGAGTAGGCTTACAAATATATATGTATACATATATACTTATGCAAAAACACTTAAGGAAAAGATGCCATGAATTTGAAAGTTAGCAAGGAGGGTATATGGAAGGATTTGTCAGGAGGAAAGCGAGAGGAGAAATGTTCTAATAAATACAAGATTAAAAACATAAAAAAGCAAAAGAAAACAATGAACACACAACAACAAACCCAAACTAAGACCAGAAGAAAGAAAAAGATATATACCTCTCCGGGGAATGCAGACTGGGACTCCTTTAAGCCTTCATCACACCCTAGATACAATGTCAATCATTAGGAATAATTAGAGGTCTTTATCACATTTTTAGTGTTACTACATTTTTTCCTTATTATGATTTATTTTATTTATTTCAAGACAGGGTCTATGTATTCCTGGTGGTTCCAGAACTCACTATGTAGACCAGAACAGCCTCAAACTCACAGAATTCTTCTTGTCTCTGCCTCCTGAATTAAAGGCATGCACCACATAGCCTGTCTTTATCATAAATTCTTGAATGTTGAACAATTTTTTTGCTGCTTTTTTGAGAAAAGATTCACTATGTAACAGCCTTGGCGGTCCTTGAACTAGCTGTGTACACTAGGCTGGCCTCAAACTCACAGGTATCCACCTGTCTCTGCCTCTTAAATGCCAGGATTAAAGGTGTAGCAGTTAAGAGTACTGGTTCTTCTTCCAGAGGACTGGAGTTTAATTTCTAACACACATAGGAGCTCACAACTGCAACTATAGCCTCAGAGAATCTAATGACCTCTGATGGCATTCACAGGCACCTAGAAAGCAAGCAGCATACAGAAAAGAGTTGCAACACAACTCTTTACACATTGGACAAAGCACCCATATATATTTTAAAAATTCAGTTACTTTTTTTTTTTTTTTGGTTTTTCTAGACAGGGTCTCTGTGTAGCTTTGGAGCCAATCCTGGCATTCGTTCCGTCTGTCCTCGAACTCACAAAGATCTACCTGCCTCTGCCTCCCGAGTGCTGGGATTAAAGGTGAGTGCCACCAATGCCCCGCCAATAGAATTTTTAAAAAATATAAACTCTGTGATAGTTTCTAAGATTTAAACCTTCATTACAGGCTTGGTCATGTTTCTTATCTTTACATTTCTATTATTTTAGCTTGTCTTTCTTGTTGGACTTTCTTTGGACCCCCAGCCCCCAAAGAATGACACAAAGACTTATCATGAAAACTTGGCCGGCCTCTATAGAGCTTAGGATTGTTCCCAACCTGCTCTTATATCTTAAAGTAACACATGTTCTATTAACCTTGGTTTTGCCAATTGGCTCTTTACCTCTCCTCCATTCTGTATGTTGAACTCCTCCCATGTCTTGCCAGCATCTCCTACCACACCAGATTCATTCCAAGTTCCTCTCTCTTCTGAGTTCTGTCTATTTTCTCCTGCCTAGCCACTGGCCATTCAGCTTTTTATTAAATCTATTAGATGGTACATTGGCAAAGACACATCTTCATAGTATACAAGAATGTATCCCGTAACACATGATGTAGACTGTTGGGATTTATAAGCAGAGAATACTGAAAAAAAATGCTATGTCACATTATGAGAATGGTATTTTTCTCTCCAGTGTGAACTCTCTGATGTCTTCTAAGACTGGAAAGGTGGATATAGGACATGTCACAGTCTTTGCATTTGTAGGGTTTCTCTCCAGTATGAATTTTCTCATGTGCTCTGAGGTTGGACCACCTAGTAAAGGATTTGTCACATTCCTTGCAACTGTAAGGTCTCTCTCCAGTGTGAACTCTCTTATGTGTTCTAAGATTTGACTTGTGGGTAAAGAACTTATCACATTCTGCACATTTGTAAGGTTTCTCTCCAGTATGAAGTTTGTGATGCCTTCTAAGATTTGAAAACCGATTAAAGGACATGTCACAGTCTTTGCATTTGTAAGGTTTCTCTCCAGTGTGAATTTTCTGATGTATTCTAAGAGTAGAAATCCAGAGAAAGGACATGTCACAGTCTTTGCATTTGTAGGGTTTCTCTCCAGTATGGATTATCTGATGTGCTGCAAGATATGAGTACATAGTAAAAGATTTGTCACATTCCTTACACATGTAAGGTCTCTCTCCAGTGTGGACTCTCTCATGTATTCTAAGTTTTGAACGCTGGATAAAGGATTTGTCACATTCTGCACATTTGTAGGGTTTCTCTCCAGTATGAGTTATCTGATGTGCTGCAAGATATGAGTATATAGTAAAAGACTTGTCACAGTCCTTACAACTGTAAGGTCTTTCTCCAGTGTGTACTCTCTGGTGTGTTCTAAGATTTGATCGATGGTTAAAGGATTTGCCACATTCTCCACATTTGTAAGGTTTCTCTCCAGTATGTATTCTCTTATGTACAGTGAGGCTTGAGGCAGCACTGAAGTATTTCCCACATTTCCCACATTGGTGTGGTTTCTCCCCAAAGGAAATTTTTTGTTGCAAATGATTGTATGTAGAGTCAAAGCAGTCACCATATTCTCCCTGCCTGTGTTCTTTCTCTGCAGTGTAGACTCTGTGATCTTGAGTAATGTTGGAACACAAATTTACAGATTTCTCACAGTCTTTAGATTGACAAGGTTCTTCTCCAGTGCGCATGCTTTCATGTCTGTCTGGGTTTGATGAGTCAACAGAGGCATCCCTGTGACTACTGCATGTGTAGTTATTAGAGTTTTCTGTAGATTCACTTGTTCTATGAAGTGCACATGTGGAGGGGTCATGAAGCACTTTGTCAAGCTCATCACACTGACAAGACTCCTTTTCAGTCTTCACATGGTGATGGACACGATCATGTATGTAATAGTTCTCTGAAAATTAGTAAGGGATTATTAATAAGGCTTGTTCCAAGACTAAACATTTGATGACTGTCTCCCTAAGCTCTCTCTTAATGTAAGTCAACCAGCAAGTACTTTGATATTTTTTCTTTTACTGTAATTTTATGTATTTTCATAAAAACAACCCGATAGCTGTCAAGGATCTATGATATAACAAATATCTCATCTTTGTCGAAATGTCTAATGGCACAGGGTGGATCATGAATTGAGGAATCAGTGATTAATTCTGGGAAGGAGTTCACTGACTTATTATATTTAGAACACATGTCTCCATTTAAAAATATTACTGCTCAGACATTGATGAAGAGGAGTTTAATCCAATCCCAGGTTCACAGTGTTTGTACTTAATAAGTGATAGGCAATGAGGAGTACTGTTCAGAAGACCCAATTCCTTTAAAGATTAAAGTTTTATTTAAAAGCATCACGGCGGGGGGGGGGGTGGCAGACAGAAGGAGGAGTGGGAGGGAGAACTGTGATTAGAATGTAAAATGAAATAAAAAATGAAAAAAAAAGCATTTATTTCTTTCTCTAGAAAAACACATTAGATTCTTCAAAAGTAATGGTGCAAAGAGAGTATTCTGCCAGACATCAGAAGTTCTACATCATGTGAGGCAGAGATGTCACGGGCAGCCCTTGCTCATTTCTATCCTCCACTGTCTCAGCTCCACACACTGCTGTGCTCTTAACTTTCCTCACAGGGTTGTTCTCAAGTCCACTCTGTACACTGACTCCTGAGATTATTTTCCAGAAGCAAGCCTATGTGTTCTCCACTGGGAACAAAATGAAGCAGGTAATATGAAGACACACAGCAAGGAAGGCAATTACAGAACAATCCTACTTCATGGGCTCATGTTAGACTTAAAGTTTGTAAAAGTATTCTAATCTGATGTAAGCTTAGTCAAATAAAATTGCATTTTGTGCCAGTATTAAGTCTCCATAATTCAGGTGTAATAAGACACAACATCTTATAAGAGTTACAACAGACAGGATGCATCCTGGGGTCAGGACACTACACTAAATTAAATGATCAGGAATCCTTCCAAGTGGAATTGAACCTAGCAAAAACATTCTCAGCTCTTGTTTTCTCTTTCACTTGAAGCCATCACTGTTGTTCCGCTAATTCGCTAGCCCACCCTGGTTGTGGCTACTCTCTCTTTTCCACATTCCAGGGCAATCCGCATTTGCTCTAGACAGCTGACTGTGTCTACCTTGCATATAATAATCCAAGTGTTCTGTGAAGTAGCCCATGACATATGCTAGAATTTTTAGAAAGAGTACAGACATGTAACAGTACTGGGCTTAGTACATGAAGGATCACAAAATAGAGGCATCTAGGAATGATTTTCCAATTGCCTTTCCTTCAGAATCTTCAGCATATTTAGGGAGAATTTTTAGTTCACATAGCTTGAGTTCTTTCTCACAAAATCAAGTCAAGTACAATTATGGACTTCGAGCTTTGAGATATGTATGGAAACTGTATATGCTACTGAGTTTCTGAATGCATTTTGGAACCAAAATGAGGGATATAGGATACCTCTAACATGGAAAATGGAAAGAAAAGTCAAATTCCACAAAAAAGTTCTTTTTTACTACCAAACTGTCCATAGTTGTTTCCAAGACAGCTTAACAGAGCTCACAACCTATAAAGTAGGTGCATACAGAGCCTGAGTTAGGGGTCTACGAGCAAAATGTTCTCACCCACAGAGAGGAGGTTGCTGTAATTCTCCATCATCACATCAATGTACAAAGCCCTCTGAGCAGAGTCCAGGCATTCCCACTCCTCCCGGGAGAAGTCCACAGACACATCCCTGAATGTCAGCAGATTCTGAAACAAAAAGTACAGTTTGATCACATGATACCAGAAAGAGTCTGTTCCTGGATGTAAGGAGACTTGAGGAAATTAGGAATGTAGATGAACGAAGAACATTAGTTAGAGTGATGATTTCTGACTTAGTCACATTCTATCATGAATGTTCAAAGTCTCTGAAATCAGCATGACACAATAGTCTTACAGGTAATAAACACAAAACAACACACACTTAAGGTCTGGACAGTCATCTATCTGGTATAGATGCTGTGTTTATATCCCACAGGATCACAGCATATATGTCTCAGAAGGGAAATGGTGATGAGGAACTGTGCTTCAAATGCTGTACCTGTAGATCACACTAAAATACGGACACTGAATCAACTCTGTGCACTTTTCAGACTTCTGTGATTGTCCTAAGATGTTGGGTGCATATGGTTACACTCTAGGTCTAATGCCATTCCCTTAAAGAGAAAAGCGGTACATATGGAAGACAGAATTCATGACTGGTATTACAGGCAAAGAATTTTGTTTTTTCCCCACAGTAACAAGGAGTATAACATTACTGTATACCATCAATTTTAACATTAAAATATAAGATCAAGTAGTCTATGGAATTACTTTTATAAAAATATTTGAGGCACAACCAATCAGATAGAAAAATCCACATCAGTCAATTTGACATAATCTAAAATTTTCTTAACAAATAGGAATAGTGCAACCTAGAGAAATACCAATTTCAGAAGAACATTTCATTCTCAAAGAGTTATAAAAATTGAGGGAAGCCCAAAGCCACATCAAATAGTGTTTAAGTCGCAGTTTAGCATAAGTGCAGTAACTGTGGATGCTTCTGGAAGTGACATAGATTTCCTGTGAGTAAATGAATATATTAAATTCTGTGAGAATTACTGTCATCTTTCAGTGCTTTGCAAATGTAATATAGCTCAGAAGAATGGTTCAGGAGAAAATTTGAGCTATTATCTCTGAATTTTTTAGTCCTCAATGTATCCCTTTTAGTACTTATGCTGTTCTGTGTAACAGAGTTTTCCTTAGTAGTGTTCATAAGTCTTCCTTTATTACTTTGGAAATGGAAAATGGTGACATATTCTGTCTGAGTCATAGGTCAGGGATAGAAAGACAAACCTGCGGTAAGAGTCCATTCCCCAAATCTCAACTTTAAAACACTGCAGCTTCAGGGTGAAGGAGTAGAGCCATGACTCTCACAGGAACTGATTAGAGCAAGGCAATCATGAAGAATGTTCTTTCTGTATCAAATGTGATGGCTTCTGCATATCAATCAATCAATCAACCAACCAACCAATGTCTTCAGACTTTTTTTTTTTTTTTTTTGGTTTTGGTTTTTTGAGACAGGGTTTCTCTGTATTGTTTTGGAGCCTGTCCTAGAACTCGCTCTGTAGACCAGACTGGCTTCGAACTCACAAAGATCCACCTGCCTGCCTCTGCCTCCTGAGTGCTGGGATTAAAGGCGTGCACCACCAACACACGTTGTCTTCAGACATTTTTACTGATACATTCCACATAATGCTACATAGTGAGTCCCAGTCAGAATGGGCTGCACAGTGGGATCCTCTTTGGGGCTAGAAGAAAAAGAGAAATAAAATGATCTCAGGTTAGCCCAGGCATGGTTGCATATGCCTTTAGTGCTAGAACTCAGGAGGCAGAGCCATGTGCATCTCTGTGAGTTCAAGGCCAGCCTCATCTACAGAGCAAGTTCAAGGAGAGTCAGGGCTACAAGAGAAACCTTGTCTTAAAAAATAAAACACAACAAAACAACAAAAAAGTGATCTCTCTAATTTGAGAAGTTATTACTGAGTATCCTAACCAAGTGAGTGATGTGAACAGCAATTCTCCTAAGAGAAACGGATGGCTGGTGTCAACAAATACATGGACACACTATCACTATTGTGATATTAAATACCAAAGAGAAATACAAGTAGACTGCAATCTGAATATACACTCAAGTACATCAGTTTCATGGTAAGATCAATCCATGTTCTGCACTGTCTAGTATGCTTCAATTTTTAGTAGTAGGAACCAAGTATTATATAACATTAAAAATCAAGATGTGTTGTAATGAGATTCTTCCCACCAGCATGGTCCCAGAGCCTCGTCAGTTCCAAATGAACACACAGGACACTATATCAATTATGAAGCTGTTGGTCGTTTGCTATGGTTTCTTGTTGGCTACCTCTGACTTACTTATTAATCTATAACTGCTAATCTGAGTATTTCTGTGTGTCTTCTCTTACCAGCAAAAGGGTCCAGACCTCTTACTCCTCTGGCGTCCTACATGGTGACTGACTGTGGCTCCGTTTCCCAGAATCCTCCACCTCTCCTAGTCCCACCTATCTTTCTTCGCTATTGGCCAACAGTGCTTTATTCATCAACCAATAAGACAAACATATATATATATATATATATAAGACAAACATATATATATATATAAGACAAACATATATATATATATATATGGACTTCCCTCATCAATATGTCTCTTTTAATTCTACACATTGCTAAGCTGTTTTGACAACTATTCCCTGTGTTTCAATATGCGCTTCTTATAACCATTAAGTTCTTTGAAATAGTGCCTTACCCTAGAGGAAGGAACCCTCATTAAGTGTTGGTGTGTGGTGTGTGTGGGGGGGGTACGTGTAAATCAACACACCCATTGTGGGAATCAGCTTGGAGATTATTGAAAAAAATTGAAGATAGAACTAATGTAAGACTCAGTTCTTTCACTCCTGTGCATATACCTACGGTACTCCACACACCAATACAGTGATATTTATACCCCATATTTATTGCTGGATCATTCACTATAGGAAAGAACTGTAACCAACCTGTCTATCAACAGATGAATGGATAGTGCAATGGTATATATAGGAATACTATTCAGCTGAAGAGAAAATGTAATAAAAATCTGAAGGAAAATGGAAGCACTTGAAATATGTAATATTGAGTGAGATTATTATACAGTGTCAGAAGGAAAAAACCACATTTTCCCTCATATGCTGAATCTGGCCAACAGTCAGTGTACATGGAAACAATGTACATGCGGGCACAGCAGAATATGGAGAAAAGAGAACAAGAAATGTTTAATATCAGGGTTGAGGTAGGACTGAATTTAGGTAATGAAAACCAGTTATGAAAAATGATATAAAGCTATTTTCTAATTCTAATTCTGTCACAGTTTTTTTCTTTTTGATGGTAGACAAATTCGCAAAAATATACTCGATAACAAAAATATAAAATTCCGTGAAAGGCTCTAGAGCTCCTGTTCCCAATGATGACTCTAATTGTATAAAGATACAAAGATGTATACTCTTTGGGTCTGGTGAATTTCAGTGTGCAACTGTTTTTGTCTGCTTGTTTGCAAGTTTTTTCATAATAAAGTTAAAAAAAACAACAAAAGACCCTAAAACAACCAGAAAATTAAAGGCCTCCAATGTCTCAATGTATAACATTTCTACAAAAAAAGGGGGGCACATGACCACTAACCTGGGACAGATTAACTGGAGAATCAACCATTTCTTACTGTTTCTCCTTTCTCAGATTAACTGGAGAATCAACCATTTCTTTCTGTTTCTCCTTTCTCAGATTAACTGGAGAATCAACCATTTCTTTCTGTTTCTCCTTTCTTAGATTAACTGGAGAATCAACTATTTCTTACTGTTTCTCCTTTTTTAGTTTCTCTTTCAGGAAGAATGATTTGATGGTTTTCTGTTCTTTCATATAAGGGGTCAAAAAGAAAAAGCAAAAACTAGTACCAAAAGGTGTTAAAGAAAAATGTCAAAATACTTGAAAAGACCCAAGAAACAGAACACGATCCAAGAAACAGAACAGGTGTCTAGCCAGTGATCCCAAAGACAGGAGAATATGGAATGACATTTGAAGCTTGGGAAGAAAATCACTGTCAACCGTATTGTTGCATCCAGAAAAATTCTATCTTAAAATAAATGGAGACGTAAGTGTAGTTAGACAGTTCCTTTCAACAAAGCAGGCCAGCAAAATACACACACACACACACACACACACACACACACACACACACCCCCATATATCTTCTGACTCTCCTTGGTTGCCAGTTTTCTCTTGTAAGTAACTTCTACAATAAATAGTTACCTATACCCTCATCAAGTGTGCTGTTTATTGTTATAGGAGAGTCAGAGGAATCATCCATGACAACATGGGAAATAACACATTTCATGTGAAGAATAGATAAGTGCAGGAGAAATGGGAAGTAATCATCCATGGACAAGACAGCAAATCACTAATTCTCACACAGAAGGAAGAAAAATACTGCCAACATTCCAACCAGCAACAACATAAAAAAGAAAAGCATAGTGAATGAAAACCCTAGCAACAAAACATCTAGCCACTCTGGAAATCAATATAGAAATTCCTCAAACAAACAAATAAATAATCAAGTAAATAAGTATAGCATATGACGCAGCTGTGCCTCTCCATGGTACAAGAGACAGCTTGAGTCCTCAGGTAGAGGATGTTGCTTGACAAAGTTCCTGCGAAACTTCACCAGGAGATTCGGTTACTGGAGTGCTGGTGTCTGCTTTCGCTTTTAAGAGCAGTTGTTTGCAAAATGAGTGTGTGTGTGTGTGTGTGTGTGTGTGTGTGTGTGTGTGTGTGTGTGGTGTTTCTGATTATGCAGCCCCCGGGGAAATATGTACGTATCTAACCAAGAGAAAACTTTGAAGACAGGGGGTCCTAGAACAGTAAGAAGAGTCTTCCTGTGCCTCAAGGATTGTGGTACCAACAGGGAAGATTCTGAGAAATTTCTCAACTCAGTTCTGGTACAAGATGTCACAAGTATATTTATTGCCCTACACTGGAGCCTATATTGAGGAAATAAGAATAGTGTGGGTTGATGAAAAAGGAATGAGATGCCAGCGTCTTCCTTTCTGGAAGCATATGAAAAGAACAGGTGTCTACTATAGACCTGAGGGAAAAAAATGTTATAACCAGCCAGTTCAATGCTTATTATGAGATAATTTATAAACCTTGCATTTTAGAAAATATGAAATGATTCCACATAGACTGTCTAACATAATATAACGGCTGTTAAAGTAGAAGGTCCACTCTTTGTAGATCCTGAGAAATTTGTAAGTTCCTGATTTTACAGATGCTGTCTGAAGACGTTGTTTTGAATAAGACTGTCTGTTTTGTACTTTGCCTTTTCTTTCTTTCTTTCTTTCTTTCTTTCTTTTTTTTTTTTTTGACTTTGGTTTTTCATTCTGAACATTTAATGAGGAAATGAAAAAGAGATCCAGGGCTCTGATGCTTGCCAAATGACTTGTGTAGGCAATGTGCTATATAAACGAAGAGTCTCTCTGATTAATAGAGTGAGCTTCTAAGTCCTCAGATGTGCATTCATCCTTTTCAACCCCCCTTGACTCCACAGTTCCTCTTTGGGAAATGAACCCCACTGAAGCTGGTCTTCAGCAATGCTCAAAGGAGTCAACATCCAACTCCTCAGATACTTCCTCAGCCATGTTTATTGCTGCTCTACAAACAATAGCTACAAAAAGGAAACAACCCAATGTCCTTCCACTGACAAATGGACAGTGAAAATGTGGTCCATATATACTATGGAATAGTACTTATCTGTAAAGAAAATTGACATCATGATCTAACTGGATGGACCTAGAAAAGGTCATATAGAGTGAGGTAACCCAGACCCAGAAGACAGACATTGCATGTTCTCTCCCACAGGAAGTTCTAGCTCTAAATCTTCAGAAGCGAGTACACAACCTGGAGTGACAGCAGTAACCAGAAAAGTAACGAGACAGCGCTGTGGAGTGCCGGTGAGTAATAGACAGGAGAATAACAGGGAAGGAGTGATCTAAAGTGAGGAATAGAAAAGCAGAGGGAGGATTTAATTATGGAGAAGGGATAGACATAAACATACAAGAAAGGTAAAATAACAGTAAGGATGTCTAAATAGTCATAAGAAATCATACTATCATTGATGTACCCCAAATTGCTCAGAATACATGTAAGTCTATGTTAGCATATACATTGACAATATAAAAGAAGAGTTCCCATCTGGGCTGATAATGTTCCTCAAAAGAGTGATAGATTTTCTAACAAAACCACTGAAACCAGTTATGAGAAGCCTGCTTTGAAGTTGTTTATCACAGCTGTCCAAGATACTCCCGAAACATTATAGGCTATTGCTGTTGCCCATGGCGGACTCCAAGAAGCAGAAGGCGAGCCACACACTTCAGACACAAATCCTAGAGGACTCCAGATGGAACTGACGTTAAAGCCTCTTCCCTGGAGACTAGCTTTCATGGACTAGAAGGCAACACACAACCTTACAATGGAGCGAGCCAGCCAACAGTCCTCCCTAGATATGATACCTATGAACCACAGCAATAATCTGTACTGCATGATAGCCCTAAGGGTGTCAGGGTGGCACACATAACTAGGTTGTAACCAACAGCTTGCAATTGGACTTAAAACCCTCCCAACAAGAGGGAATTCATGCCTGGTACTGGAAACCAAGTCAGTTTCCCCAGGGCTAGTGAAGGCATGGATCTTGGAGAAGAACCTACAACCACTACTTTGCTAGATCAGCATAAGTCCTTACTGCATTCTAAATATTTTCCTTATTCCCACAGATAAATGTCCTCACTGCTCATCATGGAAAGTTCTTTTTGGAACACATGGAAATTACTACAGAAAACCACATTCAGTCAAAATGCAGAGTTGTGATGCTCAGGTCCCAAAGACACATAAGCAACACAACTTCTTCAACTCAGGCTCAGGGATCGTTGAGAAAGGGGGGGGGCATTGTGAGAGCCAGAGGAACAGGATGTATGCTGTGAGAATATACGAGAAGCTACATGCATGAAATCATACAAACACGGCTGACTAAACATGAGCTTAATAAGGACAACACCAAGAGAAAGGCTAACATGGAAGGCATAAAGCTCACTAGGCCTCAACGAAAAACAGTCTTCCACAGAGAAGAGTGCACCGTATTGTTATCCAATACCAAATGTTCATCCCTGAAAATACACAGACCAAATGGGTTTTATTTGTGTGTTCAGGAATATACACAAATATACAATACCAATTAAAGTTATTAAGAAATAATAAATGCCTATGTAAAGTCAAGTTTTTGGATCATCTATTGATGAGGGATGTCCTTCTGTATGCTGTGAATATATATTCCTCTTATTGGTTGATGAATAAAGCTGTTTTGGTCAATAGACAAGCAGGACATACATATCCAGGCAGGAAGTATAGGCGTGGCTACCAGACTAGGAAAGTGCTGGGAAGAGGAACACAGAGAAGAGTCGCCAGAGAGAGATGTTCTGCAGCTATCGGGAAGTAAGACAAGACCACGTGGAGAGAGATGAATTGAAATGGGTTAATAATTAAGAGAGAGATAGTCAATAAGAAGCCTGAGCCGCCTACAATCCCATGGCCAGAGAGTCTGGGAAACAGAACCTTCATTCAGTGGTTGATGGAAGCAGAGGCAGACTCCCACGGCAAAGCACTGAGCTGAACTCAAGAAATCCAGTGACAGAGAGGGAGGACTGATGACCAAAGGGGTTAAGACTTGGCTGGTTTAACCCTAGAAACAGCTGACCTGACAAGGGTTAGCTCTTGAATCCCAGACCAATGCCTGCGAATCCAGCATGGGACTGATCAAGACCCCCTGAATGTGGGTGTCAGTGAGGAAGCCTAGGTAATCTATTGAGCCTTGGGTAGTGATCAGTATTTATCCCAGGTATATACACGGACTTAGGGCTCCCATCTAACAATGAGAGATGCACTCTCACCCTGGACTCTTGGGGGAGGGTCTAGGCCCTGCCCTGGATGAAATGACAGACTATGGACACCCCCATGGAGGGCCTCACCCTCCCTGGGGGAATAAGGGGATATTGGGGGATTTGGTGGGAGGGCGCGGGAGAAGGGGCAGGAAAGGGAGAGGGACCTGGAATTGACATGTGAAGCAACCTTGTTTAGAATTTAAATTTAAATTTAAAAATAAAAAAGTAAAAAAAAAGAAGCCTGAGCCATCGGCCAAACAGTTTATAATTAATATAAACCTCAGTGTATTTATTTGTAATTTTCTCATGAAGAAAAACAAAACAAACCAAAACCCACAAAAAGAATTCTTGAGATAACTAGAACATGGGAAGAAGTTTCACATAAATGGAATGGAACACAATATTTTGAAATCTGTAGTTTTTCTGAAAGTGGTTTATATCATCAATTCAAATTTCATGACATTTAAATGTTCCACAATGACCTTCAGAGAAATAGTAAAGAGGAACGTAGAATTTATGTTGACACAAATTCCCTGTGCCCAGAACAGCCCCAGGAAAATGAAATGCTTGAACTATCTCAATGTAATTCCAGATCACACCAATGCAATAGGGTAGCAGACCCAGAACATGCCCAATAGCCATGACCAGGTGAATATGACTGAAATAACACAAACGTGTTGTAGATGAGACAGCCTCTTCAAATGGTGGCATTGGGAAAAGTATGTAGACCACATATAAAAACATGAACCTGGATTCAAATCTCTCCTACCACATGGTGAATCACAGACCTTCACGTATGATCTGAATCCGTGAATCCTGCAGAACAACACAAAGGGGCAACACTAGACACAAGAGCAGAAACAGACAAATAGTACTGTGTGAAATTAAAAACATTCAGGGAAATGGTGATACTTAAAAGTGTGAAGAGACAGCATAAACAGCAGACACATTTATTAGCTATGTATTTTTGTAGAATGGATGAAAACCCAGAATCAATAACAAATGCAAAGGAAGCAAATGATAATATAATTAATAAATAAGTAAATGGATTGAGCAGACCATGCTCAACTGCAGTTTCTGGGCCAATATATACATATTTAAAAGCACCACAGTGCAGATCATAAGATAGTATAAATTTAATGTACAGAGATTCCAAGTGTGCCTTGTCAGTGGTCATATTCAAGTTGCTAAGCAACAAAAAAGCATTTTTTTCCCAGTAATGTCTTGAAACAGACAGTATTCCATAAGCAAAAGGTGTAAACAGACTACAGGATTCTAGAAAAGGAAACTGACAGCTGATATTAAAATATATATTGTCTATGAAAAATTGCATATATAAACATACAAAATACTGAGAAAGAATGAATTTTTTAAATGCTATGATTATGGAGTACAGTAGAGCGGACTGATGATCATAATTATAATAGTGACAGGAAAATAAAAACAAAAGTGTCAAAATACAAAATTAAGAGTAATATCAAAGAATAAAATGCCTACTCGTTAGACATGCCACAAAACCTGGAACTCAGACATCCACAGAAGACAGAAATCAGGAGAATGCATAAAACATGTGGAAACTGAAACGTTGCCTCATGGATCTTTTCAAACATGAGAAGACAAAAACTAGAAGGAGGTCTGCCTTCTCTAAGACTCCAAGCAATTCCTATCACAATCCTATTTGCATATGTTACAATAGAATCCTGAAAGTACCAAGGAAAGCAAAGAACCAGAAAATACTAAGAGGATCAAATGTAGAGATGATCTCACAGTATATTACAATTACAGTGATGGAAACCACTTGGGATTGTCCTGACCACAGACAATCGGAGATACGCATGGGAGGACAGTACAGATGGAGTTTAGCAGTCTACAAATATACTGGCATTATTTTCACAAATGGTTGGTCACATTAACACTAAAAGGTAGAGAACGTTCTAGAATACCAAAAGCTCCAAGATTCTGAAAGCAATAAGTAAACCCAGAGGACACAATTTTGATTATTTTATAATACATTATATTATAATACAAATCATAGAAATGAAGACCAATTAGTAGAGTTATGAATAAATAAGGACAGTATCTGTTATTCACGTGCATACTCAAATAAAATTTTATATATTTCCTAGTATCAATTCTTCTGTAGAACCTGTTCTCACACCTACAATAGGATAATCCTGAGATCTTTCTCAGTGGAAGTGTCCAGAGTTACTTCTAGTGAAACAGAATGTGTCAAAACTGAGTTCATGTCCCACTTACACATTGACTTGAACTCCTTTCCTCTCCTTCACCAACCCCTCCCCCACAACCCCTCCCCCACACCTGCATCCTTAGCGTCTGTCTCCTCTCTCCTTCCAGGCCCCTTTGTTCTGCTGCATAGGTGAGCAGGTCTGGGTGATCAGTGAGCCCTGCACATGAGAAAGAGATTGTTCAGGAAGCCCCTGTATTTCTTTCTTGGTTTTTTTTTTTTTTTTTTTTTTTTGGTGCCTGAAAGGAAATATTTGTAATTTTTTTAAAGATTTACTTATAATGTACAGTGTTGTGACTGTGTGACAGAAGAGGGTACCAGATCTCATTATAGATGGCTGGGAGCCATCATGTGCTTGCTGGGAATTGAACTCAAGACCTCTGGAAGAGCAGCCAGTGCTCTTAACCTCTGAGCCATCTCCAGCCCCCATGCACTTGGCACCTGGATTTCTTCCTTCCTTTTTTTCTTTTTGTTTTGTTTTTTTTTGAGACAGGGTTTCTCTGTGTAGCTTTGGAGGCTGTCCTGGAACTAGCTCTGTAAACCAGGCTGGCCTGGAACTCACCGAGATCCACCTACCCGTCTATGTCTCCTGCGTGCTGGGAATAAAAGTGTGTGCCATCACCGCCTGGTGCACCTGTATTTTTAAGACAGTACTGTGCTCAGTAGATGGAGAGGGATCTATAAATGATTCCTCAATTACCATGCAATGTCAGAGTACTGAAAATCAGTTAGTGTAACTTCAGTCAAATTTCAGGGCAGAAATGGAATTAAATGATTGGAATGAGAAAATCATACACTAGTGACGTCCTGAATTTATCATGGACCCAAGATGATGGAAGCCTCAGAACTCTCAAAGGGACACACGATTACAGAGTAATTTGCCAAGAAACCATGAGGTGAAGCAAGGGAGACTGAAAGCAAACTTTCTCACCAACTGAAACCAGACTGCTTCAACTCTGCAACATCCAGTCTCTGTAAAAACCCCAGGGCAGGCTCCAGGCACTGACGCTCCTGGGAGAAGTCCACAGTGGCACCACTGGCTGCCAACAGGCCACAAAAGAAAACAGAACATTTTGGGATGTGTCGGTGCACACCTTCAGTCTTAGCACTGGGGAGACAGAGGAGGGCAGAACTCTGTGTTTTTTAGTCCAGCCTGGTCTACACGGTGAGTTTGGGCCAGACACCGCAATATAAGGAATTCAGGACTCAAACACAGCAAACACAAGAGCCAACAAAAGAATTATATTTGGTCATGTGCCCATGACCAAGGAGAAAAAAGATTACTCCAACCATTTTTCTGATGTAGATGAGTTACTGTAATTATTCAAAAGATGCTTTCTAATATTATCCTATACTATAATACCTTTTCATTTCTTTTATTCTTTTGTGCCCCCTGAGACAGGGTTCTCTCTGTGTAGATCATCTGGCTGTCCTTAAACTCCATCCTAGACCACACTGGCAAGGAACTCCCAAATCCAATTTTCCTTTGATGCCCAAATGCTGGGATTAGAGGCATGTGTCAACACACTTTGGGAGCCCATTCCCTATGGAGGGATACTATTTCAGCCCAGATACATGGAGGAGGGCCTATGCCCTCCCTGAAATGATGTGACAGACACTGATGATCCCTCATGGAAGGCCTCACCATCCTTGGGGAGCGGGTAAGAGTTGGGTTGGGGGGGACTGGTAGGGGGCATAGGAGGATGGGAGGGAGAGGGAAGGGTGGAGATTGATATGTAAAATGATTTTTTCTGGAAAAAAAAGGAAAAAAACAAAGGCATGTGCCACCACCATCATGTGACTTATAACCCTTTTTCTAACTGAAAATACTGTGAACTCATATCATTAAAAAAGCATACTGTGCTTTTCCAGGCTCTAAATACACATTTTGTTTTATCTTTTCTTTTTCTTTCTTTCTAACTTTTTTTTTTTTTTTGAGACAGAGTCTCACCACGGAACTCTGGCTGTCCTGGAACTCACCGTGGAGACCATGCTGGCCTTCCGCTCACTGATATCGACCTTGCCTCTGCTTCCTCAGTAGTGAGATTAAAGGTGTGTGCCACCAAGCCTGTCAAAGATATTAAAAAAAAACTTTTTGCATGCAAGCTGTAAAATAAAAAGTAATTAAAGCCTGTTACTCCCAGCCTGTGGCCCATTCCATTCATTTTCCTCACTCATATGACTGTGTACATGACTCCATCTCCTACATGCTCTGTTTTGTAACATTCACTCTCTAGAAAGTTCATCAAAATACATTAATTATGTACAATTATATTTTTTTACATATACGCAAGAAAGTACACCTCTGGCCTTTTCCTGGCTCCTGAGGAGTTGCATAAGTAACATACTTTTTTTTTTTTGATAATTGGATTTTTAAAATTTAAATTAGGAACAAGCTTGTTTTACATGTCAATCCCAGTTCCATCTCCCTCCCCACTTTCCTATCCGTCCACTAACCCCTTATTCCATTGCCTTTCTGCTCCCCAGGGAGGGTGAGCCTTCAAAGTGTCACATCATTTGGAGCAGGGCCTAGACCCTCCCCCCTGTGTCAAGGCTGAGAGAGCATCCCTCTATGTGGAATGGGCTCCCAAAGTCCATTCTTTTGCTAGGGATAAATACTGATCTACCAGAGGCCTCCTCACTGACACCCACGTTCAGGGGGTCTGGATTGGTCCTATGCTGGTTTCCCAGCTGTCAGTCTGGGGTCCATGAGCTCCGCCTTGCTCAGGTCAGCTGTTTCTGTGGGTTTCACCAGCTTGGAAGGGCATTTTTAGGACTGCTCTATTTTCATCACCAAGTGTGTAAGTGTCAGATGAAAATTTAATGGCAGATAAAATTTACTTTTAAAAGTTAACGTTTCCAGCCTCCCGGGTCCCAGCCCCGCGGCTCCTCTGACCTGGGAGGTTCCAGGGCCGCCGGGCTGCGGTTCCCGCCACTGCGCTGCTGCTGACGCTGACTTTCCCAGGCCGCCCGCCCCGCGCGGACACTGCGGCTCCGGAGTCTCCAGGTCCCCGCAGCGCCCGCCGTGTCCCCCGCACCCGGGTCTGCAGCGCGGTTCCCACCGTGCGGGACCCGGTCAACGACAGGGAACCGGCAACGGGCACCGGAGGCAGCTGCTCCTCAGTTCTCTTCCAGGTCCTCTCGCAATAGGTTTCCCCGCTTCCGTTTACGTCACACCCTTAGCTCCTCCCACTTCATCCTTCCAGTGCATTCACCTAAAGTCCGATGCCCTCCCCACCGCTACTTCCGGTTTCGTGTCCCCGCCCCCACGGCCCCGCCCCTCCCACTCGGTCTCCCCATGGCTGCAGCTGTCAGGCTGCCCTGGACCCGCTCTGCACAGACTCCACACATGCTTGCTGCAGCCTAGACCAGAGGTGCATCCGGGAGGACGCTGCACCCCGGGATCTGACCCCACAGTGAGTTCTGAACCCTTCAGAGAAAAGACAGGCAGCCTAACCCCGACTTGACCACCAGACTCCAGGGCAGCAAAATCACACCAGACGATAACAGGCTAAATTCAGATGCCAGCGTCCCATCGCCAACACAAACATGACAAGACAAAACCAAATACCACAGTTGCGACTTGGGGGGAGACATTTCAGGAACTTGAATTCTGAAAAGAAATCGGTGTCTCCAGAAGTCAGTGGTCAGTCCATTGCTAACACCGCAGGGACGAGTTCACCCCGCGCTGTACGACTCTGGCCACTACATGGTGTTCTTGTCAATTTACTAACTCAGAATCAGGTTTGTCCTGTGTGAATCATGTTAAAGATGCTTTTAAGATAAAATATAAAAAAAATTTTTAATGCAACGGTGAATGCAGAGAATCTTGCTGTCCCAGATGCAGAAAATAAGACAGATATGTGGTCCCAGGTGTAAAAAGTCAGTTACACCATCCATCTTTGGCTCTGGGAACACTGAGGAGGACAAGGAACGGGAATAAGAAGGGAAAGAGGAGGACAGGCTCTAGACTCCACACAGCTGTTGTGATCAGTAACCAACAGCAACTGTACTGACCTGCACTGACCTCACAGTAGACCACAGTCAGTCTAGGAAAGGGAAAGGCTCACAGGGCCCCACCCTTAACCTCTCAAATGCTGTCTATGGATGGATTGTAGGAGGAGAATCACTGCCTTTAGCTGCAGTCCTCTGCTGAGCCCAGCAGGCTCCAACACATAGCTCCAAACCCACAGTCTCACAGATGACTCTGGTTAATCTCAGAGGATCCCACGCAAAATTAATAGAGAGGAACATAATTGACAAATTTGTTTGAAATGACGACCAGGATAGTAGAGACGTAGCAGTGAGAGGGGGCAGTATCTGAGGTGTGCATGCACAAACACACACTGACTGTGAATGTACACATACATTGTTGTGTGAGTGGGAATTATTTTTTTTCTTTTTGTGACAGAGTTTCTCTGTGTAACCCTGGCAGTCCTGGAACTAGCTTTTTATTAGCAAACCAGGATGGCCTTGAAGTCCCAGAGATCAGCCAGTCTGTTTCTCACAAATGCTTGGATCAAAGGCATTTGCCATCATCCTGAGCTCAGGATTTTTTTAAAGGAATGTGTCAATCTGTAATTTCTTTTTGATTGTGTCATTATCTGGTGGTTTTATTTACTTATCAATCTATTTATTTTTCAAAATTGGGTTTCTCTGTAAATCTCTTTGAAGACCAGGCTGGCCTGGAAATGACTGAGATCTACCCACCTCTGTGTGGTGATATCTTTCTTGTACAAATAAAGCCTGTCTGAGGGTCAGAGAATGGAGCTTGCCACTAGCTAACTATAGAGGTCTGTCTCTACAATGTGGAGTGTGCTACCATGCTCAGCTCATTATTTGGTATAATATCAGTTAGTATTAAGAGTCAAGAAGTCTTTTATGTGTCAAGAAGTATTTTTTAATTTAAATTTTTTTCTTTTCATTTGACACATTATCCCCAGTTCCCGTTCTCCTACCTCCACTACCTCCTCCTATCCTACCTTCCATCCACTCCTCAGAGGGGGTAAGACCTCCCTTGGGGAGTCAACAAAGTCTGGCATTCCAAATTGAGGCAAGACCAAGCCCCTGCCCCCCAGGCTTCAAGGCTGAGGAAGGTAACCCTCCAAAAGGAATGGACTCCAAAGAGTCAGTTAATGCACCCAGGATAAGTCCTGGTCCCACTGCTGGGGTGTGTGGGAAACAAATAGATCAAACCACACAACTGCCACCCGCATTCAGAGGACCTGGTTTGGTCCAATGCAGGCTACCCAGCTGTCATTCCAGAGTCTGTGAGCTCTGCTACTTTTTCAGCTGCGTCTGTGGTTTTCCCCTTTATGATCTTGACTCCCTTGCTCATATGATCCCACCTCCCTCCCTTCAACTGGACTCCAGTAGCTCAGCCCAGTGCTTGGCTGTGGATCACTGCATCTGCTTCCATCAGTTACTAAAAAGGCAATATGATGACAATTAGGGTAGTCACTAATCATACTCTAGGGAAAGGCCAGTTCAGGCACCCTCTCCACTATTGTTAGGAGTATTAGCTGGGGTCATCCTTGTGAATTCCTGGGAATTTCCCTTGGACCAGGTTTGTCCCTAACCCTATAATGGCTCCAGTTGTCAAGATATCTTTTTCATTGCTCTCCCTTTCCACCCTTCCGTCAACTTGGCCATCTTGATTCCCTCATGTTCCCATACCCCATCTTCTCTCTTCCACTCTTCTTCCAGTTTACCCAGGAGATCTTAGCTATTTCTCCTTCCAGGGCCCTCCATGTATGTCTCTCTTAGGGTCCTCCTTTTTTTACTTAGCTTCTCTGGTTAGCCTTTGCTTTATGTCTAATATCCACTTATGAGTGAATAAATACTATATTTGTATTTTTGAGGCTGGGTTACGTCTCAGGATATTTTTTTGTTGGGGGAAGTCCTTCTGTGTATATGTTTGTCTTATTGATTGATAAATAAACACTGTTGGCCAATAGGGAAGCAAGATAGGTGGGACTAGGAGTTGAGGAGGAGTCTGGGAAATGTAGTAAAGAGTGGAGAGTCACCATGTGATCCTGGGAAGAGAGGATGCATGAGGCTGGTGTTCTCAGAAAGATAAGCCCTTGTAAAAATGTACAGATTGGTAATTATGGGTTAAAAATTAAGTCCAAGCTAGCCAATAAAAACCATAGCAAATGGCCAATAGCTTCATAATTAATATAGCATCCTGCATGTTCATTTGGGACTGACGCAGCTCTGGGACCAGGCTGGTGGGAAGAATGCTCGTTATGTTTTTTCTAGTTCACATTATTTGCCTGCAAATTCAAGATGTCATTTTTTTTCTTCTGAGTAATATTCCATTGTGTAACTGTAACACATTTTCTTTATCCATTCTTTGGTTGAAGGGCATCTATGTTATTTCCAGGTTCTGGATACTATGAATAATGCTGCTATGGACATAGTTGAGCAAATGTGTTTGTGGTATGATTGTGCATCCTTTGGGTATATGCCAAGAGTGGCATTGCTGGGTCTTGAGTTAAATTGATTCCAAATTTTCTGAGAAACTGTCATTTTGATTTCCAAAATGGCTGTACAAGTTTTCACTCCCACCAGCAATGGAGGAGCGTTCCCCTTATTTTACATCCTGTCCAGCATAAGCTGTCATCAGTGTTTTTGATCTTAGCCATTCTGACAGGTGTAAGATGGCATCTCAGTGTCGTTTTGATTTGTGTTTCCCTGGTGAGTAAGGATGTTGAGTGGAGAGATCCAGGAAGATGGCATGGGTAATAGAATAAAGATGATATGAAATTAGAGAGTGGGAATTCTGGGGCTGAATGGTTCAAGTAAGTAGTGGAGTGATTGGGAGATTAGGGGGCTGCTGAAAGGTCAACTCAAATGAGGTGGTCATGAAGAAGCTACACGGGAACCTATCATTTTGCAACTCAAATAAAAAACCATGAGAAAGGATAGGTAGAAGAGAATATAATAGAACACATATCGTTGTTGTGTCTGAGAGTGTCAATCTATGTAAGCAGGTACAAGAGTCTATACAAAGCAAGATCTTGATTGAGTTGAGCACCAAAAACTGGCCAGACAGTGACAATAGTAGACTTTGGTGCTGACTGCATTCCCGGACGTTCATTCAGCAAGTATTTAATCCACAGCTGTGCCAAGTAACAGTTACAATTTACACCCATCAGGACTTAGAGATTAGTGGCTTTCCCTATGTGTTTCATCATGGCCAATAGACAAAGATGGTAGCTTTTGTGTCCGACCAATTGGATTTATTTGCTCTTTGTGTTGTTAGGAACCACCTTAATATCTTAGAGAACTAAAGATGTATAAAAATGATTTCTATGGTTTAAGCAGGAGGTTGGTCAGGTATGGGAAAGTCCCCACTTCTCTAGGGCTTGGGAAACTGAACTTTGTTTCACCCTACAGGTAAAATGGATCAAGTCAAAATGACAGTACTTAGGACAAAGTACTTTTTGCTTGTTCCCAACAATATAATATAAAATAATGGGGAAGTGGATAATGTATGCTAAATGTTTAATTTGGGATGGGGCTGGAAGAAAAGAGGAAGAGCAGGAGGGTATGGTTGCTTTTTTATTTTTTTAAGAGTTTCTCTGTAGCTTTGGAGCTTGTCCTGGAACAAGCTCTATAGACCAGGATGGCTTCAAACTTACAGGGATCTACCTGCTTCTGCTATGGAAGTGCTGGGATTAAAGGCATGCGCCACCACTGCCTGTCACGTTTGGTTGCTTTAATAGGAATGGTCCCCATAAACTTATGTGTTTGAATACTATAGGGAGTGGCACTATTAGGAGGTGTTTAAGTTACAGTTAAGCATGTACATATAAGTGTAGTAGTGCTGTGTTATAAATGAATGGGACATTTGATAATGTGTGCTAACTGTTTAACTGGGAATAGGGCAGCAAGAAAGGAGGTAGAGTAGGAGAGTTAACACAAAGAAAGGATGTATGAGGAAGCCTCATGAAACCCCACTGTCTTACAGGTTAATAGTAAATATGATTTTAAAACTTTGAACAATGGTTTCCCACATGGGTGACTAATGTTGCTCCCAGACACGGGAGCTAGTAAATGAAACTCTTTGTACCAGATACTGGTCATCTGCCTAGGACTTACTGGTTAGGGAGGCCCATGAGGCACCCCAAACAAAACAGGTCATTGCCAGTGCTTTTCTTGGATACCATAAGTATGTGGTATCGCTGAAGACACCAAACACGTTGACTGCAAGATACAGAGACAGCAGTCCTGAAGTAACCAGGAATTTCTCCCATCTGACTACTCTTCACACCACTGAAATGTCATGTGAGAGCTGGGGGCTCCTATTGTGTCCCAGCTTCTGTTTATGTCACTACTCCAACCCCTCCCACTCTCCTCTTTCCCCATGCCCACACAATGGGACATATCTACACAATGGCTGTTTCTGGGTGAGTGTCCCTCCCACTGTGTCTCTGGATGCTTTTCCCACAGCTGTCAGACTGCCCTGGACCCTCTCCACACATGCTTGCTGTAGCCTAGACCAGAGCTGCATCCGGGAGGACGCTGCACCCCGGGGTCTGACCCCACAGTGAGTTCTGAAACCTTCAGAGAAAAGACAGGCAGCCTAACCTCGACTTGATTACCAGTCTTCTGGGCTACATACCTGAAGTGGGACCCAAATTAGTTTTATCAATAAAAACCTGGAGGCAGATACCAAGCGTGAAAGCTGAAAGATCAGAGAAGCAGAGCAGCAGCCATCAGAAACTTCTTATCTCTAGGAATCCTCAGACTAAATGGAACTGAGATTCTGTCTCTACCTGTCTTATATTCCTGTCTCCACTTCCCAAGTGCTGGGATTAAAGGTGTGAGCCTCCCAAGTGCTGGTTTGTGCCAACAGTGTCTGACCTCTATGGTTACCTAGTGACTAGCTCCACCCTCTGATCTCAAGGCAAGCTTTATTTGTCAGAACACAAATAAAATATAACAAGTTGCGAAAAGGGAAAGACTCACAGGGCCAATCCTTTACTTCTCAAATGTCTTTGAATAGATTGTAGCAGAAGAATCATTGCCTTTAGCTGTAGTCCTCTGCTGAGTCCAGCAGGCTCCAACACATAGCTCCAAATCCACCATCTCACAGATGGCCCTAGTTAATCTCAGTGGGTCCCAAGAAAAATTAATGGAGAGGAACACAATAGATTGTTGGAACTGTAGACCAGGATAATAGAGAGGTAGGAGGTGAGGCAGGGCACTGTTTGAGGTGCGCACACACAAACATACAATGTGTATGTATATATTTATATGTATGTGTGAAATAGTTAATAGATTTTTTTTTGTTTTTCTCTGTAGCCCTGGAACTAGCTTTGTAGAGCAAACTATGCTTGAAAATTCAGAGATCTGCCTGCCTCAGGAGTGCTGGAAATAAAGGCATGCTCCACCTTGCCCTGCTCACAAAAAAATTTAAATTACCCTTATCAATCTGTAATTTCTTTCTGGTTGTAGCATTATCTGTGGTTCTTGTGTTTTGCTTTTTTGAAACAGGTTTTCTCTGTATAACCCTGGTTGTCCTGGAACTCCTTTAGCAGAACAGGCTGACATCAAATTCACCGAAATTCACCTATCTCTACCTCTAGAATGCAGTGTGTATCACCATGCCTGGCTCATTATCTGGTTTAATATCAGGTAATAGTAAGAGTCAGGAAATCTTGCTTTTTCATGTCAAGAAGTATTCTAAGTAGCTTTGCTGTTGCTTCTTTTTTGGAGGAATCCTGTCAATCTGGTCCTGATATTTTCCTTCCTTCTCCCTCTCTCTCTTTTTAAAGATTTTATTCATTATGTATACAGTTCTCTGCCTGCATGTATTCCTGCAGGCCAGAAAAGGGCACGGGATCTCATTATAGATTGTTGTGAGCCACCATGTGTTTGCTTGGAATTGAACTCAGGACCTAGGGAAAGACAGCCAGTGCTCTTAACCACTGAACCGTATCTCCAGTGACTGAAGTCATGCTGTGGCTGCAATTCTCCTTCAGCAAACAATCATTGTTTTTCACAAGGATTCTTCAAGGCAAGGTACATTCTACTATCTATCCCATACAGTGATTCTGCTAAATTCCTACAACAAAGGCAGGTACCACCATCCAGAGCTCTTGGGGATTTCTAAACCGTTTGTGTCATGCCTGTGATGTCACATGCACAGCTTCTCCCCTTCAGCTATTGGTTTGACACTGGGATGAAGATTTTCAAAAGTGAACAAAAAAATGGGACTTTATTAGAACATTTTCTTTCATGGGTAAAGGCTTTTACAAATTCAATGCATCTGGTGACTGTAATTTCCACTGAATAGGGATTATATATGGTATACTTTTCACGGTTTCTTAGAGCTATAAAGTTTGTGATGTACAGTACATTTAGAAGGAAAACTAAAGGCTTTGTCACATTTTTATGTTAGCAATTCTGTCATTATTATTATTATTATTGAGACAGGGTCTATGTAGTTCTGCAGTCTTGGAACTCACTATGTAGACCACGATGGCTTCAGACTCAGACATTTTTGTTCCTTTGCCTCTTGAGTGCTGGGATTGAAGACATGTACTACCATGCCTGATATTATTATCACTTATTGGATGTTGAGGAAGGTAATTTTTTTTTTATTACAGCTATTCCCACAGGCTGGAGAAATGGTTTGGAGCCCTGGTTCCTCTTCCAGAACAATGTGTTCAAGTTTCAACACACATACAATAGTTCACAATTGCTTTTAAGTAAAGTCAGGGAATCTGATGCCCTCTCTGGCCTTTACAGGCATCAGACAAACATATAGTGGACACAAAGTCTTGTAGACAAAGCACCCACACACGTTAAAAATAATTCAGTTACTATTGCATAATTTTATTTGAATACAAACTTTGATATTTATATAACTTCATTAAAGACTTTCACAAATTTCTTGTCTTTGTTTCTGTAATGTATAATCTTGGGATTGATAAGAATACCATATGAATGCTATGTTGTATGATTTACAACAGTATTTTCCTCTCCAGTATGAACTCTCTGATGTCTTCTAAGATTTGAAAGGTGGATATAAGATATGCCACAGTCTTTGCATTTGTGAAGTTTCTCTCCAGTATGACTTTTCTGATGTGCTCTAAGATACGAGCAGCTAGTAAAAGACTTGTCACATTCCTTACATCTGTAATGTCTCTCTCCAGTGTGAATACTCTGATGTGTTCTGAGATTTGACATGTAGTTAAAGGATTTGTCACATTCTAGACATTTGTAAGGTTTTTCTCCAGTATGAAGTTTCTGATGTCTTCTAAGATCTGAAATCTGATTAAAGGATAGGTGACAGTCTTTGCATTTGTAAGGTTTCTCTCCAGTATGAATTTTCTGATGTATTTTAAGACTAAAAATTCGTAGAAAGGACATGTCACAGTCTTTGCATTTGTAGAGTTTCTCTCCAGTATGAATTTTTTGATGTGCTCTAAGATATGAACATGAGGTAAAAGATTTGTCACATAGTTGACAACTGTAAGGTCTCTCTCCAGTATGAACTCTCTGATGTGTTCTAAGATGTGAGTTATGGGTAAAGAATTTGTCACATTCCATACATTTGTAAAGTTTCTCTCCAGTATGAATTTTCTGGTGTTCTCTAAGAGTTGAGCGCGTGGTTAAATATTTTCCACATTCCTTACATTGGTAAGGTTTCTCTCTAGTATGGACTCTCTGATGTGTTCTAAGATTTGAACGCTGGATAAAGGACATGTCACATTCTCCACATTTGTAAGGTTTTTCTCCAGTATGAATTTTCTGATGTTCTCTAAGATATGTACATGTAGTAAAAGATTTGCCGCATTCTTTACAACTGTAAGGTCTCTCTCCAGTGTGAACACTTTGATGCCTTCTAAGATGTGAGTCCCGGGTAAAGGACTTGTCACATTCCGTACATTTGTAAGATTTCTCTCCAGTATGAATTTTCTGATGTGTTCTAAGAGTTGAGTTCACAGTAAAGGATTTGTCACATATCTCACATCTATAAGGCTTTTCACCAGTATGGATTCTATAATGCCTGTTAAGATGTGATAATTCAAGAAAGGACTTACCACACTCTTTGCATTTGTAAAATGTCTCTAAAGAATGAGTTTTCTGATGCCACCTAAGTGATGAATAGTGGGGAAAGGCTCTGTCACACTCATTGCACTTGTAAGGCTTCTCTCCACTATGGAGTCTGTAATGGCTCTTAAGATGTGAAAGCTGATGGAAGACCTTGCCACATTCTTGACACCTGCAATGTTCCTCATCACTATGGATTTTCTGATGTCTCCTGAAACTGGAACAGTGGGCAAAGGACTTGTCACATTCCTTACATTTGTAAGGCTTCTCTCCTGTATGTGTTTTTTGATGGCTTTTAAGAGCTGAGGACTGAGTAAATGACTTTCCACATTCTTTGCATTTGTAAAGTTTCTCCCCAGTATGAAGCCTTTGATGTGTTTTAAGATTTGCCCACTGGTTATAGGATTTGTCACAATTGTTGCACTTGTAGGGTTTCTTTCCAATATGAATTCTCTGATGTACATTGAGGCTTGAGGCAGACCTGAAGCATTTCCCACATTTCCTACATTGGTGTGGTGGCTCCCCAATGTAGATTGGTTGTTGCAAAAGACTATATGCAGATCTGAAATAATCATCATATTCTTCCTGCCTGTGCTCTTTCTCTGCAGTGTAGACTCTCTGATCTTGAGTAATGCTGGAACACATATTTAAAGATTTCTCACAATCTTTAGATTGACAAGGTTCTACTCCAGTGTGCATGCTTTCATGTTTGTCTGGGTTTGATGAGTCAACAGAGGCATCCCTGTGATTACTGCATGTGTAGTTATTAGAGTTTTCTGTAGATTCACTTGTTCTATGAAGTGCATATGTGGAGGGGTCATGAAGCACTTTGTCAAGGTCATTACACTGACAAGACTCCTTTTCAGTCTTCACACGCTGATGGACAGGATCACATATGTAATAGTTCTCTGCAAATGAGTACAGTTCAGATTAATAGGGCTTGTTCCAACAATAACCATTTGACAAATGGCTGTCTCTTTAAGTTCTTTCTTAAGAGAAGTCAACCAGCAACTACTTAGATGCTTTTCTTTTGCTGTAGTTGAATATATTCTCACAAAAATAGCCTGATGTCTGCCATCAACAGTGTGAAAAAACAAACAAACAAAAATCCCCCACAAAAAAACAGCCTGAGATAATAATAGAGATTCTTATATAAAAATATCTAACGGCACGACGTGGATAACAAAAGTGAGGAATCAGTAATTAGTTTTGCGATGGAGACCATGAACTGATTGTATTTAGAGTAGATGTCTATACTTTCAAATATTTCTTCTCAGAAACTGATGAAGAAGAGTTTAATCCAATCTTAGGTTCACAGTGTTTGTACTTGCTAAAGTGAGGGCCAATGAGGAACACTGTTCACTGACCCAACTCGTTTAAAGATTAAAGACTTACTTAAAACCATCTCAGGGTTTATTTTAGTTTTTTTCTGAAACAGGGCATTAGATTCTCGAAAAGTAATGGATGATTCAAAGGTAGTATAATGCCAGACATCAGAGGCTCTAGATCATTTGAGGCAGGGTGTCATGGGCAGCGATTGCTTATTTCTCCACACACTGAGAGCTCCACACACTGCTATTCTCTTAACTTTCCTCATAGGGTTGTCCTCAGGTCCACTGTGTACACCGATTCCTGAGATTATTTCCCATAAGCATGCCTGTGTGCTCTCCAGGGAAGAAAATGAAGGATGTAATATGAAGACACACATGCAAGGATGGCAATTAAAGAATACTCCTACTTCATGGACTCATGTTAAATTTAAAATTGTGTAAAATTATTTCAATCTGGTGTCAGCATTGTCAAATAAAATTGCACTTTGTACTAGTATTGTCACCATAATTCAGGTGCAATAGACAATGCCTTATAAGAGTTACAGCAGACAGGATGCATCCTGGGATCAGGATACTATATTATAGTAAGTTAAATGATCAGGAATCCTTTCAAGTGGAATTGAACATCACAAAACCATTCTCAGCTCTTGCTTTCTCTTGCACTTGAAGCCATCGCCGTTCTGTTGCTCATTCACTAGTCCACCCTGGTTGTGGCCACTCTCTCCTCTCCACATATCAGGGCAATCTCATTCTTTCTAGATAGGTGACCAGGTCTATGTTGCATACAATAATCCACATGTTCTGTGATGTAGCCCATGATACATGCTAGTAATTGTTAGAAAGAAAATAGACTTCTAACATAGTACTGGACTCAGTACATGAAGAGAACACATAGGAGAGGGATCTACGAATAATTTCCAATTGCCATGTTGTTCAGAATCTTCAGCATATTTAGGAACAATGTTCAGTTTCCATATCTCGAGCTTTTCTCACAATTAAAACCATGTCCACTACAACTATGGACGCAGAGCTTTAAGATATGAGCATCAATGTTATACCATACTAAGTTTCTGAATGCATTGTGGAACCATAATGAGGAGTGCATGATACCTCTAACATGGAAAATGGAAGAAAAACTTAAATAGCACGAAAAGGTTCTTTCCTACTACCAAACATTCCCTAGTCTCCACTGTTTCCAAGACAGCTTAACAGAGAATTTGCAACTTGTAACTCCAGTACATATAAAGGATGAGTTACAAATTCTAGAAGCAAAATGTTCTCACCCACAGAGACCAGGTTGCTGTAATTCTCCAACATGACATCAATGTACAAAGCCCTCTGAGCAGAGTCCAGGCATTCCCACTCCTCCTGGGGGAACTCCACAGTCACATCCCTGAATGTCAATGGACCCTGAAATGGAAAAGACAGTTTGACCATGTGGTAACAGATAGCGCTTTCCTGGATATAAGGAAATTAGGGATATAGATGAGCAAAGACAATTCTCAAAAAGATGATTTCTAATACAGTCACACTCCATAATGACTGTTCCAATTCTGTGAAAACAGGATGACATAGTAGTCTCACAAGCAAATCCCTGCAACAAGACATACATTTAAGGTCTGGATGCAGTTAACTATCTGTTATGGATCCTGTGTTATGTTTCAGAGGATCATAATGTACAAGTCTCAGATGGGAAATTTGGGAGGAAGAATTATGTTTTAAATGCTGGACCTGTAGACTATGCTAAAATACTGACATGAATCAATTCTGGCTATACTTCGGCCTTATATGACGGTATTCTAACAGGCTTGGTTGGGATGTTTAAACTCTAGTACCAATTTCATTCTATTAAGGAGCCTTTAATGCCATCACCTGGGAGGCAGAGACAGGTGGTCCTCTGTGAGTTTGAGGCCAGCATGGCATATTTTCAGGAGCAGCCAGAGCTACACAAAGAAACCCTGTCTTGAAAAACAAAAAGAAAAAACAAAACAAAACAGATCTCTGTGGTTTGCGAAGTTACCACTGAGCATTGTAACCAAGTGAGTGATGTGAGCAGCGATTGCCCTGAGAGAAACAGATGGCCGGTGTCAACAAACACATGGCCACATCATCACTGTTGGGATATTAAACACCAAAAGAAATACAAGTAGACTACAATCTGAATCTACACTCAAGAACATCGGTTTCATGGCAAGATCAATGCATGTTCTGCACTGTCTAGTGTGCTTAAATTTTTAATAGTAGGAACCAAGTATTATTAAGCTCTAAAAACCTAGATATGTTTCTTTTAACTCGACATATTGCTAAGATGTTGTGACAACTATTCCATGTGTTTCAACATGCATTTTTTATAACCCCGATTAAGCAAAATATGACAGACACCACAAATGGAGCCTATATGACACATGAGCCCTCACTCACTAATGAATAAAGATACAGTCCATCCTCTACGGCATTTGTGCTTCAACACATTTTTTTGTTCATGTGTTAAAATTGGAGATATTTCAAAATTACAGGTCTTAAGTTCATGCGAGATATTTTGCCCTTGGGAAGAAGTAATTAATATGGGAAGGACAGAATGGAAAAGTACCACAAGTGTGGATTTATGGAATTATAGCCGTAGTCATAAGACAGCCTGGTGTGGTCATACAAACAGATTGCAGGGTAACAGAATATGGTAGAGGACCTAGTAAGAACACCATAAAGCGATGGAAAAAGCTTTGACAATGTAGGCAAAAAGATACATTACAAAAATATGGCCTCTTCCATGTCTAGGTCCATGCTCCTGCTGAGCTGAGATCTGTGTTTGTAACGTTTAATCTTCCCGCCAGCCTGTTCCCAGTGCCGAGTCAGTCCCAAATGAACACGCAGGACGCTATATTAATTATGAAGATGCTGGCTTCTTATTGGCTAGCTCTGACTTAATTATTAAACCATAACTGCCAACCTGAGTATTTCCACGTGGTCTTCTCGTACCAGAGAAAAGGGTCCAAACATCTTACTTCTCCCGTGTCCTACATCGTGACTTACTGTGCCTCTGTTTCCCAGAATCCCTCTCGACTCTTCATCCCACCTATCTTGCCTCCCCTATTGGCCAACAGTGCTTTATTCAACAACCAGTAGGATAAGCACATACACAGAACGCCTTCCCCCATCATGTGTTGATGTCCATGGCCTGTATTGCTACAGGGGTCCATCAAACTATGCCTGTGGAAGTCCGAGGGCTGTGCTGAGCCAGCAATGCCCCTCATTGGCCCTGTTCCTCACAGGGGGTGTGACTGGGACCAGAAGACCCCGGACCTGTCATTCATAGTAGAGCCCTAACCCCTACACATAATAGAGAAAGCTGACCCTACCCATTACCTGAGAGTGGTGGTCCCAGAAGCCTGGACTGAGAACTCGGCTACCTCCCAGGCACACATCTAGTACTTTGAGCTGACACACCCCAACATCTATCCTATCATTGACCTGCTGGAATGAGTGAAGGGACTGGTCCTGTGGAACCATAGCCTCAGGATCACCATGATGTGGGACAACGTTTCAGTGATGGTCTAGTACTGATGGTGTATCAGAATCCAGAGGCCTTGAATCTGACCAACAACCAGTGCAGAATGAGTATTTGCATGTAAAGCTGTTTGGACAAAGGGTCTACTGAGTGACACAGCACAGCTCCTAATGCCACAGGACAAATAAAGAGATGATGGAGAGGCAGGAAAGATGGAAGAGCTAAGTGTTCTTTCTTTTGTTTGCTTGTTTTTTTTCCTTTACTATTATTACTATTGCATTTTTCACTTTTTTACTTTTCTATTTTTATCTCTTTTAAAATTTTACAAGGGTGAAAGGCTGATACAGAGGGACTGGGGTACATGATGTGAAATTCACAATGAATCAGTAAAAACTTATTTTCAAACAAAAATATGACCTTTTCAACAAATAGTTCTGGCAAAACTGAATCAAGTAGTAGAATGAAATTAGATTGTTTTTCATTTACATAAAAACCCATTCAAAAATGTATCAAAAACCTTATTTAAAACCGAAACACACAGAAACCTAGAAAACACAGGGAATACCCATCAGAATGTTGGAATAGGCAAGGACTTATTGATTAGAAAGAATAGAAACAGCATAGCAACTTCCCTAAGTATCAACAGATGGGATGACATGAAAATAGAGTTTCTCTACATCAATGGAAACAGTCAGTAGACCATACGGACACCCCACAGAATGGGAGAGAATCTGTACCTGCGATAGGCACTCATATATAGAGTTTATAAACAGTTATAGCAATTACATAATAAGGAAATAAAAGTGCCAATCAAAAAATGGGCAAACGAACTCTGAAAGACAAATTTCAAAGACTTATAATCAAAGGACAATAATTATTGCAAAAAGTGTTCAGGATCCCTAAAATGCCTTCATGGAAACACAAACTAAAACTTCTTTGAAATACTGCCTCCTCCCAGGCTGAATGGCTGTCATCAATGTTAGAGAGGATCAGGAGAAACAGGAACCCTTATAAACTGTCAGTGTATGTGGGGGAGTGTAAATTAATGCAGTCATTGTGGGAATCAGTTTGGAGATAATTGAAAAAAATTGAAGAGAGAACTAACGTAAGACCCAGCAAAGCCACTCTTGGGAACAAACTGGAGAACTCCACATCCCAATATAGAAATATTTACATCCATGTTCACTGCTACTGTATTACCATAGCAAAATATTGGAATCAACCTAATTGTCTGTCAGCAGGTGGAATGGATGATGAAAATGTTATACATATAAAATGGAAAACTATTCAGCTGAAGAGAAGCATGTAATAAAAATCTTCAGGAAGTTGAATGGACTCAAAATATGTAATACTGAGTGAGGTCATACAGTGTCAGGAAGAAGAAACCACATTCTTCCTGATATGCAGAATCTAGCCTGTAGGAAGATCTAAGTACCTGTAGGAAGATCTAAGTACCTGTAGTGCTGACCATGCCTGTTTGGGTGTGGTCACAGGTATGTAGAATGTATGGGGTGGGGGCCGGGGGGACGAGAGGGCTAAGGGAAGGAGATGCTTGCTCTTTGGGTTCTGGTGCATCTGTGTGGACCTTTGGTTCTCGGCTTTCTTGGCATCTCACGTAAGTGATTTCTCCCTCAAAAAATATCATAAGATATCCCTATTTTGTGTAGCTTAATATTTCCTCATACTAGTCAACAATATGTTTTATGGAAACAAAGTACATTTGGGCACAGCAGAATACAGAGAGAAGAGAACAAGAAAGGTTAGACACCAGGATTTCAGACAGTATTGAATTCAGGTAATGAAAAACAGTTATATATAAAGCTAATTGCTTTTCTAGTTCTAATTCTGTCACAATTTTTTTGTGGTGGATAAGTTCATAAAAAATATATTTGACAGCAAAAATATAAAATCTCATGTGAGGCTGCAGAGTTTCTATTCCCAACGACAACTCTAACTGTACAGATGTACATTAAGTTGTAGTCTTTAGGTCTAGTTAGCTTCAGTGTGTGATTTTTATTGTTGTTTGAACATTTTTCATAATAAAATTTAAAAATCATCAGAAGCAGAAAACTAAAGGCTTGGAATGTCTGGATATATAGCATTTCTAGAAAAATAGTGGACATGACCACTGACCTGGGACATGTTTACTGGAGAATCAGCCATTTCTTTCTCTTTCTCTTCTTTGAGTTTCTCTCTCAGGAACAAGGAATAGATGGCTTGATGCCCTTTCACATAGAGTCAAAAATAAAGTGCAAAAATTAATACTGAAAGCTGTCAGATAACAATATTAAATCACATGAAAAGACTCAAAGAAAAGAATATGAACAGGTGTCCAGACAATGATCCCAAATCCATGGAAAGACATTTAAAGCTTAAAGAGAAAAATCACGATCCACAATTTTATTACATCCAGAAAAACACTTAAAATTGATGGAGACATAAGTGCATTTCAAGATAGCCTCGAGTTACCTTAATTGATTTCACTACAGCAGCTTTGCAGACAGTAATTAGAGGCAAAAGTTTTGCAGGAGAATCAAGGGATTTACCAATGAGAATATGGAAAATAATAAATTTTCTATGAATAATAGTAAATCCCAGACAACTGGGAAGTAATCATCCATGGACAAGACAGCAAATCACTAATTCCCACACAGAAGGAAGAAAAGTACAGCTAATAATCCAAGCAGCAACAGCATCAAGAAGAAGAGCATAGTGAATAAAAATGCCATAAGCAGAAATCTAGCCTGGAAATCAATATGGAGTATACTCAATTGAGCGAATAATTCCTCAAGTTAAATGAATCCAGGCCATGGCCCAGCTGTTCCACTCGTTGGCATACACTCAGAGGACTCCACATCCTACTCCACAGACACTCTCTCAGCTGTGTTCATGGCTGTTCTACACACAACAGCTGCAAAAGGGAAACGACCTAAATGTCCTTCAACTGACAAATGGGTAGGGAAAATGTGACACATATACAATATGGAATAGTATTTATTTGTCTGTAAAGAAAATCGACATCATGTGCTTTGCAGCTAAGTGGGCGAGTGAGGTAACCCAGACGCAGAAAGACAGACAATGCATGATCTCTCTCATAGGAAGACCCTACCTCCAAATCTTCAGATGTGAGTACACAACCTGGAGAGACTGCAGTAACCAGAAAAGTAACAAGACAGCGCTGTGGGGTGTGGGGGAGTAATGACAGGGGAATAATGGGGAACAAGTGATATAAAAAGAAACGGACAAACGGAGGGATTTAATGGTGAAGGGATAATATAGAAAAGGAGGGTAAAATAAGAGTAAGGATATCTACAAAGTCATAAGGAATCATACTATTTTTCATCCACTAAATATGCCAACAATACATATGTGTAAGCATATACATTTAGAATGTAGTATTCCCCATCTGAGCTGATAATGCTCCCTTCCACAAGAGCCATATTTTCTAACAAAACCACCAATACCAGGCATGAGAAGCCTATTTTGAAATTGCTGGTCACAGCTCTCTAAGAGACTTCGAAAACATTAGTGGCTACTGTGGTTGTCCATGTTTGCCTTCCAGAGATACAAGGTGAGTCCCTGTTGTTGAAGAAGCCATGTGCTTCAGTCACAGAAGCCAGAAGACTCGAGATGGGTTGGCATTTAAAGCTTCTCACCTGAGGACTATCTTTCATGGCACCAGAATGCAACGTGCAGACTTTCAAAGGAGGGAGCCAACTGAGAGTCCTACCCAGCTATGACACCTGTGAACTACAACAATTATCCACACAGCATGATATCCTTAAGGATGCAAGAGTGGCACACATAATTAGGTGGTGGCCAACAGCTTCTAGTTGGACTTAAGGCCCTCCTAAGAGGAGGGAAATCATGCCTGGTACTGGAAACCTATTCAGTTTCAGTAAAGTTAGTGAAGTCCTACAACTACTATCCATCACTCACAGACCTAGTCAATTCTTCTGTAGAAAGTCTTCTCATGTCTACAACAGGATAATCCTGAGATCTTTCTCACTGGAAGTCTCCCAAATTATTTCTAGTGAAACAGAATGTGGCTAAACTGATTTCCTGTCTAATTTCCACATCCCTGGATCCCCTTTCCTCTCCATCAATCTCTTCACTATACCTGGATTCTTAGCGTCTGTCTCCTCTCTCCTTCCAGGCCCCTTTGTTCAGCTGCACAGGTGAGCAGGTCTGGGTGATCAGTGAGCCCTGCACATGAGAAAGAGATTGTTCAGGAAGCTGGATTTTTCACACAGTGCTGTGCTTAGTAGATGAAGACAAAACTAAATACAGTATTGTTCAAATGATTTCCCAATTACCATGCAGTGTCAGAATACTGAAAATATCTAGAAGGCATTTTCAGTTAGTGTAACTTGAGTCTCACTTCCAATCACAGCTCAGTCAAATCCTGGGGCAGAAATGGAACTGAATGATTGGGATGACAATATCATAAACTAGTGACATTCTGAATTTATCATAGACCTAAGATGATGGAAGCCTCACACCTCTCAATGGGACACACACACACATGCAGCTTAGTTTGTCAAGAAACACTGAGCAGGAGCAAGGGAGATGACAGGAAAACTATTTTCACCCACAGAAACCATACTGCTGCAATTCTGCAACATTCAGACTAAGCCCTCTGAGCAGGCTCCAGGCATTGTCCCTCCTCCTGGGGGAAGTCCACAGTCATACCACTGGCTGTCAACAGAACACAAATGAAAACACAACAGTTACAAAGGTTGTGTTGGTGCACACCTTTAATGTCGGCCGGGGGGGGGGGTGGACAGAGGAGGAAGGAACTATGAGTTCCAGTCTAATCTGGTCAGTTTTGAGCCAGGCAATGAAATCAAATCTCAAACACAAGAACCATAAAAAGAAAGAAACTAAAAGAAAGTAAGAAAGAACAGTTTGGTCATGTATCTAGGAAAGAGTGCTTTTCTTTGATCAAGAAGAGAAAAGACTATTGTAGACATTTTTCTGAAGTAGATGAGTGATTATTATTATTTAATAGATGCTTTCTAATATTATGCTAAACAATAATACCTTTCCAAATCTCCCCCCCTCCAGCCCATCCAAGACACAGGGTTCCCCTGTGTGGCTCCAGCTATCCTTAACCTCACTCTGTAGACCAGGCTAGCAAGGAACTCCAAGATCCACCTGCTTCTGCCTCCCAAATGCTGGGATTAAAGGCATGGTCATTACCACCATGTGACTTTTTAGGGCTTTTCTAACTGTGAAAATATTTTGACTTAACACCATAAAAAAAGCACACTGTGCCTTTTCAGGCTCTAAGTTGCACATTAAGAACTCAGCACAAGAAGACACGTTTCTTTTTTTCCTTCCTTCCTTTCTTTTTATTTATTTATTTATCTATTTATCTATCTATCTATTTATTTATTTATTTTTTGAGGCAGGGTCTCACCACTAAGCTCTGGCTGTCCTGGAACTCACTATGGAGACCATGCTGGCTTCCCACTCACTGAGATCCACCAGCCTCTGCCTCCCCAGTGGTGGGATTAAAGGTGTGCACCACCAAGCTTGTCAAAGACATTTTTTTTTTCCTTCAGAATGCTGTACTTACATAACACAGTGAATACTTCTCAGATGAAAAAATAATGGTGCATAAAACGTTTACTTCTAAATTTTAGTGTTTACAACCACAACTATGGAACTTGCAAAAACTATACTTTCTGATTCAATTACATTTGCAGGCGTTCTTTTCCTGACTAACGCGTAAAAGCGCTCCAGGAGTCCAACTCTCTAATTGCAAGTGGCACTGCGTTGAATAGGGAAGTGGTTTAACAGGGAAGTTAGCCTCAACACGAATTTAAACAGCTTTGTCGTTTCCATCGTAGCAAAGAGAACCGTGTTTGCAAATATCAAGACATGAATTCAAATATTCGACTACATTGCTTTTATGATAGTATATTGGGAGTGAAGATCAATGAAAAAAAGAATCAGGATTAGTCCAGTTCACATGAGCTAAAAATTTACAGACAAGGGAAGACATCCACATCAGAATTTGGGAGCCGGCTTCCCGATGAAGAGCAGAGAAACCGCTCGCACCCCGTCCCCTCCCTCCCGGGTTCCAGCCCCGCGGCTCCTCTGACCTGGGAGGTTCCAGGGCCGCCGGGCTGCGGTTCCCGCCACTGCGCTGCTGCTGACGCTGACTTTCCCAGGCCGCCCGCCCCGCGCGGACACTGCGGCTCCGGAGTCTCCAGGTCCCCGCGGCGCCCGCCGCGTCCCCCGCACCCGGGTCTGCAGCGCGCGGCTCCCACCGTGCAGGTCCCCGAGCAAAGACCGGGATCGGGCAACGGGCACCGGAGGCTGCTGCTCCTCAGTTCTCTTCCTGGTCCTCTCGCATTAGGTTTCCCCGCTTCCGTTTACATCACACCCTTAACTCCTCCCACCTCATCCTTCCAGTGCATTCACCTAAAGTCCGATGCCCTCCCCACCGCTACTTCCGGTTTCGTGTCCCCGCCCCTCCCACTCGGTCTCCCCCGCCTTCCCCAGGGCTGCAGCTGTCAGGCTGCCCTGGACCCGCTCTGCACAGACTCCACACACGCTTGCTGCAGCCTAGACCAGAGCTGCATCCGGGAGGACGCTGCACCCCGGGGTCTGACCCCACAGTGAGTTCTGAAACCTTCAGAGAAAAGACAGGCAGCCTAACCTCGACTTGACTACCAGACTCCAGGGCTGCAAAATTACACCAGACGATAGCAGGCTAAATTCAGATGCCAGTGTCACATCACCAACACAAACATCACAAGCCAAAACCAAATACTGCAGCTGTATCTGGTGGAGAGACATTTCAGGAACTTGGATCTTGAAAATAAATCAGTGTCTCCAGAAGTCAGGGGTCAACCCATGGCTAACACCGCAGGGACGAGTTCATCCTGCGCTATATGTCGCTAGCCACTAGATGGCGATCTTGTCATTTTTTTACCATTCCAGAAACAAGTTCGTCTTCTGCGATTCATGCTAAACCTGTTTTGAGATAAAACATACAATTTATTATTTTTATTTTTAAGCCAGTGGTGAATGCAGAAACTCTTGCTGTGCCAGATATAGAAAACTGTTGTGCCCAAGTTCTGAACCCCAAAATCACCAAGAGGTCCATTTCAAAAGCAAAGAGTCTTGTATTGTAGATGTTTAACGAGCTAACTCCATTAGCTCGGGCCCTTCACCCTGCCACCATGGCGAATGGCTGGAGAAAGACCCCAAGCAACCTCGAGGCAGGGATCTTAAAGGGCAGCATAAGGGGAGTGTCTGGGGTATGAAACAGTCTCAGGATTGGTGCGCTTCCAGGTTTGGGTGACCCGCCCTGTGTTGATTGGTCAACTGGTTGTTATGGCCCATAGGACCTCCCAGGGCGGTTGCTATGTTCTGCACATCACTGTTGTGCACCATCTGTAAAGCACACCCAGAGACATAAAGCACAGCCCCGCCAGCTAACTTCTGATTGGTTCCTTGCCATGAGGAGGGCATCTGACCTTAGTGACCAGGACAGGAGCTGCAAGGTCATGCAAGCACATGTTAGCCTATAATGGCTGCTAAAATGGGAGACTGGTCACTACAAAACAAGTAAGGATGTGTTTCCTGGCCTAAAAACCTCAGTTACACCCTCTTGTCTGTGGCTCTGGGAACACTGAGGAAGAGGAGGAAGAAATAAAATAAGAAGGGAAAGAGCAGGATGGGTTCAGACATGCCAGTCTCTAGACTCCACACAGCTGTTGTGATCAGTAACCAACAGCAATGGTACTGACCTGCACTGACCTCACACTAGACCACAGTCAGTCTAGGAAAGGGAAAGGCTCATAGGGCCCCACCCTTAGCCTCTCAAATGTTGTCTATGGATGGATTGTATTTTATTGAGTATTTTTGCATCAATGTTCATGAGGGATATTGGTCTGAAGTTCTCTTTCTTAGTTGTGTCTTTGTGTGGCTTGGGGATCAAGGTTATTGAAGCCTCGTAGAAAGAGTTTGGCAAAGACCCTTCTGCTTCTATTGTGTGGAATACTTTGAGAAGAATCGGTATAAGCTGTTCTTTGAATTTCTGCTAGAATTCTGCACTGAGGCAATCTGGACCTGGGCTTTTTTTGGTTGGGAGACTTTTGATGACTTCTTGTATTTCCTTAGGGGTTATAGGTCTATTTAAATTGCTTATCTGTTCTTGATTTAATTTTGGCAAGTGATATCTATCCAGGAAATTGTCCATTTCCTTTAGATTATCAAATTGTGTGGAGTACAGGTTTTCAAAGTATGACCTGATGATTCTCTGGATTTCCTCAGTGTCTGTTGTTATTGAAAGACCTGAAGTTGTCAGGCTGAATGCCTCGTGACGTCCCGGGCTCAATAACCAGACCATTGGATGCAAACTGCAAGAGGTTTATTTTACACAGGCGCCTGCGGGCACTCCAGCTGCTTTTGCTAGCTGAGAGCCCCGGGCTTTCGGACAGTTTTCTTTTTATGTACATAATTTTGGCAAGCAAAGCAATGGGGGTATTGTAGAAAGCGGAGCCACTGCAGGTGCAGATCTGGGCAAGCAATACGGAATTGTCAGAAGCGCGGGCTTAACTCATCCTCCCTGGAGAAACCACAAGGTCACAATTACACTTATCTCTACAGCCTGCCGGTTTCCTTCGTTAGCACTCTGGACCAGATGTTCTTTCTTCTTCTTCTTTTTCTTTCTTTCTTTTTTTTTTTTTTTTGGTTTTTCGAGACAGGGTTTCTCTGTGGTTTTGGAGGCTATCCTGGAACTCACTCTGTAGACCAGGCTGGCCTCGAACTCACAGAGATCCACCTGCCTCTGCCTCCCGAGTGCTGGGATTAAAGGCGTGCGCCACCAACGCCCGGCCCAGGTGTTCTTTCTAATCAGACCTTGTTCCCTGTCTAGGGGAAGGGACTTTGGGGAATTTTCCACTGAGGCAACCTTTTGAGTCTCAAAAAAAGGGGGGTGTATTGAGGTTTTTCATTCCCCCATTTCTTTTTGTGAAGTTTTAATCTTAAAATTTATGGTCCTTCTTGTTGTTTAAGAGCTTGATACTGTTGGGTGAGAACCATGGCCTGGGTGATAGATAGGCATTCCTTAATGAACATCATAAGGCGATTTAGAATACAGGGACCAAAAGTAAGTATTAGTAACAAAATAACCAGAGGATCTAGTATGGTAGAAATCAGGGTGGTCAGCCAGGAGGACCCATCGAACCAGCTTTCAAACCATCCCTGTTGAGATTCCTGTTCTCTCCGACGTTGGTTGAGTCTTTCCCTAAATTTTGCCATGGAATCTCGTATGACCCCAGAATGATTAACATAGAAACAGCATTCTTCTTTTAGGGCAGCACAGAATCCACCTTCCTTAAGAAAAATGAGGTCGAGACCTTTTCGGTTTTGCAAGGCAACCTCAGCCAGAGAAGCAACAGACAATTCTTATTTAGTAATAGACCCCTCAACCGCTTTGATGTCTTCCTCAATGGCTAGTTTTAATTCTGAGTATCCTTGGGACCCTTGAACCAGTGCAGCCGCTCCTGTGCCTATCCCGGCCGCCATCCCTGCCCCCAATAGGAGGGCTAGGGTAAGTGATATAGGCTCCCTCTTGTACCTTGATGGGATCCCCTCATAAACTTGCTCCAGAACTTCAGGAGGGTGATAATATACACGGGAAGCAAGCAGACTAGGACACAAAAATCTTTGGAAGCACTTAGGACTTGGGTGTGCACATCCCAGTATTACATGCCCACCAGAGTCCCGATTCTGGGGCCAGGTAATTTTGACTTCCTGGCTGCTGGACAATTTGGTTTCAGAGGCCCGACTTGGAGGGTGGAGGTGTTCCTAGGCATAGACCCTGGCTGGAAACTTGAATGAGTGTTAGCCTATGGTCTGCCTCCCAGTCGCAGTCAGGGCTGGTGGTGATGTTAGTAAAGTTTCCCATCGTGGAAATCCCTTCATAAAAGGGGTATAGACGCTAGGCATAGCCAACAAGAGGTAGTAATGTTTGGCTGGGTGTTGTTGAGGGCCGAAAAAGCCCCTTGTACCAAGCTGAAGAGTCTCTGTCCCGTTGAGGAAGGCATGGGGGTAGAGACAGGTGAGACTGGGGGAAGTTGGGGTTTTGGAGCTTTAGGTGGCCATTGTTCTGGCAACACATCATTAGGTCCTACGGGAGCCTTTAGGGGACTGGCTATTTTAAGTCTAATTTGGAATGAAAGTCCCTTATCTCGCCCTGGCATATAGAATCTTAGTCCCCAGGTTTGTCCCCTGACCCATCCGTTGAACTGTTTTCCCGGATTTGTGAAAGTTATGTTAAGGGTGTTTGAAGTCTGGTTTTTTTTCTACCAACAGTAATTAAGTCCCAGCTTGACAAGGGGTGCCATGGTGCCGTTCCTGTGGTCTCACAACCCCACTGTTTGCAAAAGAAGTCCCCGAGCCCCCCACATCTATGCACCTCTGATCTTGATCTACCATCCCTATGGCAGACATGGGGTTATTTGTAGGGCTTTTCGGGTACCTGGGTACTTGCAGCCAAGGTTGGATCCGATACCATACTTAGCTAGTGGTTCCTCTGGGGCCCTCTCAGGTGTCAGTTCAGGGATGTCCCAGTTGCTTAACACTGCTACTAGGGCACAAATCCTAGGAAATAGAGGTGGCCACCATGTGCCAGGGAGAGCCTCCTTAGATGTCGACCAAACCTTATCCCCTGTCTGTGACATCACCTGCCAGGTAAGTAGTTGGGGAACATGAGGACTAGAATCAGGGTGGCCCCAGAGGCCTACAGGGAGCACACTTAAAGTGACTACAAGCAAGGTTAGGGCTGTTTTAGGAGTCTTATTTTGAGGGGATTTTGGGTGCCCTGAAGTTTCCATGCCGTGGTGGTGGGCAGGTCCTTTGGGTCTTCTTGGGGAGCGGCCTTTACGTGTGATGCATGTACCCAGGCCTCAATGCCGTCTACTTTTAGAGCAGTCCGGGTAGTCAGCAGCACAGTGTATGGTCCTTTCCAGCGTGGTTCCAAAGTTTTGGACTGGTGCCTCCTCACGTAGACCTGGTCACCAATCTGGTGGGGATGGGGCCTGGAAGGTGGTCCCTTCTCCTGGTATGCCGCTGCCAAAGGCTTCCAAATCTGCTCCTGGACTATCTGTAAGACTTGGAGGTGTGCCTGCAGGGTTGGGGTAGTAGCATAGGCAGAAATATCAGAATCAAAGAATGTTATAGCAGGGGGAGGATCTCGTATGGGGTGAGGCCATGGGGGCCAGGGGTGTTCCTGGCCCAGTAGAGGGCCAGGGTCAGGAGTTGAACCCAGTCTCTAGTGCTAGTCTCCAATGCTAATTTAGTCAAGGTCTCCTTAATTGTTCTATTCATTCTTTCTACCTGACCTGAACTTTGGGGTCTATAAGCACAATGTAATTTCCAATCAAACCCCAGTAACTTGGCCATCAACTGACTTACCTGGGAGACAGGTATTGAGGTTTTTCAGTTATGTCTCCCTTTTCATTTCTGATTTTGTTAATTTGCATGCTCACACTCTGTAGTTTGGTAAATTTAGATAAAGGTTTGTCTATCTTATTGATTTTCTCAAAGAACTAACTCTTAGTTACATTGATTTTTTGTATTGTTTTCCTAGTCTTTGCTTTATTGATTTCAGCCCTCAGTTTGATTATTTCCTGGCGTCTACTCCTTCCGGGGGAGTTTGCTTCTTTGTGTTCTAGAGCTTTCAGCTGTGCTGTTAATTCTCTAGTATAACTATTCTCCAGTTTCTTCATGTGGGCACTTAGTGCTATGAATTTCCCTTGTAGCACTGCTTTCAAAGTGTCCCATAGGTTTTGGTATGTTGTGTCTTCATTCTCATTGAATTCTAGGAAGTCTTTAATTTCTTTTTTTATTTCTTCTTTGACCCAGGAATGGTGCAATTGGGCATTATTCAATTTCCATGAGTTTGTAGGGTTTCTGCAATTTGTGTTGTTGTTGAATTCTAATTTTAACGCATAGTGGTCTGATAAGGTGCATGGAGTTATTCCAATTTTTTGTACCTATTATGATTTGATATGTTGCCAAGTATGTGGTCGATTTTTGAGAAGGTTCCATGTGGCGCTGAGAAGAAGGTATATTCTTTTTTATTTGGGTGGAATGTTCTATAGATGTCTGTTAATCCCAATTAGGTCATAACTTCTATTGCTTCCTTTGCTTCTTTGTTAAATTTCTGTCTGGTAGTCCTGTCTAGAGGTGAGAGTGGGGTGTTGAAGTCTCCCACTATAAGTGTGTGGGGCTTTATGTGTGACTTAAGTTTAAGTAATGCTTCTTTTATGAATGTGGGTGCCTTTGTATTTGCGGCATAGATGTTCAAAACTGAAACTTCATCTTGGTGGATTTCCCCTGTGATGAGTATGAAGTGCCCTCCTTCATTTCTTTTGATTGATTTTATTTAAAAATATAATTTGTTAGCTATTAGGATTGCTACCCCAACCCTTAACTCTGAGGTAATGTCTGGCTTTGAGGCTGAGGTGTGTTTCTTGTATGCAGCAGGATGGGTTCTGTCTTCGCATCCATTCTTTTAGCCTGTGTCTCTTTATGGGTGAGTTAAGACCATTGGTATTGAGGGAATGACCATTGATTGCTCATTCTTGTTTGTTTTGGAATAGTTGATGGTGGTGGAATTATATGTGGATTTCCACTTCTTTTCTTTTGGCTGTTGGTAAGGTGGAATTATCTATTGCCTTTTTTCTGGTTGTAGTTAACTCTCTTGGATTGGGGTTTTCCTTCCAGAATTTTCTGTAGGCCTGGGTTCCTGGATACGTATTGTTTAAATCTGTTTTTTTATGGAATATCTTGTTTTCTACATCGATAGTGATTGAACGCTTTGCTGGGTATAGCAGTCTGGGCTGGCATCATGGTCTCTTAATGTTGGTAAAATATCTATCCAGTACCTTCTGGCTTTCAGTGTTTCCATGGAGAAGTCAGGTGTGATTCTGATAGGTTTGCCTTTGTATGTTATTTGGCCTTTTTCCTTTGCTTCTCTTAGTATTCTTTCCTTATTCTGTATATTTGGGGGTTTTTACTATTATGTGGTGAGGGGATTTCCTTTTGTGGTCCACTCTATTTGGTGTTCTGTAGGCTTCTTGGACTTTCATTGACATGTCCTTCTTTAAGTTGGTAAAGTTTTCTTCTATGATTTTGTTGAATATGTTTTCTGCCCCTTTGAGTTGGGTTTCTACACCTTCTTCTATACCTATTATTCTTAGGTTTGGTCTTTTCATGGTGTCCCATATTTCCTGGATATTTTGTGTTAGGGATTTGTTGGACTTAAGATTTTCTTTGGTCGATGAATCTATTTCCCTTAGTGTATCTTCAACACCTGAGATTCTGTCTTCCATCTCTTGTATTCTGTTGGTTATTCTTGTATCTGTAGAATCTGAGCACTTGCCCAGCTTTTCTATTTCCAGCATTCCTTCAGACTGTGTTTTTTATTGTCTTTATTTCAGCTTTCAATCCTTGTATTTTTTTGCATTGTTTCTTGTAATTTTTGCTTTGTCTTTTCCTCTCTTTCTTGCATTTGTTGAAGTTTTTGGTTTGTGTTTTCTTCCATTTCTTGCATTTTTTGATTATTTTTTCCTCTATTTCTTGCAACTCTTGCATTTTTTTGGATTGCTTTTTCCTCCATTTCTTGTATTTTTTTTTGGTTTGTTTTTTCTTCCATGTCTTTAAGGGATTTTCTCATATCGTCTTTGAGAGCCTCTATCATATTCATGAAGTTGTTTCTAAGGTCGTTCTTATCTGCTTCTTCTACAATGGACTGTTCAGGTCTTGTGGGTGAAGATTCTCTAGTTTCTGGGGGTGTTATATTGGTTTTTCTGTTGGTGGGTGTGTTTTTGTGTTGTCTCCTTTCCATCATTTCTTTCTGTGAGTGCAGAAGGAGTCTCTTCCTTCCCTGGTGGTTATGTGACCACAGTTCCTTTCCAGTGGGTGGGAGCAGGTCCAATACTGGTGGCTTTCCTCTTGCGTGGATGGAGGTCGTCCTAGTATCAGGACCTTAGCAAACTCTGGGTAGGCTGGACTCTCGCCTTGCCTGTCCCATGAGTGGAGACTGGGAGGCTGGCAGTCTCTGGGCGGACTGAATCCCATTGGTCTGGGATCTAATCTGCTGTCTTAAATTGTTTTCCAGGAGTAGACAACACAGGACAAGCCCTGAAACTGAAACCGGAGAGAGGAGAGATGGGGAAGCGCATAATGATCCCGCAGGGAAGGCATTGATCCAACCCACACAGCCAATGAACACCCTCGCAGACCCGGGGAAATCGAAAGCATAGGTGACCACCGACACCTAGAAAGCCAGGAATTGCCACTTCAGCTCCAGTCATGGTGTTTTGATTATTATGTGGCAAGGGGACTAATTTTGTGGTCCAGTCTATTTGGTGTTCTGTAAGCTTCTTGTACTTTCATAGGAATATCTTTCTTTAGGCTGGGGAAGTTTTCCTCTATGTTTTTGTTGAATATGTTTTCTGTACCTTTGAGCTGTATTTCTTCACCTTCTTCCATATCTATCATTCTTAGGTTTGGCCTTTTCATGGTGACCATATTTTCTGTACATTTTGTGTTAGGGATTTTTTGGACTTGAGATTTTCTTTGGTTGATGATTGTGTTTACTCTAGTGAGTCTTCAACTGTTTAGATTCTCTCTTCCATCTCTTGTATTCTATTGGATATGCTTACATCTGTAGTTCCTGATGGTTTACCCAGCTTTTCTACTTCCAGCATCCCCTTAGTTTGTGTTTTCTTTATTGCCTCTAATTCAGTTTTCAGGTCTTGAACTATTTGAATTGTTTCCTTCATCTGTTTGATTGTTTTAGTTTCTTGGCTTTCTTTGCTTTCTTCAAGAGATTTGTTGATTTCTTGCATTTTGGTTTGTTTTTTCTTCCATTTCTTTAAGGGATTTTCTCATATTCTCTTTGAGGGCCTCTATCATTTTCATGAAGTTGTTTTTAAGGTCATTCTCTTCTGCTTTATCTGCTTTGGGATGTTCAGGCCTTGCTGGTGTAGAGTCCCTAGACTCTGGTGGTATCATATTGGTTTTTCTGTTGTTGAACGTATTTTTATATTGTTGTCTTCCCATCCATTCTTCCAGTTGAGTGCACATGGGGTCTCTTCCTCTCTTGGTGGGTATGGATCTAAGGTTCTCTGCCAGTGGTTTCAAACAGGTCCAATGCTCTGATGGGTCTCACTATGGGTGCAGGTGATTCTGAGACACTATAGGTGAGGGGCAGCCCCAGGAGGGGGATGTAGGGAGTTGGGGCCCTCACTGAGCAGAGCCCACACTCACCTCCAGAAGAGGGTGGAGGGCTGAGGGGGACCAAGACTGAGGTTTGGCCAGACTCAGGGTGGTCCTTTCAGCTGAGGCGGTTCCACTCTAGGTGTGGAATAGGCCTAGGAAGATCCACGGAGGGAGATGTAGGGAGTTGGGGCCCCAAGCAGAGCCCACACCCACCTCAAGCAGAGGGCTGAGGGTGAAGCAGGAGGCAAGATTCCAGAACATTTTTTAAATGACTGTATCAGTCAGTGATTTCTTTTTGGTTGTATCACTATCTGGTGGGGTTTATTTTTTATTTTTTTATTTTTTCAAGACTGGGTTTCTCTGTGTAACAGCACTGGCTCTCCTGGAACTCCATTTCTACACAGTGGTGCCCTCAAATTTCCTGAGATCCACCTATATCTGCTTCCATGGTGCTGGAATAAAATGAGTATGCCACCAAGTGGCACTTACTATCTGGTTTAATATCAGGTAATATTAAGACTCAGGGGAAAATCTTTGTTTTTTTTGTGGAAAGAAGTTTTTTTTTATTTTAAAAACAATCTTATTTTACAAACCAATTCCAGGTTCCACACCCTCCTGTCTCCTGCTCTCCTCACCTTCTCCCCACCCTGTCCCCATCTACTCCTCAGAGAGGGTGAGGCCTTCCATGGGGAATCATTCCTTAAGGCAGGACAAAGGCCATTCCCCCACCCTGCCACATATCTATGCTGAGCAAAGTGTCCCTCCATAGGTAATGGACTCCAAAAAGCCAGTTCATGTACTAGGGATAAATACTGGTTCTACTGCCAAGGCCACCCAGCTGTCAGCCTAGTTCTGTCTTGTACAGCTTCCCCAGCTCTCAGCGCAGAGTTAGTAAGCTCCCACTTGCTTGGGTCAGGTGTTTCTGTGTGTTTTCTCATCATGGTCTTGACACATTTGCTCATATTATTGCTCCTCCCTTTCTACAACTGGAACCCAGAAGTTCAGCCCAGGGCTTAGGTGTGAATCTCTGCATCTACTTCCATCAGTTGCTGGATGAAGGTCTATGATGAAAATTAAGCTAGACATCAATCTGATTACAGAGGAAGGGCAGTTAAGGTACTCTCTCCACTGTTGCTTAGATTCTTAGTTAGGGCCATCCTTGTGGATATCTGGGAATTTCCTAGTCTCAAGTGTCTCCTTAACCTCATAATTGATCTGCCTATCAAGGTATCACTTTTTTTGCTCTCCCTCTCTGTCCTTCCCTCAACTTCAACCTTCCTGACCCTCATGTTTTCCTCCCATCCCCACTCTGGTCATCCTCCATGCTCCCAATTTGCTTAGGAGGTCTGGTCTATTTCCCATTCCTGAGGGATCCATGTATGTTTCTCATAGGGTCCTCCTTGTATCCTGACTTCTCTGGGGCTGTGGTCTGTAGGTTGGTTATCCTTTTTTTCTATGTCTAATATCCACCTATGAGTGAGTACATACCATGTTTGTCTTTCTGTGTCTGGGTTACCTCACTCAGGATGGTTTCTTCTAATTCCATCCATTTGCCTGAGAATTTAAAGATATCATTGTTTTTTTTCTACTGAGTAATACTCCATTGTCTAAATGTACCACATTTTCGTTATCTGTTCTTCAGGTGAGGGGCATCTAGGTTGTTTCTAGGTTCTGGCTATTATGAATAATGTTGCTATGAACATCACTGAGCAAATATCATTGTGGTATTGACTGTGCATCTTTTGGGTATATGACCAGGAGTGGTATCGTTGCCCCAAATACAAGGGTACCCTTGTTTGTAAAAGAAACATTAGTAAAGCTTAAGTCATACATCAATATTCCACATATTAATAGTGGGAGATTTCAACACTACACTCACATCACTGCACAGGACTGCCAGGTAGAAACTTAATATAGAAATTAAGGAAGTATAAGAAGTTATGGGTTGGGCTGGAGATATGGCTCAGCCATTAAAGACTAGGCTCACAACCAAAAATATAAGAAGTTATGGCTTAATTGGTTTTAACAGACTCCTATAGAACATTCTACCCAAACAAAAAAGAAAAAAACTTCTCAGCACCTAATGGAACATTCTACAAAATTGACCACATACAAAAACATTGGAATAACCCCCTGTATCTTGTTGAATCACCATGGCTTAATGTTAGAATTCAACAAAAACACTAATTTCAGAAATCCCACAAACTCGTGGAAATTGAACAATGCACAATTGAACCATCCTTGGATCAAGGAAGAAATAAAGAAATTAAAGACTTCCTAGAATTCAATGAGAATGAAGACACAACATACCAAAACCTATGGGACACTTTGAAAGCAGTGCTACGAGGGAAGTTCATAGCAGTAAGTGCCCACATGAAGAAACTGGAGAATAGTTACACTAGAGAATTAACAGCACAGCTGAAAGCTCTAGAACACAAAGAAGAACAGTCACACTAGAGAATTAACAGAACACCTGAGAGCTCTAGAACAAAAGGAAGCAAACTCACCCAGGAGGAGTAGATGCCAGGAAATAATCAAATTGAGAGCTGAAATCAATAAAGTAGAAACAAAGAAAACAATACAAAGAATCAATGAAACAAATAGTTGGTTCTTTGAGAAAATCAACAAGATAGACAAACCTTTATCAAACCTAACCAAAAGACAGAGAGAGAACATGCTAATTAAAAAATCAGAAGTGAAAAAGGAAACATAACAACAGACACCGGGGGAAATCCAGAGAATCATCAGGGCATACTTTGAAAATGTGTTCTCCACAAAATTCGAGAATTTAAAGGAAATGGTCAATTTTCTGGATAGGTATCACTTGCCAAAACTAAATGAAGAACAGATAAATAACCTAAACAGACCTATAACCCCTAATGAAATAGAAGCAGTCATCAAAAGTCTCCCCCCTCCCCCCCAAAAAAACAAGGTCCAGATGGCTTCAGTGCAGAATTCTATCAGAAATTCAAAGAAGAGCTAATTCCAATACTCCTCAAAGTGTTCCAGGCAATAGAAGCAGAAGATTCACTGCCAAATTCTTTTTTTACGAGGCTACAATTACCTTGGTACCCAAGCCACACAAAGTCACAACTAGAAAGAGAACTACAGACCAACTTCCCTCATGAACATTGATGCAAAAATACTCAATAAAATACTGGCAAATTGGATTCCAGAACACATCAGAAAAATCATCCACCAGGATCAAGTGGGCTTTATTCCAGGGATGCAGGGATGGTTCAACATAGGAAAAATCTATCAGTGTAATCCACCATATAAACAAACTGCAAAGGAAAAACCACATGATCATCTTACTAGATGGTGAAAAAGCCTTTGACAAAATCTAACACCTCTTCATGATAGAGGTCCTAGAGAGATCAGAGGTAACAGGAACTTACGTGAACATAATAAAAGCTATATGCAGCAAACTAACAGCCATCATCAAACTAAATGGAGAGAAACTCAAGGTAATTCCTCTAAAATTAGGAACAAGACAAGGCTGTCCACTTTCTATATCTCTTCAATATTGTACTTGTAGTTCTAGTTAGAGCAATAAGACAACAAAAGGAGATCAAGAGGATACAAATTGGGAAGGAATAAGTGAAACTTTCACAATTTGCAGATGATATGATAGTTTACATAAGTGGCCCGAAAAACTCCACAAGGGAACTCTTACAGCTGATAAACACCTTCAGTAAAGTGTCAGGATACAACATTAACTCAAAAAATCAGTAGCCCTATTAGATGAAAAATTGGCTAAGAAAGAAATCAGAGAAGCATCACCTTTTACAATAGCCATAAACAGCATCAAATATCTGGGAATAACATTAACTAAAGAAGTGAAAGACCTGTATATCAAGAACTGTGAGTCTATAAAGAAAGAAATCAAAGAAGCCACCAGAAAATGGAAAGATATCCCTTGCTCTTGGATTTGTAGGATTAACATAGTAAAAATGACAATCTTACCAAAAGCAATCTACAGATTCAATGCAATCCCTATCAAAATTCCGGCACAATTCACAGACATTGAAAGAACAATAATCAACTTTATATGGAAAAACAAAAGACCCAGGATAGCATAAAACAACCCTATACAATAAATGAACTTCAGGAGGCATCACCATACCTGACTTCAAGCTCTATTACAGAGCTATAGTCCTGAAAACAGCTTGGTATCACCAATAGAATACAAGAGATGGAAGAGAGACTCAGGTGTTGAAGACACACTAGGAGAAATAGACTCATCAACCAAAGAAAATCTCAAGTCCAACAAATCCCTAACACAAAATATTCAGGAAATATGGGACACCGTGAAGAAGCCAAACCTGAGAATAATAGGTATAGAAGAAGGTGAAGAAATACAGCTCAAGGGTACAGAAAATATATTCAACAAAATGATAGAAGAAAACTTCCTTAACCTAAAGGAGGATATGCCTATGATAATACAAGCATCTTATAGAACACCAAATAGGCTGGATCAGAAAAAGAAGTCACCTCACCATATAATAATCAAAACATGATGTTAACCTGAGAATGGGGCTGGAATAAAGGAGGACTTGTGGATGGGATAACCAAAATGAAGACTTGATGGGGAAGTTCTGTGTATATGTCAATAAAGCACTGTTGGCCAATAGGGAAGCAAGATAGGTGGGAGACTAGGAGTCCAGAAGGACTATGGGTAGGAGAAACACAGGGAGTCAAGATGTAACCGCCATAGGGGTAAGAAGTCCAGACTCTTTTCTCCAGTAAGAGAAATACTTAGATTAACAGTTATGGGGTAAATACTTTTAAGTCAGAGATAGCCAGTAAGAAACAAGCAAGGCCAACAGCTTCATAATTAATACAGCATCTTGTGTGTTATTTGGGGACTACAATGCAGCAGAGCCCAGGCGACTTGTGAGGAAAAACCAAGTGGCAGACAAGGGAAAGTCTTCTTTTTACAAATGGTGATCAGGAGTGGGATCATGAATTTCCACGTAGAACAACAAAATCTTTAAAGGAATTTTAGAAACAAAAGAATGGAGAAAAGCATGGGTTCTTGGTATCAGCATTTTTCTCAGGTGGGCTCTGTTTTGCTAGCGACAAGCACAGACTCAAGCGGCTTGCTTAAGGGAGTCTTCCTGACTCAGCATAAGCAAGAAACAAAAACAAAAACAAAAAACAGCAAGGTTCTTTTAAGAGGCACTGCTTATGATTGAAAGGTGTGTACATACAGCTGGAAGTGCCAGTGATTACATTTCCAAGCCGACAGCTTTTGCTGGATCTCAGCATAGACTGATCCAGTGAGCTGGAATCACGCTTACACCCACCATCTTGGAAAAACTGCAGTTTAAACAGCCACGGTTTTAACAGATAAGACATGTGGCCAGAAAAACATAAAGATTTACAGTAAAGTCAGACTTGGATGAAGAAAAACCTCTAAAGGTTTACAGTGTGTTTAAAAATATACGTAAGATTGAGAGAGAAAAACGGCATAGTGATAAATAGAGAAGCCAGCTGTGGTGGCACACACCAGTAGGATTTGCTGCAGAGGCAGAGGCAGGCGGATTTCCAGAGAAACCCTGTCTTAGAGAAATAAATAAAGAAATAAAAGTAAAAGAAATAGAGATAATAATAGATAAATAAATAAGCCACATAAAGATGGAAAACACACAAAAAGTCTGGATACTGTATGCTATTGTGTTTTTTTTCAGTTTTTTGATTGCTCAGGAAGGAACAACTACTAAAGTACACTTGATTATAAATGCTGCTGAATTAATTCAACTTATAGCTTTTGAAAAGTGTCTTGATTTCAAAATTTAAGTATAAGGATATGTTAATTTGGAAAAGAGTTTTTGTTTATGTTTCCCCAGAAAATGAAAAGCTGTGGATTCCTTCTAGGGTTCTGTGGTTTGATGAACCAAGACCCCCGGAAGCAGTGGCCCAAGTGATTCAACATCTAAAACAGCTAAGATGATACACCTTTACAGACCACGAAAATAAGGACTTATACAGGTTTCCGAGTTTTGTCATGATCCCCATGGTATGAACAGCGTCCCCTTCCAGTATGAAGCAGTTTGGAATGAGCGATGTCCAAATCCCCATATTGTTTATAAATCTTTGTTTTTATTTAAATATTGTTGTTTATAATTGGTTAATGATCACAACCAATCTCTTTTTAAAGGAAAAAGGGTATTATGGTATGGAAATGAAGACTTTGTATTGGTATGGTTTTTCATTTATTGATACAAATTCAAAGTCAATTTTGTGATATGTGTATATTTCTCCTCTTGATTAAGTGTTGTGCTTATACTGATCTTTTAAAATGTAATGCATAATTAAATACAGATATAGATAGTTACTTATAACAGTCAGAACTCATAGTTAGGTTAGTTAGGTTTTCTAGATATACAGATTATATATTTGAGACTTTCAGAAAATGGCATTTTAAATGGTTTAGGGTTTTTCTTGACAATGAGAAGTGTCTGCTCCTGGCATCATGAATTATGTCTGAGAGGAAGATGGGCATCGAAGAAACTCATTATGGAGTTTGCTTTCACCATGGCAAGATTAACCATTTGGGCAAGAAACTGCTCTTGGCTAGATTGCTTGACTGTTGCTGTATAAACTGGACATGCAGGACCCACAGGAAAGTGACTGCTGAACTCAAACAGTCCTACTGGGTTCCTGCTTCATGGGAGAGTCTATGAGACTTTCTGCAGGACACAGAAAAATGACTGACAGACTGCCAATGCAGATGGACAGTTTGAAATTTCCTGCTTTGCTGAGAAATCTTCTGGACACATTGTAGCCTATAGGCTGAAGATGGATGCCCCAATGTTACAGAGGAACTTCGGATGACTGTCAGGGAGTAAGATGTCTCTGTCAATCCTAGTGTTTATATATTATCTTTCTGTGGTCTTTGATGGAGTTGAAAACAGATAGTTATAGTTTTCCTTAGTTATGATAAAAGATAAGCTGCATATAGAACTTTGAACTCACAAGGATGGAATTTATGATATTTTCTTTAAGTCTTGCTGAATGTTGATAGACAAAATATTGTAACTGTGTTCTTACTTGATAATTGTTCTGTTATATATAATTTGACTATGTTAAAGTTAAGACCTTTCTTTTTATTTAGACAGAAAAGAGGAAATAATGGGGAAATTCTGTGTATATATCAATAAAGCACTGTTGGCCAATAGGGAAGCAAGATAAGTGGGAGACTGGGAGTTCAGGAGGACTCTGGGTAGAAACGCAGGGAGTCAAGATGTAACCGCCATAGGGGTAAGAAGTCCAGACCCTTTTCTCCAGTAAGAGAAATACTTAGATTAACAGTTATGGGGTAAATACTTAAGTCAGAGATAGCCAGTAAGAAACAAGCAAGGCCAACAGCTTCATAATTAATACAGTGTCTTGTGTAATTAATGCGGCAGAGCCCAGGTGACTTGTGAGGAAAAACCAAGTGGCAGTCAAGGAAAAATCTTCTCTTTACAAAGACTGTATGAAGAAGTCTCATGAAATCACACTTTCATTCAAGATATTAGGAAATACAATTTTGAAACATTGAGCAGAGGCATCCTACATGGGTAAATCATGCTGATCCCAGGAAAAGGGTATGCAGTGTAACTCTCTGTACCAAGTACTGGTTATATGTATAAGAATTACTGGTCAGGAATGCCAGACAGTCGTTCCAAAAAAATGGCATTGCCAGTGGTCTTGCTTGAACAACCTAACTACATTTTGTTGTTAAATATGCCAGTTTACATGTTTCTGTGTGTATTGGTGCAGTTTTCTGAGTGAGAGACAGCAGGAAACACACACACACACACAGAGACAGAGAGACAGAAACAGACAGAGACAGACAGAGAGACAGAGAGACACAGAGACAGAGAGAGACGGAGAGAGAGGGAGAGAGAGAGAAAGAGAGAGAGAGAGAGGGAGGGAGGGAGGGAGATGGAGATGGAGAGGGAGAGGGAGAGAGAGAGAGAGAGGGAGAGAGTAATGTTATATATGTACCTGGAAACTCTCCTTCCCGGCTCCCTTTTGTAGGCTGCTGGCAGAAATAATTGTCAAATGTGTTACTTTCCCCTGAACCCAACATCTTACAATACCATCCTACTGGGCAAGTTCTTACTGGTTCAATGCTGCATGAATGCATATGGGTATAACCAATGTCTCTCTTGATTGGTTTAGATACCTGACTTATAGAGAAAAATTGATGCTTTGGTCAAAAATTCAGTCTTGGGAATTATATGTCAATGGAGACAACCTACTTCTGTTTTTACTGATATTTTTCCTTATCTGTCATCTAAATACCCATGTTTAAAATTATCACTTTTTACTATTCTCAACCTTGGTGAAAGAGGTCTCCTCTTGTAGTTGTTAGAGGATAATGCAGAGACTCATAACTGTTCAGAAGTACTATGAATGATCAACTGTGTAGTACTGGGGTAGTTATGATTTCTTTCTGGCTGAGGGAGGGTCCCATTGAAAGACCCCGGCCCAGTCTACACAGGCAGGCAGCTGAGGCTTATGAAAAATTCCGTTTCCCCCACAGCTGAATAGTCCTTGCTATCAGAAGGGAGCTCTGCCCAAGGACACGGGCTTTGGGTGTCTGCTGTGACCAGATGGCCAGCCCAGCAAGATTGGGCAAGCACAGAGACCTATTGTTCCTCAGATAGGGCCAAGGCCGAGACTTGAGTTCCGAGAGAAACCTTAATTGCCCTCGTTCTGAGCCCCAGCCTCATTTAAATTGCCCAATCAGGGACCTGTAACTAGGCTTCTCGCTTCTGTACTGCGCTTTTTGCTATAAAAGAACCCCTGAGTCCCCAGCTCGGGGCTCTCAGTTCCCGAGACTGAGATGCCCCGGGTACCCGTGTATTATCAATAAAGCCTCTTGCTGTTGCATCCAAGTTTGTGGTCTCGCTGTTCCTTGGGTTCGGGTCTCCCTCCCGTGAAAGTCCCCCGCCTGGGGTCTTTCATTTGGTGCGTTGGCCGGGAAACTGAGACCCCGCCCAGGGACCACAGACCCACTTCTGGGAGGTAAGAATTGTCCGGACTAAATTTCTGTTATTTCTGTTGTCTGCTGTCTGTCTATGCCTGTTCTCGCGCCTGCGTTTGTAGTATACAGCTGTATGCATTTGTATTTGCAGCTCCAGGAGACGTCCTGGTAGCATTTGGAGTACTCATTTGTTTGGGGTAGATGTCAATCTGCCCCGTTTGTATTTGGAGTACTCATTTGTTTGGGGTAGATGTCAATCTGCCCCGTTTGGAGTTCTTAGGGACTCATTTGGGTTAGGGGTAGATGCCTAGGAATCTGCCCCGTTTGTTTGGGGAATCTGCCCCGTTTGTATCTGGGAGTCCTTAAGGACTCGGTTGTTTGGGGTAGATGCCTAGGAATCTGCCCCGTCTGTTTGGGGAAGTCCCACTGGCCGAGGGATTTTCCATCCTGGTAGGGGACGAGGACGGGAGCACAAGGCCCCCGTCCCCGATCTGAATTTGCTTTTGACTTTCGTCAAAGCCGCGCAGCGAAAATCTGTTTGTTTTTGTTTCTTATCTGTTCGTCCGTCTTAGTGTCGTTTGTCATCGCTCTCGAGAAAATGGGCCAGACAGTTACCACGGTCTGTCGATGCGCGCAAGAAGCAATGGATCACCTTTTGCTCTTCTGAATGGCCAACTTTTGATGTTGGCTGGCCACGAGATGGCACCTTTAACTCTCAAATTATCTTCCAGGTGAAGGAGAAAGTCATGGATCCTGGACCCCAGGGCCACCCGGACCAAGTACCCTATATAGTTACCTGGGAAGTGCTGGTCTATGACCCTCCCTCCCCCTCCTCTTCCCTAACCCCCGCCACCCCCGCAGCTGCGGCTCATTTCCGGTTCGCGTTCAGCGTCCCGGCTGCTGCGGGAAGGGCGCCCTGAGTGTGACAGCGCGACCGGCGGCGATGCAAGGGGAGCTTCGTCTGCCTCCCTGGTGGTCTAATGGTTAGGATTCGGCGCTCTCACCGCCGCGGCCCGCGGTGGACTGGGTACGGACAGAGAGCGGCCGCCACGCCCCTCGCCCGGCTCCCCGGCAGACGCTCCGGCCCTTCCGGGCGCCGCAGCCTCAGCAGCCCGCTCCGGTCAACCGCCCTGCTTCCCCATACGGGCCCCGATGGCCAGTTGCAGTACTGGCCGTTCTCTGCCTCAGATCTTTATAACTGGAAAAATAATAACCCTTCCTTTTCAGCAGACCCCGTGAGACTGACTGATCTATTAGAATCGGTTCTCACTGCCCAACAGCTTTTTGCAAGTCCTCCTAACTTCGGAGGAGAGACAGCGGGTCCTTCTTGAAGCCTGGAAAAACTGTTCCTGGGGCAAATGGACAACCTATGCAGCTTCCAAATAAAATTGATGCTGCTTTTCCCCTCGACCGCCCAGACTGGGACTTCACCACTGAGGCAGGTAGGACCCATCTACGTCTTTATCGCCAGTTGCTTGTAGCGAGTCTCCGAGAGACGGATAAGCAACCTACAAATTTGGCCCAGGTAAGACAGATAGTTCAGAAGGCAGAGGAATCGCCAGCTGCATTTTTAGAAAGACTTAAGGAAGCTTACAGAATGTATACCCCCTATGACAGGGGTATACACTACCAGATGTATTGAGGGAGGCAGAACGCATTTTTTTAATGAAAAGAGAAGCTCAGAGAGAGAGAGAAAAGATGGAGACAGAATGTCAGAGACAGGAAATTAGAGAGAGGTAGAGAGAGGGACAAGAGGCATAACAGAGAAATGACTAAACTGTTGGCCACAGTAGTCGCAGAGCAGAGACAGGATAGGTAGAGAGAGGGACAAAGGGGGCCATCGGCGGGAAGCAGTATCGATGGACCACGGGCCGCCAGCTCCACCTAGCGACCGGTAAGGTGATGCACTCCTTTTTACATGTTCCTGACTGTCCATACCCCCTCCTGGGTCGAGACCTCCTAATGAAGTTAAAGGCTCAAGTACATTTCGAGACAGCCAACATAAGAGTCACGGGGCCAGAAGGGGCCCCACTCACGGTGCTGACCATAGCCTTAGAAGAGGAATATAGAATACATGAGCCCAAGGATGACTCTTTTAAGGTCGAGGACCGCTGGCTGACCGACTTTCCCCAGTCCTGGGCAGAGACTGGAGGAATGGGACTAGCCCTCCAGCAGGCTCCCATCATAGTCCATTTAAAGGCATCTGCTCTCCCGGCCTCAATTAAACAATATCCTATGTCCCGGGAGGCCCGCAATGGGATCAAGCCTCACATTAGGAGGCTACTGGAGCAGGGCATTCTAACTCCCTGCCGGTCCCCCTGGAACACTCCCCTGCTGCCAGTCAAAAAGCCCGGAACCAATGACTATAGGCCGGTCCAGGACCTCCGGGAAGTCAATAAGCGGGTTGAGGACATACACCCCACGGTCCCCAATCCTTATAACCTTCTGAGTGGACTGCCACCTGACTATGTTTGGTACTCAGTCCTGGATTTAAAGGATGCCTTCTTCTGCCTGCGATTACACAAAGACAGTCAGCCACTGTTTGCCTTTGAATGGCAGGATGCAGACCTGGGAATCTCGGGACAACTTACATGGACTAGGTTGCCCCAAGGGTTCAAAAATAGCCCCACCCTCTTTGATGAGGCCTTGCATCAGGATTTGGCCGGATTTAGAGTCCACAACCCTGAGGTTATCCTCTTACAATATGTGGATGACATCCTGATAGCCACCAAAACAGAGGAGGAATGCCTTAGGGGGACAGAAGCTCTCTTAAAGACTTTAGGAGACTTGGGGTACAGGGCCTCTGCCAAAAAGGCCCAAATCTGCCGGACACAGGTCACCTACTTGGGGTACAAAATCCAGGATGGGAAACGTTGGCTAACAGAAGCCCGCAAACAGGCCATACTTGACATCCCTCCTCCCAAGACCCCCGAAAACTAAGGGAATTCTTGGGAACGGCAGGTTTCTGTAGACTGTGGATCCCCGGGTTTGCGGAGATGGCAGCACCCCTGTACCCCCTCACCAAGACGGGGGCTGCTTTTGACTGGGGGAGAGCCAGGAAAAAGCCTTCATGGACATCAAGAAGGCTCTGCTCTGCTCCCCAGCTCTGGGGTTACCTGATCTGACTAAACCCTTTGACTTATTCGTGGCTGAGCAAGAGGGTTATGCGAAGGGGGTCCTAACTCAAAAACTTGGGCCCTGGAGACGACCGGTCGCCTACCTATCTAAGAGATTAGACCCCGTAGCGTCAGGATGGCCCCCATGTCTCCGCATGATCGCCGCCACCACAGTTCTCATAAAGGACTCTCATAAATTGACTTTGGGGCAGCCTTTGACTATTTATGCCCCCCCCCATGCTATGGAGGTGGTCATCAGGCAGCCACCGGGCGGCTGGCTCACCAATGCCAGGATGACTCATTACCAGACTCTGTTGCTGGACAAGGACCGAATTCACTTCGGGGCTCCAGTGACCCTAGACCCCGCCTTGCTACTTCCCCCTTCCTGGGGAAGCAGAGACTCATGATTGCTTGCAGGTCCTGGCTGAGGTCCATGGGATGAGAGCTGACCTCACGGATCAACCCCTTCCCAACCCCGACTACGTCTGGTTCACGGACAAAAGCAGCTTTATACATCAAGGGAGGGAGAGAGCCAAGGCTGCGGGAACAGCTGCGCGGCGGCTTGGGAACGCTCCGCGGGCGCGCTCTATGGGGGGGATGGAGTGGGGTTGCGGATGGCTTCTCCCGGGCAGGGCGGAAGCACGCCGACGCTGAGGAAGGAGCAGCGGAAGCCGCGCAGCCCGAGGCCGGGAGCCGAGCGGAAAGCAGGAGCGGCTGCGAGTACCAGCAGCCTCTGGTATCTTCCGTGACTAGGTCCCACCTCTGTTAACACAGGCTCTGAAGCTGGCAAAAGGTAAGAAACTTACTGTCTACATAGACAGCCGTTATGCCTTTGTCACGACATCATACATTGCCCAGGGCATCAGAAAGGCGACAGTCCAGTCGCCTGGGGAAACCGGAGGGCAGACCTGGCCGCCCGGGAGGCTGCCCTGGCCATGAAAAGCAGCAGTCACCTCCTCCAGGCAGCTGTAGTCCCTGTAACTAATGAGGCTTCCGAGAAAACCTCCCCGTCATGGGACTATGAAATAAAAGACATCAAAGCCATGAAAAGACTGGGGGCGACCCGAGTACATGATGGTCTCTGGACCTATCAAGGAAAAACTGTCCTTCCCCACCTAATGACTAGATATCTGGTTAACAGCCTACACAAACTCACTCATTTGAGCTCCAGGAAAATGCAAGAACTATTAGCCTGGGGAGAAAATACCCGCCACCTGTTGGGAAAATACTAAAGCAAGTGACTGAGCGAGATGACGCCTGCGCCCGCGTAAATGCGACCAGGCTAAAGCTACCCATGGGGACCCGAGCTCGGGGGCACCGGCCTGGGGTGCACTGGGAAATAGATTTCACAGACCTCCTGGTTTTTGTTGACACCTTCTCGGGATGGACTGAAGCCTACCCCACCAAGCACGAGACGACAAAGGTGGTCACCAAGAAACTTCTTGAAGAAATCTTCCCCCGTTACGGAATGCCACAGGTATTGGGGACAGACAACGGGTCTGCCTTTGTTTCTCAGGTAAGTCAGTCTGTGGCCACCTTGTTGGGGATTGATTGGAAATTACACTGTGCTTACTGACCCCAAAGCTTAGGACAGGTAGAGCAAATGAATAGAACCATTGAGGAGACTCTAACTAAATTATCGCTTGCAGCTGGCACTAAAGACTGGGTCCTCTTGCTCCCCCTTGCCCTCTATCATGTCCGGAATACACCGGGCCCCCATGGCCTCACCCCTTTTGAGATTTTACATGGAACCACCATTCCCTTTGTTCAGTTCTTTGACCAAGATATTTCTGACTATGCCAATTCCTCCTCTCTTCAAGCTCACCTGTAGGCACTCCAGCTGGTCCAGCAGGAAGTCTGGAAGCCCCTGGCCCAAGCCTACCGAGACCAGAGGAGACGCCCTATTGTCCCCCACTCCTATCACGTGGGAGACAGCGTTTGGGTCCGGCGCCACCAGGCTAAGAACCTTGAACCCCGCTGGAAGGGACCATACACGGTCCTGTTGACCACCCCTACTGCTCTCAAGGTGGACGGGATTGCTGCTTGGATACATGCCTCGCACGTAAAAGCTGCCTTCCCTGAGGAACCGGACTCAGGATGAAAGGCCCAGCGCACTCAAAATCCTCTAAAGATAAGACTCTCCCGAGTTGTTTGATTGCCTTCTTATGCTTCATGCTTACCTTTCCCCTTATTGAGGGAAGTCCTCACCGAGTATTCAATATTACTTAGGTGATAACCAATCTGGGGACGGGACAGACTGCAAGCCTGAGTTCCCAACTTGGGGCTCTGACAGACACCTTCCCCACCCTGTATTTTGATCTATGCGATCTGGTGGGGGAAGATTGGGACCCCTGATCATTATACTTTTGATTCTGATGTTTGGGCCATGCATCTTAAAGAGACTGACCCAGTTCATAAAAGAAAGGGTACAATCACTGGTCTTGACTCAACAATACCAGCAGCTAAAGCAAAGGGATCTCGAGATGGCAGAAACCCTTGAATGAAAGATTCCATTCAGTTACAAGAGCAATGGGGGAATGAAAGACCCCGGCCCAGTCTACACAGGCAGGCAGCTGAGGCTTATGAAAAATTCCGTTTCCCCCACAGCTGAATAGTCCTTGCTATCAGAAGGGAGCTCTGCCCAAGGACACGGGCTTTGGGTGTCTGCTGTGACCAGATGGCCAGCCCAGCAAGATTGGGCAAGCACAGAGACCTATTGTTCCTCAGATAGGGCCAAGGCCGAGACTTGAGTTCCGAGAGAAACCTTAATTGCCCTCGTTCTGAGCCCCAGCCTCATTTAAATTGCCCAATCAGGGACCTGTAACTAGGCTTCTCGCTTCTGTACTGCGCTTTTTGCTATAAAAGAACCCCTGAGTCCCCAGCTCGGGGCTCTCAGTTCCCGAGACTGAGATGCCCCGGGTACCCGTGTATTATCAATAAAGCCTCTTGCTGTTGCATCCAAGTTTGTGGTCTCGCTGTTCCTTGGGTTCGGGTCTCCCTCCCGTGAAAGTCCCCCGCCTGGGGTCTTTCACCATGAATCTCCAATACCTCCATGAGAGTCTATGGGAAGTTAGTGAACCATCATTTATGTTTTGTAGTAAATATTTTCCCATTTTTCATTACTTCCAAATGAAATCATTGATTTCCTCTAATATATCTTCCTTTTTTCACTGTTTTGTTATATGACATTGGGTTTCTCTGTGTATCTCTAATTGACTTGGAGTTTTGACTTTGAAACTTGGTGAACTCTCAGTGATCCACTTGCTTCTGCCTCCAGAATTTGGAAATTATGCACCACTGAGCCAAGAGTCAATGGAAATTTCATTTCTTTTTCTTTTTCTTTACTTACTGGTTTTTCAAGACAGCGTTTCTCTGTATTGTTTTGGAGACTGTCTTGGAACTCACTATGTAGGCCAGGCTGGTCTTGAACTTAGAGATCCACCTGCCTCTGCCTCCCAAGTGCTGGGATTAAAAGCATGGGCCACCAATGCTCAGCTCATTTTTTTTCATAAATTAAAAAAGCTCATTTACATACCAATCTTTCCTTCCTATCTCTCCAGTCATTCCAATTGTCCCACCATCTCCCAGTACTACCCTCATTCACTCCTCAGAGAGAATGAGGCCTTCCATGGGGGATCATCAATCTGTCCCAATATTTGGCGCGGTACCAAAGCCCTCTTCACTGTGTCTTGGCTGAGCAAGGTATTCCTCCATAAGGAATGTGCTCCCAAAAGCCTAGCCATATACTAGGGATAAATACCTACCACTGCCAGTGACCCTAGACTCCTCAAGCACCCCAGCTCATACCCACAATCAGGGGGCCTAGTTCAGTGTTTTGCAGATTACCCAGGTGTCAGCCTTGAGTCCCTAAGCCCCCACTTGCTTAGGTCCTCTGATTCTGTGGGTTTCCCCAACACAGTCTTGAACCCTGTTGTTCATCACTCCTCCCTCTCTACAACTGGAGTCCAGGAGCTCAGATCAATGCTTAGCTGGGAATCTCTGCTTCTGCCCCATCAGCTCCATTGTTGATGGTAATGCAAACTTATACAGTTATTTTGGAAATCAGTATGTTGGTTTCTCAGGAAATGGGAATTGATCAACCTCAAGACATAGCATTTCCACTCTTAGTAATATAATCAAAAGCTGTACACTCATACCACAAGGACAAACCACAGGAGGAATCTCCTTTTTTGCATATGTCAAGTAGTTTTAATTTTTTGTTTGTTTTATTTTGAAAAAGGTTTTCACTGTACACTACTGAGCCAAACCATTGGGGATTACTAAGACATTTGTGACTATGCCTCTTATATCTGCTGCTGATTGTGTGGTGGGCAGCCCATTTGGTTGACAGGTTGCAAAGGCAAGGAGTAGGTGAAGGAGGGCTGAGTTAGACTTTGCTGATTCTTTGTGTATATAGAATTTATTAAACAGAGATAGATTCATGTTGATCTAAAACATTTATCATGTTATTTTTGTTTCCAGGGTTGTATTATTTAACACCTTTTTATATCTTTAGTCATGATTGATGAACTGAAAAAGCAGTTATCTATTACAATCATTTTTAATTACCAGCTCCATAACCAAACTTCTAAGAATCTAGAGGCAATTGAAGCCCATACACAGGTGGGCAGTTCTTGATGTTTGAAGAAATCTAGATAGAAAAAATGTCTTAAGCCAGCCTTGGCAAGTTGCCATTTACCTAGCAGTGTTTTAATAACTCTTAATGGTCACTGTATTTAAGAAAGATCCTCAGCCCAAACTTGCTGCGGTTAATGCTCCTTTTCTGACATAATACAATATTCATGTTCTATATCTTTACAAATTTAATGCATATATGTAATCCTATTAGTTTTATTCCATCATTATAGGATACCACAGTAGCCCTGCACAAGCTAACTTTTCTAGGAATGAAGGTCCTGACACCTCATTCTTTGATCAGTTTTCACAGTATTCTTTTCCCATTGATATGAATTACTGTGTAAGGCAGAGGTAGCTCTAGCCATTTTAACTTTGTTACTGGGTATACCACATAAGCACCTGAACATACTGTAGGAAGACTTAGACTTTGTTCTGATTAATTTATTCTTGAGTAAGTACAGGCATGTTTCAAGACTATCTCAGAGCCTTAACAAGAGACCTCTGTCTTTATGTGCATCACATCCTGAAAGGCATAAGGAAGATCTTTAAATTAGATGAGGATATCTCCCTAAAATCAGAGAGGTTCTATGCACATGATATTCCTGGGGAAGCTTATCAGTACTCCTAAGAGAAGTCATGAATGATTCATCAGAATTTCCATCACTCCAATATGTCCATGTTGTACAGATAAGAACCACTCCAATCATGCAAGATGTGGAGGTCAAAGCGTCAATTCAGGTCGAGGGCATCATATAGCTCAGGGTTGCTGGATATTGGTCAAGATGCTGAGCTGGATCCAGGACTTCCACCATTCCTATCAGAAATGGATGCACTAACATGGACAGCTTCTCTTTTTACACTCACTCACCCTCTTTCTGTTTTAGGGTTTTGTTCTACTATGAAGATTTTGAAGTGAGAAAATGATGAGATCACTTTTTTGCATTTAATTTAGGGTGGGATTTGCTTTTGCGAGCAATTTGAACATTACAGAAAGGATTTGTCTAATTGAATGTGTTTGATGGGTGTAACTTCTAATGAATAATGATGCATAAGTATTATATATGATAAACATTTATGTAGTTCCTGGAAATATGAGTTGTGTTATGTACAGCAAATTAGAGGTCTTTCCTACATTTTTATGTTACTATATTTTGTATTATTCTTCTTCTTATTATTATTAAGACTGAATATGAAGTCCTGACAGCCCTAGAACTGAATATATAGACCATGGTGACCTCAGACTCACAGAGATCTTCTTGCCTCTGCCTACCAACTCCTGGGATTGAAGGTATGTATCACCTTGCATGACATTATTCTCAATTTTTGGATGTTGATCAAGATACATATTTCACAACTGTGTTTAAGTCCAGCTTCAGGGAATATGATGTCCTCTTCTGGCCTCCACAGTCATCAAACAAATACATACTGCCAGAAATTCTTGTAGCCAAGGCTACCACAAACATTTAAAATAATTCACACAGTTATTTTGTCAGAATTTTATTTCAATATGAACTCTGTGTAATTTTATAAGTTTTAAAACTTATATAAAGGCTTTCAGAAGTTCCTTATCTTTATGTTTCAATTATATATATCTGGGATTTTTAAGTCAAGAACACTGTATAAATGCTATGTCACATTATTTACAATAGTGTTTGCCTGTCCAGTGTGAACTCTCTGGTGGCTTCTAAGATTAGAAAGGTAGATATAATACATGCTACAATCTTAACTTTTGTGAAGTTTCTCTCTGTGATATGAATTTTCTGATGTGCTCTAAGATATGAGCAGTTACCCAATATCTTCTTGCATTCCTTTTGTCCATAATACGTGTCTCCAGTGTGAACTCTCTGAGGGTGCATTAAAATATTTTATGTAGGCAAAGGATTTGTCACATTCAAGAATTTTTTACACTTTCCCTTTAAATATGGACAATCTGATGTGTACGAAGATTTTTCTTGAAGGAAAAGGATGCCTCACATTGTGTACATTTGTACAGTTTCTCTCCAGTATGGACTCTCTGATGTTTTCTAAGATTTGAACTCTGGACAAAGGACATGTCACATTCTCCACATCTTTAAGGCTTCTCTCCAGAATGAATTTTCTTATGTTTTCTAAGATATGTGCTTGTAGTAAAAGATTTGCCACATTCTCCACATTTATAAGATTTATTTTCAGTATGTATTTTCTGATGTTCACCAAGATATGTGCATGTAGTAAAAGATTTGTCACATTCCTGGCATTTGTAAGGCTTCTCTCCTGTATGAATTCTCTGATGCACTGTAAGAGTTGACTTCACAGTAAAGGATTTGTCACAGTAATTACATGTGTACGGTTTCTCTCCTGTATGAATTCTCTGATGCACTGTAAGAGTTGACTTCACAGTAAAGGATTTGTCACAGTAATTACATGTGTACGGTTTCTCTCCTGTATGAATTCTCTGATGCACTGTAAGAGTTGACTTGATAGTAAAGGATTTGTCACATTCTTTACAACTGTAAGTCTTTTCTCCTGTATGAATTCTCTGGTGCTCTTTAAGTTTTGACTTCATAATAAAGGATTTGTCACAGTCCTTGCATGTGTAAGGCTTTTCTCCTGTATGAATTCTGTGATGTAGTTTAAGACTCGAACTTGTAGTGAAGGATTTCCCACAGTCCTTACATTTGTAGGGCCTCTTTCCTGTATGTATTCTCTTATGCAATGTAAGATGTGAACTTACATTAAAGGACTTGTTACATTCCTTACATGTGTAAGGCTTCTCTCCTGTATGGATTCTCTCATGTTTTGTAAGGCTTGACTTCATAATAAAGGATTTGTCACAGTACTTACACCTGTAAGGCTTCTCTCCTGTGTGAATTCTGTGATGTACAATGAGGTATGAGGCAGTGCTGAAGCATTTCTTACATTTACCACATTGGTACCGTTTCTCTCCAATGTAGTTTTGTTGATGCAAAAGAGTATATGTAGTGTCAAAAAATTCATCATCTTCTCCCTCTCTGTGTTCTTTCTTTTTAGTGTAGAGTCTCTGATCTTGAGTAATGCTTGAACTCAAGTCTAAGGGTTTCTCAGAGTCTTTAGAATTGCAAGGTTTTTCTTCTGTGTGCATGCTTTCATATATATCTGTATTTGGTAAGTCATTAGAGGCTTCTCCAGGACTACTGCATCTACAGTCATTAGAGTTTTCTGTAGTTTCACTTATTCGAAAAAGTGCACATGTGGAGGGGTCATGAAGAATTTCCCCAAACTGATTACACTGACAAGACTCCTTTTCAGTCTTCCCATGTTGATGGACAGGATTACACATGTAATAGTTCTCTGGAAAATGAGTAAGCTCATATTAGTAAGGATTGTTCCAAAAATGAAATATCTGATAAATTATCGTCTTTCTTTGTTATCTCATTGAAAAGGTCAACCATCAAGCACTTAGAGATGTTTCTCAAACACTAATTGAATGTGTTCTCATAAAATCAGACTGACAGTCTTAAATGTCAGTGAATTATAACAGACATCTCAACCTTATGAAAATGTGTAATTGCACAGGATGGATCAGGAAAATGAGGGAGAAATACTTAGCTTTGGGATGTGCTCATTGATTCATTAAATGCAGAATACATGTGTTTATGTTTAAATCATTCCTTTGAAACTGATGAAGAGGAGTTTAATCCAATCCCAGGTCCACAGCACTTATACTATTAAGTGAGAGGCAATGAAGAGTAGTATACATAAGACCAAATTCCTTAAAAGATTTAAGTGTTACTTAAAAGTATCACAGGGTTTATTTTTCTCTCTAGAAAAACACATTAGATTCTTCAAAAGTAGCAGAATGAAAGGCAGTATTCTGCCAGATATCAGGGACTCGGATCTTTTGAGACAGGGCTGTCATAGGCATTGATGGGTTATTTGTACTCTCCATTGACTGAGATCCACATGGTGTCATGTTTCCTTATCTTTCTTCACAGGGTTATTTGAGTCTAGTGGGTACACCAGCTCCTAGGAGTATTTTTCAGAAGGAAGGCTGTCTATCCTTTACTAGTAAGAAAATGAAGGATCTCCCATCCCCTGGGGCTGGTGGGGGGCATGGGAAAATGGGAGGGAGAGGGAGCTGGGATTTACATGTGAAGCAAGCTTGTTTCTAATTTAAATAAAAATCTAAAAAAAACTGAAAAAAAGAAAATTAAGGATTAACGTAAAGACAGACATCAAGGAAGGCTATTAAAAATAATCCTTTTTCATGCATCCACATTAGGCTTATAATTTGTGAAATTATTCTAATCTGATGTCAAGAACTTTAAATCAAATTGCATGTTGTACTAGTATTCTCATCATAATTCAGGTGTTATAGGCTCTTGTTGCAGTAGTTACACTGACAGGATGCATCCTTGTACCAAGAAGCTACACTAAATTAAATGATCAGGAATCCTTTCAAGTAGAATTGAATATGGCAAAAACCATTCTCACCTCTTGCTTTCTCTTTTATCAGAAGCCATCATTCCCAAGCCCACTCTGCTTTCTATCCTATCTACATCCCAGGAGAATCTCAGTTGCTTCCAAAAGGTTACCAGGCCTACCATGCATACACTAATCCACATCTTTCATGAAGTAGACCCTGGCCCATGTGCAATTTTGAGAAAGAATACAGACATCTAACAAAATACTCTCCTCAGCAAATGAAGAGAACACAAAGCAGAGGAATATAGGGATGTCTTCCTGTTGCTATTTCTTGTTAAGGAAATGTAAAGGTTGTATATCTTAAGATTTTTCTCAGTATTGTACCATGTCAGGTACAACTATAGACACAGAGCTTTAACATATGGGTGTAAATAGTGTATGATAGTAATGTTTTGAATGTACTATGGAATCAAGATGAGACATGGTTGACACTTTTTACATGGAAAATGGAAGCAAAAATGAAATATTGTGAAAAGGTTCTTTTCTTCTTCCAAAATTTCCATGGATTCCTGCTGCTTCTAAGGCAACTTAATATAGAATTTATAACCAATAGTGCCAATACATACAAGGCATTATTAGTTAGGAATTCTACAAGTAAAATATTCTTACCCACAGAGACCAAGTTGTTATAATTCTCCAACATCACATCAATGTACAAAGCCCTCTGAGAAGAGTCCAGGCTTTGCCACTCCTTTTGGGAGAAGTCCATAGACACATCCCTGAATGTCAGTAGACCCTGAAACAAGATAATTGTTTGACAATGTGTTAATAGACAGAGAGCTTTTGTGTATATTATTAGACTTGAAGGAATTAAGGATATAGATGATGAAGACATTTAATCAAACTGATGATTTTAATATAGTCATCTTGTATAATGGATGTTCTAGGTTTGTAAAAAACAGTATGACACAACAGGCCATAAGCAATATAAAAAAACTACATGCATTCAAGGTCTGGGCATTGTTATGTATCTGTTGTGGATGCTGTGATTATGTCCTACAGGATCAGAGTGTACATGACTCAGAAGGAACACTTACGATGAGGAAAAGTGCTTTAATTGCTGTTCTTGTAGATAATGGCAATATACTACTCTGTAAATTCTTTGATTTTACATGATTCTATTATAACATGCTCAGCTCTGTGTTTGAACCTTATGTCCCTTGCCATTGCATTACACAGCAAAGTGGTAGATATGGAAGGTATAATTCATGGTTGAGTTCACAAGCAAATAATTTTCTCTTTTTTCCACAATAACTCTGTGTGTGATAACATTGCACACTGTTGCTTTAAACATTAACATATAAAAACAGGTAACCTATGCACTAATAAGCAGATAGAAAAAGCCACATCAACCACATTTGACACAATCTAAAATTTACCTAACAAAATGAGAATATGGCAACTTACGCTGGATAACAATTTCAGATATTTGGAAGAATTTTTCATTTCTGTAGAGTTCTAAAAATTGAGGAAAGTCCTGTTACAGGATGTTTGTTTATATCATGCATGACCATGTGTGTGTGTGTGTGTGTGTGTGTGTGTGTGTGTGTGTTTGCCTCACCTGCTTAATGCACCTGATTGGCTTAATAAAGAGCCAGCGAAGCCAGAGTTTCATGGATAGAGAGAACTCAGGAAGAATCTGGTGCGGAATTAGATGCCAGCAAAATCAATAACAAATTTTAAGAAAGGAGAACAGGTAAAAAGCCATATGACAGAACATAGATTAACAGAAACAGGTAAATTTAAGTTATAAGAGGTAGCTTGGAAGAAGCCTAAACTAAAGGCCAATTAATAAACAACAACAAGTCTCATTATCATTATTGCAGACCTGGTGGTCCCACAAGGTAAATCAAAGTACAATATCAAAAATATATCCTATGATGTTTAAGTTGTACTAAGCAAGTACACATAATTATAAATGTGGATTTATTCAGAAGTGACATCTATTTAATATAAGCAAAGAATATAGTAAATTCTGTGAGAAATATCATCACCTTGTCAGTGCTTTTGAAATGATATAGAGCTCAGAAGAACAGCTTAGGAATATATTTGGGCTTTTTTGCATCTGGATTTTGTAGTTGTAATGTGTTCCTTTTTAGTACTTATGCCATATTATCTAAAAGATTTTATGTTATTAGTGTTTATGATTTTTCCTTTATTTTTCTGGAAGTGCATGGTGACGACATATTCTTTCTGAACCATGAGGAAGGTATAAATGCAAACCTGTAGGTCAGAGCCCCGAGTCTCCACTTTAAAACACTGTAGCTTCAGGGTAGGGGAGGAGAGCCATGACCTTCAAGGCAACTGACTAGATCAAAGCAATCATGAGGAATGTTCTTTATGCATCAAACTTGATGGCTTCTGCGCATCTATCAGTCAATACCATCAAGATATTATTCCTGGTGCATTACACATAATGCTGTATAATGGTTGCCAACCATGAAAACCTGCATAGTGGGATTCTACTGGGGGCAAAAAGAAAAAGACTAATAGAAATACGAATCTCTGGCATAATGTGGTGGTATATGCCATTAATCCCAGCACTTGGGCACAGAGACTTGTGGATGTCTGTGAGTCTGAGACAAGACTGGCTTACATGCTACTTCTAGGAGAGCCAGGGATGCACAGAAGGATTGTTTTCCAAAACAAAACAAAACAAATAAACAAACAAAAAACCAAAACACTGTTCTCTGTAGCTTGGGTAGTTACAACTGAGCATCCTAAACATGTGAGTGGTGTGAGGAGCAAATATCTTGAGACAACTAGATGGCAGGTGTGAACAAATACATGGATATATCATCCCTACTGTGTGATGGGGGAAGTCCTTGCGTATACATTGTCTCATTAGTTGATTAAATAAAGCACTGTTGGCCAATAGGGAAAAAGATAAGAGGGGCTAGGAGTCAAGGAGGATTCTAAAAAAGAGAGGCACAGTCAGTCACGATGTTGGATGCAGGAGAAATAAGAGGCCCGTACCCATTTCTCCTGTAAGAGAAGACCATGTGGAAATATAGTGTTTCCTGTGTTATTTGGGGGCTGAGACAGCTCCGGACCCAGGCTGCTGGTCGGAAGACTACCCATTACAACCGTGATATTGAACACCAAGGAGAAATTCAATTAGACTTCTTTGGTAGTTTAGATGTAATTGCCCTACATTGTAAGTGGCACTATTAGGAGGCATGGCTTTGTTGTTTTCAGTATGGCCTTGAATTAGGAAGTCTGTCACTGTGGGGGAGAGATGGAGATCTCCTTTCCCAAGGTTCACTCAATGTGTCACTCAACTGACTTCCTACTGACTGCAAATTCAGCACTCTCAGCTACTTCTCCAACTTATCTTTGTGTATACATCCATGATGATAATGAATTGAATCTCTGAAAATGTGAGCTCAATTAAATGCTGTCCTTTAGAAATGGTGCCACCGTCTTAGTGTCTCTTCACAGCAATTGAAATTCCAAGTAACACAACTACAATTTGAATCTACATTCAAGAATACATTTTCATGGTAGGATTAAGCCATGTGTACAAGCTGTGTTCCACACTGTTCAGTGTGCTTAATTTTTAGTAATGGGAACCAAGAATTACTAATCATTAAAAACCTAGCTTTGTCTCTTAATTGCACCTATTGCTAGGATGTTGTGACCTCTGTCCCATGTGTTTCAATATGTGGTCTTTATAACCATTATTCAAGAAAATGGGACAGTGCTCACAAATAGAGACTGCATGACACAGAAGCTGTCATTTACTAAAACATAAAGTTATATTCCATCTTCTACAGCAAACAAGCATCACATACATGTATTTTATGGTTATGTGTTAAAATGGAAATATTTTGAAAGCTAGTGGTCATAAGTTCAGGTGGCATATTTACCTGCTAGGGAAAAATAGTCTGGGAAGTACTAAATGGAGAAAAGTGGTAAAAGTGAGAGTTTATTGAATTACATTGTATAGTTGTTGTTATAAATACTGCCTGGTATTGTCATAAAAGGTAGATGAAAGAATATGGTAGAGGAAAAAGAAAGAAAAGCAGAAGGCTAAGCATATTTAATATTTCTCAAAGGATGCAAAAAGTACAGTACAAAAATGTGTTCTTTTCTACAAATGATTCTGGTAATTCAATTAGATTCTTTCATTTGTACAGATTTGTTCAAACAAATGAAAAACTTTATTTAAAGCCAGAAACACATACAAATCTAGAAAACACAGAGAATATTCACCAGGATGTTGGTATGGGCAAGGTATTATTGATTAGAGAGAAGACCAACAGCACAGGAACAGAACACAGAGGATTATAGGAATATACAATGTTTCTATATGGAAACAATTAGCAGTATCCACACACCCCGCTGAAAGGAGAAAATCTGTACCAGCAGAACTTCAGATAGAAGCTCATACATAGAATTTAAAAAGAATTTCAGAAATTAAATTAGAAAAACTAAAACTGCCAAACAAGAAAAGGGCAAATAATTGAATAGACACTCTTGAAAGACAAATACACAAAGGGCCGTTAAATGTTACAAAAGTGTTCACGATCCATAAATACCATCATGGAAACACACACAAATGATTTGAAATATGGCTGTCATCAACTAACCAGAAAACAAATATTAGAGATTAGGAGAGAAAGGAAAACTCATACACTGTTGGTATATGTACAGGAGTGTAAATTAATATAGTCATTCTGGGAATCAGTTTTGAAATTGTTCACAAATTGAAGAGACAATATATGACCCATCAATGTCACTCCTGAGAATATAACCAGAAACCTCCAAATCCCAATACTTACAATATTTGCACACCTTATTCACTGCTACTGCATTTACCATAGGAAAGTATTAAGATCAACATAATTCTACTAAAATGCTATATATATATAAACTGCAATATCATGCAGTTGAAGAGAAAATGTCAACAAAATTTCTGTAAAATGGTCTTAGAATGTGTACTATTAAGTGAAGTCATACATTGTCAGAAAGAAGAAATCACATTTTCCTCATACACAGAAACTTCTCAGTAATATGTGTATATGAGAAACAATATGCATGAGAGCACACCAGAATACTGAGGAAAGCAAACAAAGATTGCATATTAAGGTTGAGCTAGGACTAATAAAGGTAATGAACACCGCTTATAAAATCAGATATATATATATGTATATATATATGTGTGCTCTTCTACCTCTAATTCTATCACAGTTATTTTTATTTTCTGTTGGATAACTTGATAAATATATATTCAATAACCAATTTGTAAAACTCCTTTTGTAAGACTCCAGAGGATCTGTTCCCAATGAATATTCTTGCTAAATAAAAGTACATTTTTTTTGTACAAAGTTTGGGTCTGGTTAATTGCAGTGTGATTTTTATGTTGTTTGCTTATGTTTGTTTATTTGAAACAAATTTCATACTCATACTAAAATTTAAAATATTATCATCAACAAAAAATTAATGACTTGAAATATCTGAACATATAATATTTCGAGAAAAGTGGTCATGTCCACTCACCTGGGACATGCTTACTGGAGATTCAATCATTTCTTTATGTTTTTCTTCTTTGAGTTATTCTTTTAGGAATGAGCAGATAGATGGCTTGCTCTCCTGTCATATAAGGTAGAAAAGAAAAAAAGAAAAAAATTAATACTGAGAGCTGTTAGAGAAAATGTCAATTCACATGAAAAATCCCAAGCAACCAAAATACTATGTATCCGGACAATGATCCTAAATCCAGAGAACCTTGAATGACATTTAAAGGTTGAAGGGAAAATCAGTCTCAACTATTATTACATTCAGAAAAAAAATCTATCTTAAAATTGATAGAGACTTAACGTGCATTTCAAGAAACTCTCAAGTTAAGATAATTCATTTCACTAAAGCAGCTTTGCAGACAAAAATTAGAGGCAAAATTTAAACAAGAGAATCATAGGATTTACCCATGAGAATATGGGAAATAATAAATTCCAAATAAATAAATTCTCAACTTAAATAAATTTAGCAAGTCAACCCAGCACTTTAATTCCTTGGCATATTCTCAAAGGACTTAGCATCCTTCTTCCCAGATATTTGTTAAGCCTTATTTATTGCTTCTTTACTCACAAAACTGCAAAAATAGAAACATCCTAAGTGTCCCTGAACTGGACAAATGGATAGTGAAAATGTGGTACACATACACTATGGAATACTATTCAGCTCTAAAGAAATTGAAATCACGATCTTTCAGCTAAATGGATGGACCAAGAAAAGATCAGTATTTTTGGAGAAACCCGTACTCAGAAAGACAGAGATTGTATCTTCTCTCTTATAGGAAGTATTTAGCTCCCAATCTTTAGATGTAAGTACATAACCTGGAGTAACTTCAGGAACCGGCGAACTAAAATGAGACCACTGTGTGGAAAGATAGAGTAATAGACATAATAAAAACAGTGAACAATGATCTAAAAAGGGGGAACTAGAATAAAGTGTGTGTGTGTGTGTGTGTGTGTGTGTGTGTGAAAAGTATGGAGTAGGGAGAGACATAAACACAGGTAAGTGAAATAGCAGTATTGATGTCTGGAAAAAGTCATAAGGAATCTTATGGTTATCAACCACCAAAAATGCCTACAATACACATATGTCTCTGTATGCATGTTCAGTTAGAGTATAAATGAAAATTTCCCATCTCAGTTTATGATTTTCCTCAAAACAGTCACAGATTTTCTGTCAAACCACCTACAGCAGCCTGCTTTGAAGTTGTTGGTCACAGATGTCCTTGAGAATGCATAAACAGTACAGGCTACTGGGGTTGTCCACATTTGCCTCCCACAGGTGAGTCCCTACTGCTGAAGAAGACATGTGCTACAGTCACAGCCAGAGGACTTGAGATGGACCAGAATTTAAACCCTCTTCCCTGAGGAGGAGCAGGGGAGACTGCAAAGAAACTATTTTTACCAAAAGAAAGCTGACTGCAATTGGGCAGCATCCATTTTCAGTAAAAAGCCCTTTAAACAGGCTGTAGGTATTGACTCTCCTCCTGTGGGAAGTCAACAGTTACACCACTGGGCCTCAACATACCACAAAATAGAACACAACATGTTTTATAGCCAAAAATCTAATTAGTCTTAATAAACCCAGAATCAGATATCGCTGCAAAAGTTGAAAAAATCAGAGAAGTAAAACAGACAACCCCTAGTGAGACTTCTTACCTCTACTGAATCATCAGGACTAAAGGGTGAGATCCAGTTTCTAGATCCTCAGACTGAATGGGCTGAGCTGTGCATGCTCCTGCCTTATATACCTCTCACCACCCAGACAAATTAACTCCTGTCTCCACCTCCCTAGTGCTGGGATTAAAGGTGTGTGACCTACAAGTACAGGTATTAAAGGTGTGATATCCATTTCCCCTTGAGACTGATTAAATCTCTGGTAGTCTGTGGTGACATTGAACTGCTGTCTGCTTCTTTTCTCATCCCTTGGCCTGGGATTAAGGGTGTGGGCCTCCACTCCCTGGTCTCTATGGCTTATAATTGCCAACTCCCAAGCTTCAACAGTTGTTTAGATGCCCACCTTTAATCTTAGTCCTTGGGAGACTGAGGGAGATGGAACTCTTGAGGTCCAGTACAACCTGTTCTACATGGTGAGTCCTGGGCAAGACAGAGCAACACAACAAGTTCAGTTCTCAAACACAGCAAACACAAGAACCAAAATGAATGATTTGTTCATGTGTTCATGAACAGATTGTTTATTTTGAACCAAGAAAACAAGACTCTTGTAGAGATTTTTCCAATGTAGATGAGTTATGGTAATTATTCAAAAGATGCTTTCTAATTTTAATCTGCATGATAATACCTTTTCCTTTTTTCTTATTCCCCTCCCCTGGAGACATGGTTTCTCTGTTTAATCACAGCTATCCTTAAACTCCCACTGTATACCAGGCTGGCAAGAACTCCAAGATCTACCTGCCACTACTTCCCAAATCCTAGAATTAAGGGCTAGTGTCAATACCATCTTTTTTAATGCCATTTCAAACTGAAAATAATGTGATCTGATACCATAAAACATCATACTGTGTTTTTCCAGGTTCTAAGGTGCAAAATTAAGGACTTGACACAAGAAGACACATTTCTTTCTCCTTTTTTGCCTGAGACAAAATCTCACCATGAAGCCCTGGCTGTCATAGAACTCACTATGGAGATCAGCCTAGCCCACAACTCACTGGGATCCACCTGTCTTTCCCTCGCTCATGGTAATATTAAAGTCAATTTCTGGCAAACTGTGAAAGCAACATACAGCAAATGAACCTCCAACATGAAACTAAATGTAGAGAAACTCAATGCAATTCTTCTAAAACTGGAAACAACACAAGGTTGTCCGCTTTCTTTGTAGCTCTTCATTATTGTACTTAAAGATCTACCTAAAGCAATAAGACTAGAAAAGGAGATCAAATATAAATTGGAAAGGAATAAGTCAAACTTTCACTATTTGCAGAAGACATGATACTTTACCTAAGTGACTCACATAATGCTATCAGAAAACTATTACAGCTGGTAAACACCTTCAGCAAAGAGGCAGGATACAAGATTAACTCAATAAAATTGGTAGCTCTCTTATATATAGAGGATAAAGGGGTTGAGAAAGAAATCAGAGAAACATCTCACATCACAATAGCCACAAACAACATAAAATATCTTGGAGTAATCCTAATCAAACAAGTGAAAGACCTGTATGACAAGAACTGTGACTCTTTAAAAAAAGAAATTTAAGAAGATACCAGAAAATGGAAATGTCCCCCATACTGTTTGATAGGTAGGATTAACATAGTAAAATCGAAATCTTACCAAAAGCAATCTATATATGCATTACCCATGAAAATCTGAGTGTAATTCTTCACAATATTGAAAGAATAATAGTCAACTTCATATGGAAAACAAAAAATCCAGTATAGCCAAACAACCCTATAAAATCAAGGATGCTCTGGAAGCGTCACCATCCCTGATTTCAAGCTCTACTACAAAGTTATAGAAATAACAACAGTTTGGTATTTGCACAAAACAGATATACCAATGGAATCCATTTGAAAACTCTGATATTAATCCACACAACTATAAACACCCAACTTTCAACAATGAAGCTAAAACTATACAATGGAAAAAAGAAAGCATCTTCATCAAATGGTGTTGACATTACTGGAAGCCGACATGTAGAAGATTGCAGACAGATCCTTATCTATCACCATGCATGAATGGATCAAGACCTCAACATAAATCCAGCCTCTGAATCTCTTAGAAGAGAAAGTGGGAGGTACCCTTGATTGAATAGGTACAGGGGACCACTTTCTGAACATAACACCAGTATCACAGATGCTGAGATTGTCAATTCATAAATGGGACCTCCTGAAACTGAGAAGCTTCTGTAAGGCAAATAACACAGTCAACAAGACAAAAGAGTAGCCCACAGAATGGGAAAAGATATTCACAACCCCACTGGTCTATAAGAGCTAGTTCCAGGACAGCCTCCTAAACCAAGAGAAATCATGCCTCGAACTGCCCCCCACCCCACATATGTGTCTCCATAAGTCAGTGGTCAGCCCATGCTAATAACCTACATCTGAGTTCATTCTGCACTGTACTGCTCTCACAAGTAGATGGTGGTCTTATCATTTTAGTAACTCAAAAACATGTTTGTCTTCTGTGGCTGATTCTAAAGTGCTTAGACCCCCAACTGTCCCCACCCACCCCTAGGAAAATGCCAAAACCACATGCAGAAATTAAGTAAGGTATGTGTAGTGATATTTTGTTGTAATCTAACAAATTAAAGCTTGCCTGAGGATCAGAAAAAAAGAGGCCAGGCCCTAGCTCTTACCTCTATCTCAGTGAAAATGGACAATCCTGTCTCAAGGAATCCTCAGACTACAATGATCTCCACCAAACCTCACATGCACTGCTTTTGTCTCCTGCTGCCTTATATTCCTCTCTCCAACCAGTCATCACTCCTGTTCCTACCTCCCTAGTCCTGGGATTAAAGGCTTGTGATCTTAACTGTTGGGATCAAAGGTGTGAGCTCCCTTTCTCTTTTAGACTGAGTCATTCTTGTGTAGGCCAGGGAGGCCTTGAACAGAGATCCATCTGCCTCTATTTCACAGTGCTGAGATTAAAGGTGTGGCCACCACTGACTTGCCTCTGTGACTAACTAGTAGCTTAGATGTGTGACTAACCAGTGACTTTGGTCTTAACTCGGAATGTGCCTGATTAGTGACTTAGCTCTGCACTCTGACTGTTAGTCAAACTTATTGTTCAGATTACAACCAAAATATCTCTACACTTGCACTTTTTGTTAAAAATAAAAAAGCTAAACTAACATTTATGCAAACTTCATTTGTTTGAATACAAACAAAATATCTCTATGGGTATATGTTTCCTGGCCTAAAACCTTCAATCTGAGGCTCTGGGAACACTGAGGAAGATGAGGAAGAAAGGAAGTAAGATTGGAAAGAGAAGGAAGGGCTAAGACATGCCACTCTCTAGACTCCATACAGCTGTTGTAATCAGTAACCAACCACAGCTGTCCTTACTAGCATTGACCTCACACTAGACCACAATCAGTAAATCAGTCTAGGAAAGGGAATGACTCACAGAGCCCCACCTTTACCTCTCAAATTCTCTCTATGGATGCATTTTAGGAGATACATTGCCTTTAGGTGTGGTCTTCTGCTGAGCCCAAGTTCCAACACACAGATCCAAATCCTCAGTCTCACAAAAGTTCCCAGTTAACCTAGTGGGTCTTAAGCAAAATCAATAGAGGTAAACACAATGGAGTACAAAGTTAGGTGGTGAGAGCAGGGAGTATTTGAGGTGTACATGTACAAAACATACAGGCAGTGTGTGCATACATGCATATGTATGGTTGGGAAACCCGGATTGGAATGTAAAAATCAATTAATAAAATCTTTTTTACTGATTTCCAAAGTGGTTATACAAGTTGGCACTCCCACCAGCAGTGGAGGAATGTTCCCCTTTCACCACAACCTCTCCAGCATAAATTTTCATTGGTGTTTTTGATTTTAGCCATTCTGACAGGGGTAAGATAGTATCTCAGAGTTGTTTTGATTTGCATTTCCCGGATGGCTAAGAATGTTGACCACTTTCTCAAGTGACTCTCAGCCATTTTAGACTCCTCTATTGAGAATTCTATTTAGTTCTGTAGCCCACTTTTTAATTGGATCCTTTGGTGTTTTGGAGACTTGCTTCTTGAGTTCTTTGTAAATTTTGGAGATCAGCCCTCTGTCAAATGTGGGGCTAGTGAATATCTTTTCCCATTCTGTGGACTGCCTTTTTGTTTTGCTGACAGTGTCCTTTGCCTTACAGAAACTTCTCAGTTTCAGGAGGTCCCATTTATTAATTGTTGACCTCACTGTCTGTGCTACTGGTATTATGTTCAGGAAGCTGTCTCCTGTACCAATTCGTTCAAGGGTACCACCCCCTTTCTCTTCTAAGAGGTTCAGGAAATACTCCTCAATTGGGAGTGCCAACTTGTACAGCCACTTTGGAAATCAGTATGGAGATTGCTCAGGAAAATTGGAATAAACCTACCACAAGACCCAGCAGCTCCACTCTTAGGCATATATCCAAAAGATTCACATTCATACAACAATGACATTTGTTCCACTATGTTCATAGCAGCATTATTTGTAATAGCCAGAACCTAGAAGCAATCTAGATGCCCCTCAACTGAAGAGTGGATAGAGAAAATGATGTACTCTCACATATATGGATTTTAGACATAGATCTGGGGATTGCCAGCCTAAAGTCTCATGGCCAGAGAGTCTGGGAAACAGAACCTTCATTCATTCAATGGCTGATGGAAGCAGAGGCAGACTCCCACGGCTAAGCACTGAGCTGAACTCAAGAAATCCAGTGACAGAGAGGGAGGATTGATGACCAAAGGGATTAAGACTGGGCTGGTTTAGCCCCCAGAAACAGCTGACCTGACAAGGGTTCACTCTTGAATTCCAGACTGATGCCCGGGAATCCAGCATGGGACTGATTAAGACCCCCTGAATGTGGGTGTTAGTGAGGAGGCCTAGGTAATCTATTGAGCCTTGGGCAGTAGATCAGCATTTATACAAATGGACTTTGGGTATAATAAGAGATGCACTCTCACCCTGGACTCTTGGGGGAGGGTCTAGTCCCTGCCCTGGATGAAATGTGAGACTATGGACACCCCCATGGAGGGCCTCACCCTCCCTGGGGAAATGAGGGGATATTGGAGGGGTTGGTGGGAGGGCACAGGAGGAGGGGAGGGAAAGGGAGAGGGACCTGGTATTGACATGTGAAGCAACATTGTTTCTAATTTAAATTTAAATTTAAAAATAAAAAATAAAATAAAAAATTTTAAAAAGAATTAGAGGAAAAGACATCAAAATGCAAGAAATCCTCTTTAAAAAAAGCAAGGAAAGGCAAGAAAATACAAACAAACAGGATAAGGAAACAAGTCAAGACTTAAAAATTGAAATGCAGGCAATAAAGAAATCACAAACTGAGAGAATCCTGAAAATAGAAAATCTGCATAAATGAGCAGGAACTACAGATGTAAGCATATCCAACAGAATGCAAGAGATGGAAGAGAGAATCCAGGTGTTGAATATACATTGGAGGACCAAGATTCAACCTAAGACAGTGTAATCCAACAAATTCTTAACAGAAAATACTCAGGAAATCTAGGACATCCTGAGAAAAACAAATATAAAAATAATTGGTATAGAAGAAGTTAAAGAATACCAGCTCAAAGTGCAGAAAACATACTCAACAAAATCAACACACACAATAGCTCACAACATTTTTAACTACAGTTTAAGTGAATGTGATGCCCTCTTCTGGCCTTCAGACATAACAGATAAACATGCAGTGAACTGAAATTCTTGTAGACACAGCACACGTAGACATAAATAATAATCCTCACAGTTACTATTGCAATACTTAATTTGAATATTAATTCTGTGATAATTTATAAGATTTAAAACTTCATTAATGATTTTCATAATTTCCTTATCTTTATGTTTCTATTCTTTATACCTGAAAATAGTAAGTACAGGTAATAGTAAGTAAGGACATACAGAAAATAGTGTGTCCATTGCTTTACAATGGTATTTTTTTCTATCCAGTAGGAACTCTCTGATGTCTGCTAACATTTGAAAGGTGGGTGTAAGGTATACCAAAGTACTGGCATTTATGAAGTTTCTCTCCAATATGACTTTTCTGATGTGCTCTAAGATTTGAGCATCGAGTAAAGGACTTGTCACATTTGTAATGTCTCTCTCCAGTATAAACCCTCTGATGTGTTCTGAGATTTTTATGTAGGCAAAGGATTTTTCACAATCCAGACATTTTAAGGGTTCTGTCTAGAATGGACTCTCTGATGTGTTCTAAGATTTTTTTGTGTAGGCAATGGATTTGTCACATTGCAGATATTATAAGGGTTAGGGCTAGGAAAGAAAAATACAGCCAATAATCCAAGCAGCAACAACATCCGAAAGAAAACCACATGAATAAAATGCCATGACATATAAAATATAGCCACTGGAAACACATACAGAGAATCCACTCCTCAATAAATTCCCAACTTAAATAATGTCAACTTGTTGACTTAGTTGTTCCATTCCTTGGCATATTCTCAAAGGACTTAGCCTCCTACTCCACAGATACTTTTTCAGCAATACACATTGCTGCTCTATTCACAATTCCTACATATTAGGAACAATGTAAATGTGCACAAAAGGGATTAATGGATAGTGAAAATGTGGTACATCTGTATCACCATGTAATAGTATTCAGTTGTCAGAAAAGTTGAAGTCATGATGTTTGCAGCTAAAGACATCACATTGAGTGAGACAAGTCAGACCCAGAAAGAAAGACAAAGTTCCTAGCTCCAAATCATCAAATGGGAGTACACAACCTGGAGAAACTGGAATAAGCAGACAAGTAAAAGGAGACTCCTGCGGGGAGTGGGGGAACAATGGACAGTAGAAAAAAAACAGGAAACAATGAAGGGGAAAATGGAATACAGTGTGTGTGTGTGTGTGTGTGTGTGTGTGTGTGTGTGTGTGTGATTAATGGAGAAGGAACAGGCATAAACACAGGACAGAGAGAGACAGAGAGAGACAGAGAGAGAGAGAAAGAAAGAGAGAGAGAGACAGAGTGAGAATAACAGTAGGGATGTCTGAAAATGTCATAAGGATTCTTACTATTATCGTCTATCAAAATCCCTATAATATATCTAAGTCTCTGTAAGGATATACAGTGAGAGAATAAATGAAAAAATTCCATTTCAGCTGATGATACCCCTCAAAAGAACGACAGATTTCTAACAAAGCACCCACAGCAGTCTGCTTTGATTTTGTTGGTCACTGCTGTCCTTGAGATTTCCAAAACAGTACAGTGTACTGTGGTTGTCCACCTTGCCTCCCACGAGCAGCATGTGAGACCCTACAGTTGAAGAAGTCATGTGCTTCAGTCACAGCCAGGAGACTTGATATGGAACAGAATATAAAGCCTCCTCCATGGGGGTGGCTTTCCTGGTATCATAAGGCATCCTGCAAGCTTTTAAGGGAGGGAACCAACACCCTACCCAGGTATGAAAATTATGAACCATAACAGTGATCTACCCTGCATGATAACATGAAGGGAGCAGGAGAGTGGCATTCATAAACTGGTGGTAACCAGCAGCTTCTAATGGGACTTAAGGTCTGTTCAACACAGGGAGATCATGTCCCGCACTGGAACCCTAGCCTGTTTCTGGGGATAGGGAAGGATGAACCTTGGAAGAGAACCTAAAACCATTATGCATGAATCATATGCATATTCACATAAAATTGATTTGCCTCATATTGTCAGTACTCATGTGAAAATTCTAGTGGCTATAGTCTGGCAATTCTGTGATCTTTGTCAGGGGATGTCTCTAGAATTATTTCTAGTGAAACAGATTATGGCAAAAGTGAATTTGGCTCATCATATCTTTAGCTACTGTCTCCTCTCTCTCTGTTTTCCAGGGCTCCTTGTTTGTCTCTACAGGTGAGCAGGTCTGGGTGATCAGTGAGCCCTGCACTTGAGAAAGAGATCATTCAAAAAGTACCTAGATTTCTAACTCAGTACTATACTCAGTAGGTAAAGATACAGGATTCTATAAGCAATTCTCCATATGCAGAGTCATAATACTGAAAATACCTAGTAAGCATCTTCAGTGAGTGTAAATTGAATGCCACTTCGAATCACTTCCAAGTCAAATCT